>NW_015505198.1:2122908-2126481 GCF_001515645.1 Sinocyclocheilus grahami | reverse complement strand
ATATATATATATATATATATATATGTATATATATATATATATGAGAATTTAGAGGAAAATATCCTTAACTGTCATGAAAATATTTTTCTTGATGGTCCTAAATATTTAACAAAAATATTTAATAGTCCTAAAGCACAAAGCATAAAATAGGGATATTATACTTAACTTAAACTATAGTAAAAATAAAATATATTATTATTCTTTCTTATATATATATATATATATATATATGTATATATATATATATATGAGAATTTAGAGGAAAATATCCTTAACTGTCATGAAAATATTTTTCTTGATGGTCCTAAATATTTAACAAAAATATTTAATAGTCCTAAAGCACAAAGCATAAAATAGGGATATTATACTTAACTTAAACTATAGTAAAAATAAAATATATTATTATTCTTTCTTATATTTTGTATTTAAGAACTTAAACTTGTTTTATTTCATTTCTGATTTATTTCATTTAATCTAACCTGACACACTAAAATAAATAAAAATTATACAGACAGATTTTAAAAAACTGACAAATGACAAAAACAGAACAAAATTACTAAAATGTTAACACTAAAATTAGGGCTGTCAGTTTAACGCGTTAACTTAGTTATGTAAAAATAACGCGATTAAAATATTTTAACGCAGTTAATGTACTGGGCCCGCCCCCAGACCGGTACGTCATCTTACATTTCATAAGCTGTGTCCCCAAATTATGCACTATACACTCATACACGATGTACTTATGCACTCAACCATGTATAGTATGAATTATATAAGGTTATTTTGTCATTCATAATCTTAGTCTGATAGCCCCTCCCTCTTCGGTACGTAATTAAAGCTGTGACAATTGAGTGCATGAAGTGTCCAACATTCCACACTTCATTTTTTCAGTTATTTAAGTGCATCATTTGGGTATTTAAAGTGCACTTTTTCTTTTTGGAATTTTCAGTGTGAACGCACTCCTCACACTATTTATAAAACAAAACACCATAGAATAGTGCATAAGTACTCGATTTGGGATGCACCTATACAGTTGACTGTTGACACATATGATGCAGGACAGCAACTCCATAAATGCAGTTATGCCCTAAAATTCAAGATATTGGGGCAAAAAATGCTATGTAAACACAATATTGTGTTTTTGTTCAATTTTGCCAATGAAAATATTTGAAAAAATAAATTGTTGCGCATCTCCGAGCAGCACAGCGTCGTTCAGTTTCTGGATGAATCCTCGTTTTGAACGAATCGTGTGAATCAATGATTCAGTAGCCCATTCACAGAGAGAGCCATTTACTGAACTACTGAATGAATCAGCCGTTTGAACGAATCGACTCACTTACAATCCGTGTATCATTCGTTCATTATTTTTTTTATTTAATATTGAAAGTAGAAAAAATGAGAAAACGGCTCCTTTTCTGTTTTTTTTGTTTTTTTTACCAAAAAGCAAAAAATGAGAATTCAGCTTAAATGTTAATTTTTCGTTCAGGGATAGAAAAATGAATAAAAAGCTTGAATATTTGATTTCTACATGTGGGCGGGAATTAAACGCCCCTTTCTGCTGATTGGCCAGCCGAAGATCAAACCGTAACAGACATTTCATTGTCTGTTACCAGGTTTATTACTATATTTATCATATACTAAAATCATACATATAATGAAAATATGTCAATATGGGATTTCCATTAACACAGAATATTTGTCTTTTTTCTTATGAGTTACTAATGACTATTATTGCAGTATCAATAACTATACTAAATATGAACTGAGTAAGTGAATGGAGTGCAGCGTTTAGCTCATTGTGTCAAAGCTTTGCCTCTAAGTAATTAAACAATGACATAATCCATCAGGATATTTTTGCATATGCAAAAGCTAAAGCAGCACAGCAGATGGACTCACTCAGTGGATGTGCTGTCCTGAGGCTCTGAACACACAGCAGACAACGGGACGATCAGGATTTCTCGTGCAGGAAGAGGCTCTGAAGTCTCAGGTGTGGATACATGAGGCTCGTCATCTGACACAAAGAACTGGACGAGATAAATGAGAAAAATCTATCATAGTTAGTAATTCAGTAACAGTAAACAAGCACTTAGAACTTGAGTTTGCACTATTCAAAAATGGTTGTTGTATTTATTTCAAGATTTCAATAAATTAAAACATTGAATTAAATGTTGAACTTTGGATGTAAATGAGGTTACCTGAACACTGTCTTTTCTCTCTGTTGTGGGCGCTGGGGTGGCGCTCTGGCTCTCTGTAGCTTCTTCATCTTCCTCCTCCTCCTCATCTTCACCCTCCTCGATGGCCAAAGCAGCGCTGGGGCTGGAACAGACTCTGTGGTCCTTACTGCTGCTCCGTTTCCTCTTCCTCCCACACTTCTTCCTCCTGCCGTCGCCCGAAAGTTTGGACAGAGGGTGGTGGATGTGATGGGACGAGTGACGATGATCTGGAGACGATTACAGCCGAGTTTCAGTTCTGCATTTTCATATTTATGGCTTTCAACATTTATCAGAGATCTAGAGTTGTAAAATTGGAAAATTATATTTTTAAATTGAGTAATGAAGGTATAAACTGAAAATTGACATCTTATGAAATGTGCTCCTATAAGACAATGTTTTTATTTGTACAATTGCTAATACTATTGCATATTACTTTTGTACTATTGCCGGCTCCACACCCAGGGTTATTATACTTAAACTAAAACCTTAATAAAAAAATTTAATTACTTGAAATAAAATAATTGTTAACCAAAATAAAATACACTAGTCAACATTTAAAGTGGATCAAAATCTTTCATCAAAGTTGTCCTAAAACCTAAAACGCGTTCATGTCTTAGGACAAGTTTGATGAACTTTTTTGATCCATTTTAAATGTTGACTACTATAAAATAAAATAAAAAATTCTTTAAAAAAGTAAAATAAAAAAAATAACTTACTTCAGCTAGCTGCCAAAGGCAAAATTTTTAATTTTCATTTAGTTTAACTTGTAGTACTATAATAACTAAACATTTAATGACAATAAAACTAACAATAAAAATAATAATAAAAAATTAACAAAAACTATATAGGCATTTAAAAACAAACAAACACACAATTCTAAAATTGAAAAGTGACAACATAAAACAAACAAAATCTAATTTAAAATATTAACAAAAACTATAATAAAGTGTATTAATGATATTACAATAACACTGGCTCTACTTCTAATCTATGCATATATAAAAATGATGTGTGTGTGTGTATATATGGGTGTGTTTTTGTGTGCATCAACATTTTCAAAGGTGTCAGAAAAAACAATGGATTTTTTCATTTTTTTAATGCAAAAGAAAATAAGAAAAGGAAAGAAAAAAGGGATGCAAACTTGCATTCAAAATCTTCCTCATTGTAGGTGCGGTGCTGCTCGCTGGGAACTCTGGGAGTGGGGCTCAGGATCTGCTGGAAGCGCTGAACACCTAACGCTTTATTCAGGTCACCTTCCTCCTCTTCCACCCTCTGTGGCACTCGGACAGGTGGGGATGATGACGACTCGGGCTGGAGGGGGAACACTCAAGATTAGGACACCTAGTTCATAACACCCCCC
>NW_015505198.1:2100923-2122642 GCF_001515645.1 Sinocyclocheilus grahami | reverse complement strand
AAAAATAAATCAATCAATTACAAAAATTAATTTCTTGTGGCCAACTGTTACTGAGAGTGTACACGTCACCTGCTATTATGAAGTGACAAATCTGTCCATTGCTAACAGCGTCCTTAAACAATCACTAGAGGGAGTCATGGTCAAAAGGATTAGTTACAGTCACAGAACAACACACTTGTTGTGTCTCATTTTGAAGGCTGCACCCTTGGAAGGTCGCATTCATCAGCCGCACACATCACTGAGGTCGTCTTATTTCAGATTAGTAACTATTATATTCCAAAATAAGAAAGAAATGACAATAATTTACATCTCATAAACAATAACAGTCCATTTTATAATGGCTACTTTTTCTGAAACGAGACATCCTTGATGACGCACGTGGCCGACAATTGTGACTTTCTGAGGGCGCAGCCTTCGAAACAAGACAGTGACTGATTTTAATGATCCCTGTCAGAGCTCCCAATGATCCCGACATAGCTCTTACAGTAGTTAATCTCTTTCTAAATGAAATGGAAATCATGATATAATGTCAAAGAAATGCAAACACTGGAGGCTTTACAGCTCATTGCTGCGCTTATTGCAATGGCACGAGCAAATAATCTCAAGTCAAAAACAATCTCATTAGCTATTCCTCAATGGAGCGCTCGCATTTGCTCAATAAATGCACAAACAAACAAACCAGAATAAAACATTTACTGTATTTCATTCCATGCAACTAAATTAAATTTTTTTTGCTAATTCACTAAATCTATTTGTTTCCCACAAGCAATATAGCCATAATACAAAAAGAAATGACCCAAACTATCAGATACAACAAACCTTTTCCATTTAAATTCCTTCATCTAAACCTGTTCTTGCAAGTCTACCACAGGAGATCTTTCCTGCCGTCAGACAGTACCACCTCACAGGCTACATTACACAAGCAGAATTTCTGCCATTCAGTAGTCCCAGATAATGCTTTCATATGGTGTATACATGGTGCACATTAAGCAGCATAGTAGGTTTTTTTTGTATGACATTCATGCTTTAGTGACTAGAGACAGTCGCACTGGACTAAATTATTTTGCCACTGTCAGTTTAGTGTAGGACATAATCCGAGTCTGATATAGAGCTGAGAGTTACATTGAAATAAATTGATATTTGTCATGCAGCCTTTTTGATTTGCCTACTGCTTTAAGCTGTAAGTTAATTAAGCAGTTAATTAAGCTTAGAATTCAGTATTTCAGCAAGAGGCTGATTTTTAAGCAAGAGCAAGATTTGTGCAAACTGTGCAGATGCTGAAACAGTATAGAGAGCTGCACTTGGCCTATAGAAAGTCAAGGGATTTTTTTACTCCAAGAGTAAGAAGTAAAAAAATAAAATTCACTAATTCTCTAATAATAAATTACAAGTTATTTAAATTTTCTATGCATTCCCCTATAAAATTAGCCCAAATCATTCTAGAATCTAGAATTTATTCCAAATATAGCCAATTAAGTCATCTTGAGAAAATTCCGTTGACATGATTGCAAAGATATTATTTAAACTGAGCTGGATGTTGACATCACTGAATTCAATGATGAACTGTCTTTAACTGAAAAATTAGTGTTTACTATTGTCATTTTGCATTATTGACACACTATTTTCCTAATTAATGCTGTTCAGTTGCTTTGACACAATCTGTATTGTTAACAGCGTGAATTAAATAAAGGTGACTTGACTTTGCTTGTAGGGCAGTACATTTTGGCCAAAATGTTGTGATTATTATATATATGCGATTATATTATATATGCTATATTAATAATTTTTTATTATATAAAAATCTAAAAATTACTAAAAACTAATAAGAAATAACACCATTGTAATACCTCACTGCAAAAAATATAAGTATTTAAGAAATTGCATTTACATTTAAAATTACATTTCATTTCTCAATTTTCAAACGTTAAACCATCAACAACCAACAAACTTTGACAGAAAACCACAAGGAGCCAATGAAAGCTTCTCTTTTGTGGATTGTACGCTTTTCTCATTACAAGTATAGGAAGATGAGTGGCACATGTTGCATCCCAAATGCGTGTTAAGGCGACCAATACTCAAAGCAGATGTGGAGAGATGGAGTTTAAAAGGATAGTTCACCCAAAAATCGTTCACCCATTTATTACACACCTTTGTCATTTCAAACCCATAAGACCTTCGTTCATCTTCAGAGCACAAATTAAGAGATTTTTGATGAAATCTGAAAAAATCAGATGCTCCATAGACAGCAAGGGAACTACCACGATTAAGACCCAGAAAGGCAGTAAGAACATCTGTAAAATAATCTGTGACATCAGTGGTTTAACCTCAATTTTATGAAGTTACGAGAACATTTGTGTGCAAAGAAAACAAAAATTTCTTCTCTTCCAGTCAGTCTCTGGACATTCACCACGACAGAAAAAAAAAAAGAAAGCTCTTTGATTTCATCAAAAATATCTTCCTTTGTGTTCTGAAAATAAATGAAGGTCTTACAGGTTTGGAACGTAATGAGAGTAATTAATAACAGAATTTTAATTTGTGGACGAACTATCCCATAATCACACTAAAATAAATCGCAATTTCGGTTTTGTTTCGATTAATAGCGTAGCACTAGTCTGAAAGGTGGCTGATGACTGGAGTTCAAATGGTACTGGATAACAGCAATGACCCAAAAGTTTCCCAAATTACTGATACTTTTGTCCATCTTAGATCTGTTCCAACCAACTAACAAGAATATAAGAGTCAGCACATGCTAATTAAGGTCTAGCTTACCATGCTTGCTTAGATGATGCTAGAGCTGTTGACAATCAGTTAGTGCTCACAAAGCTGTGCAGAAGAACTCATGAGAACGCCGTTCCTCCTGTATGTCCTCAAAAACAACAAAGTCAAAGCAAACTCATTGTGTTCCTGTGGCATCGCAGGGCTGTTAGTCTTTCTCCGCAGAGTGATTAAAAACAAACACGATTTGGAAGAAAGTTTTGATTGTTCAGAACAATATACTGTAATCTTCTCAGCCACATTTCAACATTTTCCACAGGCAAATACTGACACTCTCCAGAAAACATCCGTCATGTTATGTTACCTTGCGCCGCTGAGACTTCAAATCTGCTTTAATTTGTTCTGAGACTTTACGTGGGCGCCTTTAATACGTTTATTGGCATGTGGGAACAACAGATTGACCAGTCTCAACCAAGGATTCCAAGGAAAACCAGTTAAATTTGGTTTTAAATGGTTATACCGACTTTTTCCAAATGCACAAAGGCGATTTGTGCTTCGAAACATCACAGGACAAAGATTAAAGCTCGAAAGTCCCATAAATAGTCTTTGGCTCAACTTATGAAGCAGGGTTATTATAGTTAACTACAACTAAAACCATAAAAAAAAACATTGCTACTAAAATAAAATAAAATAAAAAATTAATAAATAAAATTAATACAAAAATAATAATAATTAAAATTAAAAAATATTTAATTAAATAATTCATAAATCTATAAAGACATTAAAAAAAACGAATTAAAATGACACCAAAATATAAAAAGAAGTTCTAAATATTAATAAAAGCAATACTAGTATCTCAATGATACTAAAATAACACTGTTATGAAGGGGGAAAGTCAATAAATTATGTCAAATACTCCTGTCGTCTACACAATCTTGTTACCAAAAAGTAACAAATCTAAGTTTTCCACAAAAGACTTGTGGTCAATATCAACCCACATGAAATACTTTTGTCTACAATGAAATCACACTGAAGTTTGGCTCTTCATGATTCAATGACCCACAGCGCTTAGGCCAACAAGACAGCAAACTGAACCCAAAATAAACCATTAAACCAACCACTCCAGACCAGCCAAACTCTTTGAGGACAAGCAGTGGCTTATATCAGCAGCTCCCTAGCGGCATTAGTGTCAGTTCACATGAGGAGCCACTGGCCAAAGCAAAGTCTCTTGGTGTGAGCGTACGGCCAGCGAGCGATTAGCCGCACAGATCTGTGAGGTGTCTCAAATCCCACCGACTCAGCAAGAGTGCAACACGAGGAAGCGTTATGGAGAGCTGAGGGTAGAGAGAGCCTTACAGAGCTCACACAACTCTTGATTTTACAAGCATATCTAATAATGTAAAGAGCATAAACTATTATTATGAAGACCCATATGCTTCAAAAAATAGGCAGTTGTCTGACAGTTGACAACTTTAGATTAATAGATGTTTGAAAGAAAAGACCAATTAAAATTCAGCATCTGTATGCAAGAGTGACCAATCAAACTCAGTATGCAAATACTGAATCGTGAAATAAAGTAGTGGGAGATATTCAAATGTAAATATTTGGTTTCTTTTTAATGAAAGCCAAGAATTAAATGAAAAGAATGAAATACCAATGAAATTACTGATAAAATGAAGTTGGAATGGAGTTTGAACATTAGACGGTGTTCAAACTGAATTCAAATTAATTGCAGAATATTGTAGAGACTGACAATAGAATTCCAATAATTAAACAATAAATGTAATTATAATGATAAAATACATTAAAATAGAAATAGAATAGAAATATAAATAAATACAGATGTATACACATTTTTATATTCTTTATTTGTGAAACTGACTGCACACAAGAAATTGCAATACTGTATAAAAGAAGTTAACCACTTAACACTAGAACGGGGTAAATTTGACCCGTGGCTGTTTTTCAAATGTACATAACAGATTTAAAATAAAACATTCAAGTCTCCCAGTCGTTGACTTTTACTAAAATTATGTAATTTACAATCCAATGTTGTTAAAAATTATTTAGATCAAACCAGATCAAAAAACGGGGCATTTATACCTGTAAGCGCCAGCGGGTCAAATTTACCCGCCTATAATGCATGTATGTTCACGCTGTCATTTTCTTGCCGCTTATGTTTTAACTTGGTACATTTCTAGGCAACGCCTTTCACTCACTGATTTAGCCATTATCAGTTTCATAAATAAAGTCAAAATGCTAAAAAAAAAGGCGGGCCAAATTTTCTTATCAGGCCGATACCGATAACAGAAAAAATGAGCCGATATGGGCCGATACCGATATGGTGGCCGATATATCGTGCATCCCTAGCCTATATAATGCATGTATGTTCACGCTGTCATTTTCTTGCCGCTTATGTTTTAACTTGGTACATTTCTAGGCAACGCCTTTCACTCACTGATTTAGCCATTATCAGTTTCATAAATAAAGTCAAAATGCTAAAAAAAAGGCGATTTATGGAAGGTAGGTATTAGAAACTCTAAATGCCATGAGTGATGGAGAGTCTGATGGTAAGTTATGCGTCCTGGGTCGGCTCAGCATCTGACGGCTCATCTGACAGTGATCCAGATATCATATTTACATGTTTTAGCCTAACGTTACTCTAATTGGTCAAACTATGGTTTAATTATTGAATTTTTGTCTTGTCATATCGTTTATTGTTTGCTACCGTGTTGCTCTTCTAGTCTGGCCGTTTCCTGAAGAAAAAAAAAATCTGATCTATATGATATAATGAATAAAACCTTTTTTTTGATTACCCAAAGTTTAATGCTGTTGTTCTCTTATTCAAATTATAAATGATATAACTAAACAAATTAATAAATATTTAGGTGAAGCTGCGCATTTGAATTTTTCATCGCATCATCCTATGCAGTGTGGTGAATTATTATTGCTCATTATTGTCTATAGGCTGTTTTAGTCATTCATAGCATGGGTTATCTTAATATATTGATTGATGACATTGTATTATAATATTAAACCACACAAATATTTAGGCTACTACCTTATAATTTCCGCTGTTAGTGCAGACTTTTTTTTTAAAGCTTAGGCTACTGACCGTTATGGATTAGTGTAGGCCGCATTAAAAAGTCTTGAACATAAAACAACAGGATAAAAATATAGTTGATGACTAGACATAATCATTTCATGACTCTAGACACTTCTTTGTGAAGACAGGGGCATAATACGGTGAAATAATATGTTCTTTAGCCATATAAATACAGTTGCCATGTGCATGGGTAAAATTTACCCGCTGGCACTTTTAGATATACAGCGACCTCTGGCGGTTCTAGTGTTAAAGTAGCAATATCGTGACATTAATTGCATGAAAACAAAAAAAAGAACGAAATGCCAATTAATATACTACTGACTGAATAAATGCATATTTAAATATTTAAAATCTAATTTTTTGCTTCTTAAAATGTATTAATTTAATAATTTATTACTTTTGGCTGTTCACAAACTTTGCAGTTACTTTGAATTTGGCCCAAATTTTATTTTGTAGGTACCTACATTAATATTTCACGCTTTCTTTGATTCATGTGATTAATGTTATTCCAGCGTATTGTATGTTTGTTTGTAGTCAGCTTCACAAATATACTAATATTATATACATATACATTTATTTTACAGAGGAATTTACCAATTAATTCTTTAAAAATCCTACAATGTGATTCTCTGGATTTTTTTTCTCATTTTGTCTCTCATAGTTGAGGTATACCTATGATGAAAATTACAGGCCTCTCTCATCATTTTAAGTGGGAGAACTTGCACAATTGGTGGCTGACTAAATACTTTTTTGCCCCACTGTACATATAAGATGTAGATCTTATTAAAATAAAACTAATAACAAATATTTAAATATTTTATAATATAAAACAATATGAATAATCGTATAAAATAATATAAAACCAACATAACTAAAAACTATATTTATATTTTCATTTTTTAAATACTTTTTTTTTTAAATGCAAACAAAATACAAATTTTTACAAAGTTTTACAAATACCTCATATGTTCTTTATTAATTTAAACAGTTGTGACATTGTCTTCTAACAAAACGATGCAATGCTGTTCAACATAAACTAAAGATAGCAATATTACCCTGGCATGATATTAATCACATTTGTGAGCCTAGATAACCTGTAGAAACGCCCCCTTTCACCATTTACTCGGAGCAAGATCCACCAGTCCTCAGACTTCCAAAACTAACCCTTTCAACTGTTTGCCAAGCATTGATTTACAAGATCTGATCACGAAATATTGCAAAAATACCTCAACAATATCAGAGTGCCAGAGAATATAATGCAACACACCTCATTGTGAACCATAAAGACGGTCAAGGTAACAGATTTAATACTACAGCTAATTTAAACCTATGCAAACAGCATAAATGACTGACCTTTAACTTGTACAGGAAGTCCATTGGTCATCTATCACGTCTAAACACGAGAGTAAGAAAAATTATTTAGTTTTCCTAGCAACTAAAAGATGAGCGCAAACAACCCGTACACTCCTCCGCAACCTGTCGTCACATGACCGCAGCAGGAAGAGGATATGGAATGGCCCAATTTCACAACGCCAGGCCTCGTTCGAACTCCAATCGCTGATTGTCTAGACCTTCCCCCAAACACACCCCACATCCACACACCCAAAACCAGCAGTCGTGTCATCGGGTTGATCATTAACCTATGGATCAACAGTTGTCTGCCATTAAGAGGCCAGCCAATGTCAGTTCACCAAGCTCTGAATTATACTAACTAGCAATGAGAAATTCATACCCATTAGGTCATGAACTATAGTGTAGACAAAATGACTGGGGATGATGCTGCCTTCACATTTCTAGACTAAAACTTAGCTTTAGTTTTAAAAATCTGTAGTTTATCGATATATGTTTGCAACTTGCAACCAGCATAAAGATGCTAATAAAACGTTATTTGTCAATAAAAATGGTTATGTAAAGAATCAAAGACACATTGACAACTATTCGAACTGCAGGCCCAAAATAGTGAAGAAGAACTCGACTGAAGAGACTACATTTGTGTCAAAAGAGAGCTGGCTCTTTAAAGGCAAAACCCTGGGAATGCTGACTCAGCGGAGTGTGGGTTTGGAGAGGATGCAATTCAAGTAACAGAAAGTTGCTGCATATCACTGCAAACAGCTGCAGGAGAAAAAAAAAAGTCAATTTTGTGGGTGAGAAGGTCTTTGAGTTTCCCTCGAGTTGCCCGAGTGAGTTTTATAGTATCTGTCAGTGATACCGGACCATTAGAGACCACACAGATAATTACAACGCAGAGGTTTGTTTGGGAAGTCTGCCTGGATCTTAAATGCTATACCCTTTCAAAGTATAAAATACATGAAAGATCTTCTACATGTAAAAGGCGAGCACAAAAGTAATTTATGAGGCTACTACTGATGGAAATCAAGGGAAAATGATTTATAAAAACAATTACAGTGCACACATGACTTACATAAAGTAAGAGTACTATGGTTTAACCAAGGTTTTCAGGTCATGGTACTATGGTAATATTATTAAATACCAATAAACTATCTGCTTATAAAGTGTTAGCTCTTCATGTAGTCCTAAAATCACCAATATAATTAACAATTTCCATTTTTTAGTGAATTATTGTGCAAATAAATTCATTTACGGTTTAAAATGTTACATTTTGGTGTATATGCATACATATCAGTTGTTAATAATTAACTATATTAGCCTTATATACCTCTAAATCTGCTATTAGCCATTTTAAGAATTCTTAGTCATTTCTAAGATCCCACAGAAATCATTCAACGCGTTGCAAGGAAAATATATTAAAGGGGTCATATGATGCGATTTAAATTTGTCCTTTCTCTTTGGAGTGTTACAAGCTCTTGGTGCATAAAGAAAATCTGTAAAGTTGCAAAGACTAAAGTCTCAAATCCAAAGAGATATTCTTTATAAAAGTTAAGAGTCAGCCACGCCTACCTAAAACGGCTCGTTCTACCACGCCCCTACATATCTACCTCACTATGTGGGAAGATTTGCATAACGCCGCCCAAATGTTCACGCAAAGAAAGAAGGCGTAACTTTAATTCTCACTGTAGTATTGTTGCCGCTGCCGCCATGTCGTGAAGGCGCTATGTTTCATTGTGAAAGCGAAACTACTTTGTTTGGTCTTCCAAAAGAGGACGATATCCGCTTCGTCGGAGTTCAGCCCGGGGTCGTCACATGTGGTTGCCGCTCATTCGTCGGATCCGCCGGCTGCGCCATTCTCGACCCCGCCGCCTCAGCTCACTCTAGCCCGGTCTCAGCTCACACTAAGCCGGGGCTTCCCCTCACGCTAGGCCGCTGTGTTTTTCGTTGTGAAAGCGAAAATACTTTGTTTGGTCTTCCAAAAGAGGACACAACTACAAATCAGTGGTTAAGTTGTATTTACAATACGGTTTCAGAACAGTTTAACCCAAATATCCAGATGTGTGCAGCACATTTTAAGGAGGACTGTTTACTGATCCTGGGAGAGTAATGTTAGACCAAAATGCCGGCCGACTCACGTAAGTACGTTTTCATTTAAAGGATTTGCCACTGATGATTCAAACGCGAGTTTTCGGCAGTAGAGTAGCACTTGTTGTTTGTAATTTCTCTGATCATAAATGCAGACAGAGTTTTATGCTTACGCGGAGCGATGCAATGCGATGCAATGCAATGCGACGCAACGCGTAAAAAGACAGTATAAGTCATTATAATCAGTAATTATGTCCCCACTGGATGCAACAAATGCCTCATTTGCAATGGGTTTTATTGTTTTTGTCTCATCGCTCCAGGACACGTCATCACAATATGGTAAGGGGCGTAACATTTCCGTCTCACGCTTGAGGTATTCGGCCAATCACAACGCACTGGATAGCTGGCCAATCAGAGCACACCTCGCTTTTTCAGACCAATGAACTTTGTAAAAATCAATGCGTTTCAAAAAGGCGGGGCATAGAGGAGAAACAATAATGTACAGTATGTGGAAAATAATGTGTTTTTTTAACTTTAAACCGCATAAACATTTCATTACACCAAATAATGTTCTTTTTAGCAGCATCATATGACCCCTTTAACAAATTATTAATATATTGCATTTTATACACTACAACCAAATGTTTGGAATACATTTTTTTTTTAAGTTGCTTATGCTCACAAAGACTGCATTTATTGTATTTGCTGACAAAAATTGTGAAATATTACTATTTAAAATAACTGTTTTCTATTTTAATATTAATATACATTGTATTATATAGTATAATAAATTAGAGCCCGACCAACATATAGTTTTGCCGATATTATCGGCCGATATGAGCCTGTCGCAGATATATCGGTATCGGTGAATATGCCGCTGATATGCAGCCGATATGATTTTTTTTTACAGAACATATAAGGCAGATTAAATGCTTCTGAATGGTGTAATTACTTAGTTTGTCCAGCAGAGCGCGCTCCATTGTTTGCTACTGGCGACCAGGTCAGTGTAGTGTTGAGCTGCGCGGATGAGCTCAAACTTCACCCGAGTCTGCTGCTTCAAATTATTCTCCCGCCACCCACCCGCACCTATATTTGATCGTCACATTACAATGATTCTAATTCTTAGTTTTACATGATGAATGGATGGTTCATTTTTAACAGCAGATTCAGTGACGTAAGAGACCAGAGCCGATCTGCGCATCACGGCACGCGTCAGCGGCGCATTAAAGCCTGTGTTACGGCCACCGGAGCTGATCGCGGCTGGGCTGGTGTTTACTGGCCGCACCGCGGCCCAGAACTCATGCTCATCACATCGGTCATATCACATCGCGCAGCACGCGTCAGGTGTAGAATAGAACCCATTATAATCAGTGATGTTGTCTACACTGGATGCAGTAAACTGATGCCTCGTTCTATTTATGATGTGCTGACACAAACTTCTAATGATTTTCAACGGTCGCGTCCTGTTGCGGCGCATGTCAGCATAGTTTGTCAGTACAGTCAGTAGTGTAGTAGATTGAAGAGTTAATATCTTTGTGCAGTCTAATAGACGGCAGTGCGGTGGTGGCTTGAGTGGCTTGAAAAAAGGGCACTTCTAATATTTTTTATTTATTTTTTTTTTCTAATCAAAATGTTAAATATATTAGGGGTGTGCGATATTGACAAAAAATATTTCTCAATATTTTCTGGGATTTTACTGATAACGATAATTATGGTTATTAATAATTATGATATTTTGCTGAGTGTGTTATTGTGCTGATATCTTAAGGACTACCGTGGACAGCTGACTCCTAAAATTTTTGATATTCTTCATATTCTGTGTGGTGATCAGTTCACAGCAGTGATAGAAATTAATCTTTTCCAATACATTTAAATAGATTTTTACCTTTTAAATGAAATCAGTATTGACAAAATCCATCTTTGCAATGCAGAGAAAACACAGAAGCTGCATTAGAAGGGGCATTTAGATGCATTTACACAGTTTTTAATGCAGGACATGAATGTATTTAACCTGCGGTTACAAATGCATTCATATACGGTTTTGATATTTTAAACATAAAACGTTGAATACTGATATTTGAAATGATAAAAAACAAACACATGAAAAGATACTTTAAATGTGAAATTAAAACCGCTAGTAGGTGGCAGCAAGTCACTGTTAATAAGTGAGCCATTGCGACTGAACCGAATCATTTAAACGGTTGATTCATTCAGGAACTAACCATTCAGGAACGAAACACCATCATATTGCTCAGAGATGCAAATTGGAATTATATTTGTTGGTGAAATAGAGCAAAAACAGTCAATATTGTGTCTAAAATGTAAGTATCTTAATATTAAATTCTTGTTTATTGAACTGCTGTATAAAATCAATATCACATTTGTAATCATGCTGCTTTTTGGTGGAAAAAACATCAGTCTTCGCGTGATACTGATTAACTATATGAAATTATATAAATATATACATTTCTGCCCCCATATCTTGAATTTGTGATCATTCTAAACGCATTTTAATAAACTGAATAATGCAGTGAACTGAATCATGTAGCTCTCATGAGTCATGAATGTTAGCAAGACAAATTAACTATAATTGCTTTTGTCTTTTGGGTAATTAGCTGTAAATTCGAGGCACAAATAGCTTTTAGTCTTTTGTTCATCACCACTCACCTCCACACCAAGACAAACACAACTGGAAAGGGAGAGAGGGCTGCGCGAAGGGGTGTCGGAACTCGACAGTTTCAAAATTTCCCGACCCGACATTTTGATTTTTTATTAGTTTGACAGGGAAAGCTGTGCGCAAACAGAAACACACACGCACACATATAGCTATACATATATTCATTTAGCAGAAAAAAAAGGGCACTTTGTCTCAAGGAAGAAAAAGGGCAGGTGCTCAAGCCCCCATTTATGTCTATGTGTGCACGTGCCTGCTGTTGAATGGTGATTTAACGCTACGTTGTCACCTAGTTGGAGAGACTCAATGCTAAGTAAATAAACAACAATGTCCCCATCTTTTACTCTCACAATGAGCTTATCATATTTGTTTGCTACATTAGTAGGGTCCTATGATTTCCGCGATGCAGAAAACATGGACGGAATCGTGGAATCCAGTCATAAAAACTGAATTTACTGTATAACGCGGACTTTCATGGAATTGGTCTTATTTTTGATGAATAAATAAAAAAACAGGTCAGTATACACACACACACACACATACATATACATATATATATATATATAGACTGTGTCTGTGAATATTATTGACAGGGAAAGCTGTGCGCAAACAGAAACACACACGCACACATATAGCTATACATATATTCATTTAGCAGAAAAAAAAGGGCACTTTGTCTCAAGGAAGAAAAAGGGCAGGTGCTCAAGCCCCCATTTATGTCTATGTGTGCACGTGCCTGCTGTTGAATGGTGATTTAACGCTACGTTGTCACCTAGTTGGAGAGACTCAATGCTAAGTAAATAAACAACAATGTCCCCATCTTTTACTCTCACAATGAGCTTATCATATTTGTTTGCTACATTAGTAGGGTCCTATGATTTCCGCGATGCAGAAAACATGGACGGAATCGTGGAATCCAGTCATAAAAACTGAATTTACTGTATAACGCGGACTTTCATGGAATTGGTCTTATTTTTGATGAATAAATAAAAAAACAGGTCAGTATACACACACACACACACATACATATACATATATATATATATATAGACTGTGTCTGTGAATATTAAACTGCAAAGAGACGATTTAAATACGAATTTTTCTGCATGTTCATTTGATTACCAGAAAATACACAACACAAAGTTTGTGAAAAAAAAAAAAAAAATGTATTCATTTTAGATGTTTACATTTGGAAAAGCTGTGCTTCCTGCATAAACCTGCCCCTGTTGGTTTGGCAGTAGCTTGCTTTCCCTAGACGGTTACCTTGTTCAATTTCTTAATTCAAGTTATATATTTTTTGTCCTATTTGTGTTAAGTTATTTATAATAAGTGAAGTAAAGTTTACTGTTAAGTGCACTGATGTCAGACTCATTTTGAATAATAACGTTTTTTGTTAAACTGTTAAATACCCTGCATCCACTACATAGGCCTATGTTTGTCACATCATTATAAGTGTTTGATCATCACATTTGAGTTATTGCAAAAAATTTGTTTATATATTCTGTTTATGTAGGCTATATACGGTATTCTATATACAGTAGCAGTCAAAAGTTTGGACACACGAATGGGAATTGTGTCCAAACTTTTGACTATACTGTATTATAATATAGCCTACACAAAGAATATCGAACGATATATCGGTATCGGTCTTTTTTTACTCCCTAATATCGGTATCGCCCCCCCCCAAAAACCCATATCGGCCAGGCTCTATAATAAATAGTCACTGTTTCCTCAAAAATATTAGGCAGCAACAACAGTTTTTATTGTTTCTTGAACAGTAAATCAGCACATTAGAATGATTTCTGAAGGATCATGTGACACTGAAGACTGGAGTAATGATGCTGAAAATTCAGCTTTGCATCACAGGAATAAATTACAATTTAAAATATTTTTTAAATAGAAAAATGAAACGGGAAACAAAAAAATGATAATAATAATAATAATGTGAATATATATAAAATAGAATATATATAATGTTTTTCTGTCTTTGTCCCAGTTTTGTTTTTCTTCTGCATTTTTGATGAAATAAATGCAGCCGTAGAGACCAAAAGAGACTTCTTTCAAAAACACAAATTCCTTAATTATTTATAATTTTTTGACTGGAAGCATATATAAATTAGAATAATTATTGTAGGTTTGTTACCACAATACTTGATTGAAAGGGGTGACAGTTTTTTACCACATAAAAGCGAGAAATAAACAAATAAAAACCCACAGTTCATGCTAAATAGCTTTGAACATTTGCACAACTCTTTAAAACAATAAAGCATTTGACTTACGTTGTGAACGACTGAAGCCACAGCATTGGTGAGTTCATCTGAAGTCACAGGGTCGCTCATGGTTGACGTCAGGACACTGCGGTGAAGCAGCACAGGAGACGCTCAACAACAATCGGATCTGCACAGGCTTTAGCCTTTCTCTTTCTCACTGAGACTCAAGCAGGAGTTTATAGGCAGCATAACCTGCAAACAGTTTGAAACGTTAAATAATTTGTTCATTGCCAATTACAACCTTTATATTATACCAGTCAAAAAAAGTTTGCAGTGTGATTAAACTATTTGCTGCTTCATTTATGGCGTAAATGGACTTAAACTACAACATAACAGCCCCCCTCGTATCCAAAGACTGATAAAAACCAGATAAAGTTGCTACTGTAGGGACACACAGATAAGAGACTCATGCTTGAAGATAACCATAAAATATTGGATGTGATGTAACAGTAGATAAAGATATGCTCAACTATAATTCATTTAACTGAACACCATACTAAGATCACAACAGCTCAAGAGTTGACTGAATAAGTACAACTTCATGTTGAATTCAAGATAAAATAACATTTTATAGTAAGGTTTCATGTCAACATTGGCTATCATGAATTTACAACAAACAATACTTCAAAAGCATTTTAATTTCAATATTAACTAATGCATTTTTAAAATCAAACGCATCTATTAACATTAGTTAATATACAATAGTATTTTATTAACCAACATTAACAAATGCTGTAAAAATGTACTGCTTCTAGTTAGTTCATGTTAGGTAATGCATTTACTAATGAGACCTTATTGTAAAGTGTTAACAAGACAAAATACTACCTTTAATACTTGCCAGTAACTGATTTTAAATAGAAAAACAACCTTTTTAACTGCTAACTGCTAATAACTAGTACTTTTTGTGGAAGTAACCTTTGGTTTGATGCAGTAGTCTGTGCAAAAACACAATTGTTTGATTGTTGAGTTGAGGTTTGACCTCTAACTAGAACATTCAAGGACGTCAACACTCCTTTTTCCAAGTCTTTCTTTTGTTGATTCATCTAAGCATTTCCCACATCTCAATATGTGGAGCCATTTAACCTTTAGCTATCCTGATCCAGTTTCTGTTGAAGAGAAACAACATCCTAACAATATGATGCTCAAAGTTGAGGTCTTGCATCAAACGTGTAAAAGTTATAACATGGTCTTATTAGACCTTAATACAAACATCATCCCACATGTTTTTAAAAGACTGAACATATGTTCCAATCAAAACGACACTTTTTATTGTGAGAAACATCTGTAACATATCATAAAAGTAAATCAAATCAATATTATGCTGGATATAATGACTAATGAGCATTATTATAAAAAGCGTTTTGAATGAGAAAGTAATCCAAGTAAGTGATAGCAATAAAGTAATCTCAAAATAACCTTACCCAAAGAGGAACATGACCTACAGGGAGACCAAAATTGTTGGTAAAGTTAATGCAGTTGACTCTTATATGACAGGAGTCACATGTGCCTGCCCAGTTATTCATCTCGGACGGCATCAGTGCAATACCTAGTTCAAACCGCCCCTTATTAAAAAAACATCCTCATTGCATTATTTCATCTTGCAACAGAGTTCTAAGAAACTTGGTCGTGCTATCTTTAAGAGTTTTCTAAATATAGAGCGTGCTATATTGTAATGTCTTTTTTAGATGCTAATTTTAGATATAGGCTGTTCCTCTGTATAGTTACATCAACTTTATTGGAAGGTCAACTATTTCATCAGTTTTTTGGGACCAGTTGAGTTCATCAACCACATGATAAATAGTTCTGTGAGAGGCACAATCGAAATTTGGAACACAAACTGCGCAGTTATTCACTAAATGTCCACATTCTCAAATTTATGACACTTTTAGATATTTTGGCTATTTGACAGAGAAAATGGATTCACTCAAAAACAGATTTGTCCTTCATTTCACGTGCAAGGTCATTGGTTTCAGAACAAACGATGAAAACAAGCACATTTTAGGCATCACCTGGAATCCAACAAAAAATGACTGTTTTCAAATGGGTTTCCTCAAAGTATTTTAACATTGGGAAAATTAAACTTAAGTTTATTTGTTTAAAAAAGGAAGTGCTTTTAAAACAGGAAGTATCTACAATTGCACAATGAAAGATAAGACAATCCATTCTATGATCTTCGGCTTGCTGCTGTGATGTTGTTGATCAAACACAACCTCCAGTGCTCAAGTTAGTTTAACCAGGTGTGCATCTGCACAATATAAACCTCTATTTATAGTGTGCAAACTTCACCTTTACGTTGAAAAAGACAGTTTTACTAAGAACATAGCTGCGTATTTTCTTGTTCATTATTAAAGGAATCTTGTTGTTTGTTGATTCAGTTTCCCTCTCCCTTTCCTCCTGAGGTCAACTTGGTAACCACTTCTAGCAACTGTTTTTGTCTACCACATTTAACCATGAACCTGCCAAATCACCTTTGGTTTTGTACACCTTGAATGTGAACACAAAGTACTTTATCCTTTGAAATTCAAAGCATTAGCACTTGGTGGACATGGTCCAACTTGGCAAGAATAAAGAAAGTGGGATCAAATACAACTAATTTCTTGTCAGACAGGTATGCAATTCAAGCCACTGTACATGCAACCTGTAGATTTTGTAATCTAAGTTAAAGTTATCCAACTTCAACTGGAATCCCTCGTCCTAAACAGATCAAGCACTCTCAGTTGGGAAAATCCTTTTGCTTTTGTGAAAGGCAAACAGGCTTATTGGATTATATTCAAGTAGGTCTATAAAATATAATTTCAGACAAAGCAAAGGCGGCCAATAAAGATGCCATTCTGCAAATACATTCAATCACAATGCGGAAACCTCACTGTAAAAATATAAAATGCTCAATGACCGAGTAGCACAGCAAATATAGAATTCATAGTTTATCGTGACCAATGGCATGTCCACATGAAAGACATGTTTGTGAGTTGACTTTAAACCTCATACAGAAAATGTCAAAAAATTGGTTTGGATCAAGCATTATATGGTGTGGCCTAGTGGTTAAAGATCTGGGCTGGAAACCTAGGTTGCAGGTTCAAAGCATTGACACGTGAGCTATAAACAGTTCATGATCAAGACTTAATCTCAGGTTACAGCAAAGAAATACCTGTAATTACATAAGAAAAAAAAACATTTTTGGATAATCAAGCCTATAACTCTCATTTTCAAGTTTGTAAAAATAATATTAACAAAAATAAAACCAAAACTTGTGAATAAAAATGTACTTAGAATGGAAGTCTATGTTTAATGCATTTTTATGTTGTTTTTCTGAAGTATAAATTATTAACTCAAAGAGTCACAAGTTCATATCAAAAGCCAATCAGATGTTTCTAATTGTGCACCTACTTGAATCTTTTTCATTTATTAATGTACAAGGAATGTTCCAAAAAACACTTGGGTTGAAAAACAACTGTTGAAAAGTTGAATTTTTTTTTACATGATGCAGCAGATTGTGGCATGATGCTTGAATTTTTTGGCCAAAGATGTTCATCTGAGTGTATGCCTAACTAGTCAACCTCACTAACAACTATTCAGCTGTTGTAGTCAATTAGTCGACCATTGTGAACCATCCTTATTATTTACCAAGCAAAAACTTCTACAGAAGTAACTTAACAATACAAATAGTGTGACTGCACCAAATATCAGCTAAGCATTATAGCATCTACAAAACCATACTTACTTAGCTTTGGACAAAAATCAAGTCATTTTTCATTTCAACTTACTGTTTAAACTTACTGCACAGTGCTGGACATTGGAGACGCTTATTGCTGTGAGATTAGTGATGTTTAATGACTTTATCAAATTCACAAGACACGCCACACAGCCTCTGAGCTCTATATACAAACACATAGACCATGTCTGTTGATCATTTGATTCATTAGATCATTAACGCTCATTAAATTCAAAAGTTACTTAAGGGGAAAATAAAAGCACAGACTAAATGATGACTGGGCGATATCAGTAAACCAGAGGACTTTTCACTGTTGACTTTGCAATGTCTAGTGATCCGTCATGATATGCTGACTATTTGAATTTCACTTCTAAATGCAAAGTTATAAATGAATAGTACATTCTGTTGTGTTTATATAAACACATCACTTACAAAAAAAAAAAGTCAGATTAATGACAAAATAAAAACGCATTAAACATTGTTACGCCAAATTTCATAAAACTCATAAACAAAGTGATCTTAAAGTTACCAAACCACATCTTTAAAATTTTTAGACTCTCTTAGAAAACATTATGCAAAAATCTTTTATCTAAAACTAAATTCTATTTGATCAATTGAGCTGATGATTGAATGACCATCAATTGTAAAAAAAAATTTAAATAGTGAATTAAAATTGCTAATTATCAAATAATTTGATACGTTGCATCTAAACACAATTTAGAAAAAGATTTTATTAAAAAGCATACATACATTAAACATTATGTACGTGTTTGCAAAATTTCAGTAACTAAAAAAAATTATAATTTTGAGTTAAACTAGTAATTACGAACCACATCCTTGTCATTTTTACATACTCTTATTAAATGCTATGCAAAAATGTTTTATCCAAAACAAAATTCTGTTGGATCAACTGAATTGGTGATTGAATAGCAGCCAATGATTAAAATAACAACTAGCGCTAACCATGTAAAAACAGTAAATTAGATAGCATCTGATTTGCATGTTTAAATGCATGTTTCAAAAAATGAACAGTTAAACAATGCAAAATCCAATGAAACACTAACTCACCTCAATGTGCTCACTGCAGAGAAGCTGCCGCTGACATCTTAGTGTAAAGCCAACAGCCACTGTGTACAGAACGCCAGCGAGAGAGAGAGAGAGAGAGAGAGAGAGACACACACACACAGTCAGAGAGTTGAGTGAGAGCTTATAAAGCACTGTATATCTGCAGTGTTCCCTCACACACTCAAACACCAGCACTGATGGGTGAATCGCTTCCTCCATCGGATTAGGTTTCCTTCCCTAGACCTCTGACGGCTGGCCATGTGACCGCTGCTAAGCAGCAAGTCAGCTATGACACACACACACACACTCATATCCTCACATATACAGTACACATCACACACCTCATATTCATCTGTTTTTTAAATGACTAATAAAGACATTTTAACAGTAAATGTGTCATGTGAGGAAACATTAACCATGACAAGGACACCTGTAAGACATCATTCTATCCTTGCATCACGTCATGATGGATGAAGTAAACTGCACTGACAGCATAACAACAACAAAAAAGTTTCTTAAAAACCAATTACAGGAGTTTCATTTATTTACCAATGGCTTAACAGGCTTTTTGATATACTTGTGTAACATTTGCTAAAGATGTTAAACTGTTTGTTTACTACCTTAAAACAGAGAGAGGATTTTTAAAATGTCTAATAACTAATATGTAGAACAAATTTGTATTTATTTTTCTTTTTGACACTAATGAATTATTATTACAAATGATTACATAATATTCATTAATCTTTACTTTTTTTTACATCTTCATTATACATGATGATAATGATGATGATTAATAATATAATAATGTGATAAAATAATTACAGTATTACAATAATGATTATTGCTACTAATATGATTTTAAAAAATGACGACTAGCAATGTGATAATCATTATTATTATGATATTATCAGTGTTGTTGTTATTAATATTAAAAATAATTAAGTGAAAATACAACTGTTGTTATTGTTGAAAACTTGTTTTTGACTTTCTTAGATGTCTGAAAACCAATTAAAACAGATTTCTGTTTTTGACACTAACTAAATCATTAGAATTGACATTTTTCACATTATTATTACTCACGATAGTAATAATAATAATAATAATGTGATAAATTAATTTTCATTATTATTATCATTATTATAATTGCTTTTTGATTTTCATAATGCAGTACACCCTAACAATACACCCAAAACCCCCCAAAAAAGATTAGCCTACATAAGAAAATAAGTAACTTTAGGGCTTAATATCGGTGGATACATGGGCTAATGTGCACAAAACATCTAAAACCTGAAACTCAAGCACTGTTTGAAGTTGCAAGTATTTGTTTGAACCAACAGCCAAGTGTGTGTAAAATGCACGTGTGTGTGTGTGTGTAGAAGCATGAGTATGTGTCAGTGGGAGTCACATGGTCTTGGATCAGCCTAAAAAAAGGACCAGCCGCAGAGAATTAAAACTTTAGTCTGCTTCAAAGCTTGGGGTTTTCCTCAATCCCAAAAATGCTTCAGGAACAGAGGAACTTGGACTGGTCAGTGACCTCTTTGAGTGTATGGTTTAAGGCCAAGATGTCAATGCCTGTCAGCACAATGTTATAAGTGGTACCACAGGGTTTTATGCACAAGTCCGCACAAAACCAGACTAAACGAGAATTCCTCAATGATTCCGGTGAATACCACTCCTAAAGTGTCAAGATTGTGTGATTATAAATGTTAGTTAACGTCATTAACTTGTTACTTTGCAAGTTACTTTGTTGCAAGTTACTTTGTTTCCGATGTCTTGACTGACAGCTCTAGTGTTGCCATGTTGAGAAACACATACATATGTATATAGAGAAAGAAAGAAAGAATCGAACAGCAATAGAGTAAAGATTTGTTGTGCATCAAATAACATAACTGAGAATTGTGTAGAGACTAGAGGTGGACCTATGTATCGGTTTTGCCGATTAATCTGCACCGATAGTTGATTGCTGGAACTATCGGTTATCGTCAAAAATCCATGCCGATAGTTTTCCCGGGTTGCGTCCATTGCTGGAGCGGCTGAGAAGGGTCTGCTGTCATTATACAGTGCGAGAGCAGCCTCTATTGGTTGAAATCATTGACAGCACATGCTATTTGTTTAGACACGTGATACTGCACGCTGAACAGAGCGGGAAACTTCAGACACGGATTTAAATGCAGCCGACAGAAAATCCTGCCGCGCCACAGAGAACCATTCACATAGTTTTCCTTTAAATTACATTATATTGGTCCCGAATCGTTGTTAATGTACATAATGAATTGTGTAATGTGCATTTTCAGCAAAATGTTTATCTTTCTGTGGCTCTAATAAAGTCTGTATGCTTCATTTATAGAGCTATAATATAGGTTGCGGTTTCTCTTTCCGTTTGCTCCGTTTTTTTAAACGCCGAACTTCAAACTCATCTATACCAAATTGTTCATTCTTGAAGTAAACTTGTGTCTGTTTGGTGATTAAATAAACTGTTTTAGACCGCTGCTCGAGTTGAACGCGATGCGTCCGGAGTGTGTGTGATACCGGTGAGTTCTCCTAGACTCAGCGCTGCACTTTTATTTTGATTATAGATAATCATCAAGTGTTCAAGAATAGAAGCAGTTAATGTGTGAGAGTATACATACAATATCCATATGTATATAATTTTAATGCTATAGCCTTTGTGTATATATTTAAAGATGTGCATCTTTAAGCATGACAGTTGAAATTAAATGGTAACACTTTAAAATAAGAGTC
>NW_015505198.1:2088283-2100088 GCF_001515645.1 Sinocyclocheilus grahami | reverse complement strand
ATTAAGTGTTCAAGAATAGAAGCAGTTCAAGTCTGAGAGTATACATACAATATCCATATGTATATAATTTTAATGCTATAGCCTTTGTGTATATATTTAAAGATGTGCATCTTTAAGCATGACAGTTGAAATTAAATGGTAACACTTTAAAATAAGAGTCTATTTGTAGCATTAAGATTAATGAAAGCTGTGCAAGTATTGTTCCTTGTTAGAGTGTGTTAATTTCAACATTTACTATTACTATTATTATTATTATTACTACTACTACTAGTAGTATGGTTCAGTACTGATTTTGTTAATAAAGCACTATTTTAGTTTTTGTTCAGTATCAATTTTAAAACAATCGGTTAATTAATCGGTATCGGCCAGTGTGGTCCAATTTAGCTATCGGTATCGGCAAAATCCACTATCAGTCGACCTCTAGTAGAGGCATAAATGGCCATTTACTATTACTATTATTATTATTATTACTACTACTACTAGTAGTATGGTTCAGTACTGATTTTGTTAATAAAGCACTATTTTAGTTTTTGTTCAGTATCAATTTTAAAACAATCGGTTAATTAATCGGTATCGGCCAGTGTGGTCCAATTTAGCTATCGGTATCGGCAAAATCCACTATCAGTCGACCTCTAGTAGAGGCATAAATGGCAAGGGAAGTCTCATCTCAGAGGGACCACCTAATGGACATTACATACAAAAATGACTGAAAAAACAGCAATCTGATTGGCTGGCTGCTACATACTCAGGGCTCAGGGTGCACGGGAGTCTTTTTTACAAGTCCCCAGGCTGCTACAATTAGCACCTCAGAGGAATTACTAGTGACATGATGTGCCAAAGTTTGTGAGGTTTGTGGTACGAAATCTGCAAAAGATACTGATGAATGGGACAACATAAAAACAAAGCATGTGGTTTAATATTTAAATCACATGCATCAGATGCTCGAGATGAAGTAAACATGATATCATTTTGCACACCTGAGTTTCAATTAGATGCTGGCCAGTCATTCGATGATTTCTTTAGCTTTTCAGTTTTGTCTCGACTTGCATGTCTGCATCTCACAGGTTACGCAATTTCCTGACAAAACAAAAGATTTGACAAATCTATCTTACATTTGACAAATTTAAACATCTGGTAGTAAAAACAAACCCACAATTCAGCAACAAAATGAGTAAAAACCTGCTGAAAACAGCACATCCTTCATGGTTTTCCTGTCACGTTAACTTTTCATTGTCAGCAAACTGCTCTGGTCATGATAAACAGGGAAGTCAGTTTAAGCAAACGCAGGCGAGTGTCAAAACATTGGGAAATGAAGAAGAGCTATTGCATAAATGCGCACTGGCATGCATAATGCAAGATAGCAGCGGCAAAACGTGATTACATCAAAATACAGATGCCTCTCAATTGCACAGACAGAGGCGACAACATCCAAATCCACAGATAATGGAAGAATATTACTGTATTTCTCAGTGGCTATTAAAAACCACAAACAAATCCAGAGAGTTCACTCTCACAGTTGACGGTCCAATGCCACAGTCATGGTTCGCAGTTCTCCGTAACCAGATTTCACAGCAGCCTGGTACTTGGATAGACTTGCCTTTGGCACAACAGTGTAAAGTTCTACACTGGGAATGTTTAAGTAACATCTCCACAGCCACAAACTGATAAACCACTAACACTGGGAACGTGGCTTAAAATACACCTGAATTGAGAAATATAATTTATTGCTTCCAGAACCAGAGATTATGGAATACGCATGAATTCATTTGGGTTTCGCTACTTGAGAAAGGCTAAAAACAGATCCACGCTCAATGTAGTAACAACAAACAACGGCTCAATGCAACTGTTTTGGCACAAACACTTTATAAACTTTCAATAGACTTTACAGCGCAGTGAATCGTGACCCAGCTGTAATCAAAACAATGCCGTTGCAAGCCTCGCGAACACACCATCTGGGTGAACTTATGAGAGTTACTAACTTCTGCAAGTAGTTACGCTTCCCAAGTTGTTTCCTGAGGGCTCAGTTTTCAATTGAGTGGAACATGAGATCTAAATTAAACAAAGCACTGGTGTAACGCCTCAAAATTAGCCTTATCATTAGTTTAAAAGACAACTGATACACACTGAATTCATTCCCAGGATACTTTGGAAAAATAATATGCACTAGTGACTGAAGTATCAGTTGATATTTAGTGATTCTAAAGCTAATAATTGTGGTTACTTGGTCAATGAACAGAGCATTAGTTGAAATAAAATAAAACATTAAAAATAGGGATGCACCGAAATGAAAATTCTTGGCAGAAGCCGAAACTGAACAAAATTTAAGACTGGGCCGAAGGCCGAATACGGATTTTCGAGACATGGGTTTCATGTTTTTTGCCAATTTTTTTTTTCACCATTGCATAAATGAAAAAGTCAAAATGTGCTTTTTACTGTATTGTCTTGCTTTTCAAAGAAAAAAAATCAACAATTGAAAAAAATTTAATACTGAACATTTGAAACATTCTAGCAGACACTATACCAACAACGCACAATTTAACTTAAAATTAATAAGTTAGTAAAATAAAAATTTTTGGCCATCAGACCCTCTTCTTGAATCAGGCATGTATTTCTTTTTTTTTTTTTTTACTGTCAATTAAAAGCAGCCTTGCTGAGAAGAGACTTCTTTTAAAACATTAGAAAATATAAAAAATCCTAATTTGAACACTATGTGTGAATGTGATAAGAAATGTATTAAAACAGAGCTGTTGTAATGATTATCATCATTATTATTGTCTTACTATTTATTTTATTTTACAGAACAACAGTAAAATTACAATACTAACATTTATGAATGTTGATAAGAGTTCTTGCTTTTTCTCAACTTTTATTTTGGCGGAAACGCGCAGGAAGACCTTAATGCTTATTTTGGTTGACAACAGATTTATAAATGAGTCTCATTTATAGAGTCTCACACGTATCGCATTGACACATGCCTTGTAAAAATTCATAAAAATGTGACTACTGATGACTGTATTAGCGCAGATTTTCCTTGCGCTTTGGACTTTGAACCCTGGTTAACAAGCAGATCGTGCAGCGCTGTCAGAATACATGCAATGCGCGTGTGTATTAGAAAACATAACGTTCTGCAGTTTATTTACTAATTGTTTAAGGTAGGGATGCTCCGATCTGCCTTTTTCGCCTCCGATACCGATTCCGATACCTAGGGTTCGGTATTGGCCGATACCAGTGAAGTTTTTTTTCCCCCATTTAAATAAATGTAGAATTTATATATCTCTGTGTGTGGAACTGATATTCATCTACTAGATACAGACTACTTCATTATAAAGAAAAATAAAATAAACAATAAATATGAAAAAATATAAGCCTATGTATAATCTATGAAAAAAAAAAATCATAAACTAAGTTAGTGGATAATTCGGCAGCAAAAGTTATTCTAGAAAAATCAGTGCACAATAATTTTAGAAATCCAAACATTTAGTGAAAAAACTATATTTTGTGGGGAACAAATAAAAGTGTTGCACTAAATATGGTAAAATGTTACACATTGCTATTTGTATTATTATAAAATCCATTCATTAAAAACATTCATATATATGTTTAAGCATATACTATGAAATTAAAATACATTTCTTTTGAATATATAGCATATTTTTTAATAAGGCAACAACATATGATAGATACGATAGGACAAAACAAATACAGTGCAGCACAAACTGTTTTTATACAGTCTATGAGCACGAAGCGCTTACAATGTCCGCGTCCGGTGTGCAGAATGATGCGCTTGAAGCAACACGGCGTCAGGCTGACTCATTCAGCACACCGGATGCGCACATTGTAAGCGCTTCGTGCTCATAGACTGTATAAAAACAGTTTGTGCTGCACTGTATTTGTTTTGTCCTATCGTATCTATCATATGTTGTTGCCTTATTAAAAAATTTTTTTTTTTTTTTACTGTACAATTAAAAGCAGCCTTGCTGAGAAGAGACTTCTTTTAAAACATTAGAAAATATAAAAAATCCTAATTTGAACACTATGTGTGAATGTGATAAGAAATGTATTAAAACAGAGCTGTTGTAATGATTATCATCATTATTATTGTCTTACTATTTATTTTATTTTACAGAACAACAGTAAAATTACAATACTAACATTTATGAATGTTGATAAGAGTTCTTGCTTTTTCTCAACTTTTATTTTGGCGGAAACGCGCAGGAAGACCTTAATGCTTATTTTGGTTGACAACAGATTTATAAATGAGTCTCATTTATAGAGTCTCACACGTATCGCATTGACACATGCCTTGTAAAAATTCATAAAAATGTGACTACTGATGACTGTATTAGCGCAGATTTTCAAAAAAAAAAAGTGTTTACGAACGGTTCTGATGTTGTGCAAGAGAGAAACGACAGGTGAAACTCAAACTAAGCTTATTTAATTATCACTTCAAGACTAAACAGCCCTGGGACAGCTGTTCAAAGGTGTTTTTCCCTGCTCACCGGTCAGCAGGGGTTTCGCAGACTCAGGTTACGGACACACAAAAGCTCCGTCTGAGTTCTCACACTCTTTCTGTTTAACTTGGAGCGGACAATCACGTCTTTGTAATATGACAGCAGCGAACAAACCCAACAAAGCAAGCCCTGACCAGAGGAACGCTGTCATTCATACCTTGAGTCACACCAAAACAAACAATCGCAATGAAATATCGAACCGGCTCACGACAACGTGAATACAGTAACACATATCCTGGGAAATACAGTACTGTATTGCCCCTCATCAAGTGTTGGGTCACGCTACCCAAGGCGGACCGATTCGCAAAATAGCCATGTCAGATTTGTAATATCGTGGTCTACGTGAGAACAACGGCCTTAAAAATATTTTTCAGCTGATTAGCGTCACCAGCCGGGCAGACAATTATGAAAGCGCAATGCACGACTTTTGAAAATAACCTTAACCCCATAGGAAAATAATAGGAGCCTGCGTCATTTTTTTTTTCTCCCAGGAGGGCAAAATAAACTAGCTTACAGTTGATCTGCATTGGAATGCAAGCAGGAATAAAGCTTATTTTATTATATCATTGCTAGTTTTTTTATTTAAGTCTAGAGTTTGTAAAACCAATCGGCCGGAGGTAAATCAGATGAAAGCTGTCTTATAAAAAAAAATCATAGATTTAATAAATAATTGCATCTTTTGCTAATAATGTCAACCCGTTTAAACAAAAAAAATGAATTGCATACATAAGCAGCTCAAAATTTACAAATGGCATTCTATCTTCACTGTATTACTAAAGGATGCTGAAACATTAGTCGGCCCAGATAGAGAAAGAACTACAAAGATAAGTCTTTCTTCGCTGTAATCTGCACCGATTTGCTGGCCTCTGGCATTATGCTTTAATCACACTACAAAAACAAAGGCAAAGTTGCCAATTTAAAGCTTGCAAGCACTGGTTGCACCAAGTCAGTGCTTTGTTCCTCTAAGAAATCTGACTCCTTGATGGCTTTACAACACTGATCTGACCTAAATCCAGCTGACCTCTGGAAACAAGCACACACCAACCACAACAGCTTAAAGATTCGAGGTTTATAAACAAATGATTGTGCCATTCGTCTGAAAACAAATTGACAAAAAAAAAATTGAGACAAAGTTAGGTGCTATTTCTAAATTGATATGAATTTCCCCAGTCATTTTTGTGATAATTTAACTCGCCACAGGAAAAAAAGTATACCTAAAATTTCCAGTATGAAATTTCCTTCAATATAGTTTATAATTAATAATGTCATTTTTATAATTTGTTTTCATGTTTTAGATATATATAAAATAGCTAGATAGATAAGATCCACCTCTTGTCTGTGCGTGTTCAACGTTTGCGAAACGAACAATATAATGGTGTTAATTGGAAGACTCATTTTAAAAAAGAAAGCAAACAACTCACACACTTAGATATGTGATCGCATAAAATTAAAATGGCTTGAAAACATGATCTGTGGGAGTTTTATTGAGTAATCACCTCGGTGAGTGAATTTTAAAGTAAATCTGTGTCTGTGATATTTACCGAGCTTTGATGACTGATGATCTGAAAACAGTTCAAATTTAACTATTAAAAAGAATAGAACATAAGTTCCCAAATAAAATATATAGTTTCAATTATTACTGCCTTGAGTTATTATTTTGGAATAAATGTAAAATGTTTAAAAACACTAACTTGATGAGATTCATACTTGGCTTTAATAAACAGAATATTGATTACATTGTTAATGTAAATATAAAAATACAAAATAGAACTGAATTGTTTTTTTTCCTCTCTCTCTCTCTCTCTGATAGTGCAAGTAATGTTTATTTAAACAAGAAAATGTGACTGGGAAATGAATTTACATTTGTTAAAAAAAATTTTTTTTTTTATTTAGATTTTTTTGCACCCTCAGATTCCAGATTTTCAAATAGTTGTATCTCAAATATTGTCCTATCCTAACAAACCATACATCAATGGAAAGCTTATTTATTCAGCTTCCAGATGATGTATAAATCTCAGTTTTGAAAAAATTACCATTATGACTGGTTTTGTGCTCCATGGTCACAAACTAATGCATGCTCTTATTGTTCAAGGGATAGCAGCTTTTCTAACCTAAATCCTGATCAAATGGAAATACTGCTTTTATACAAATATTGCACTTGTATCAAATATGGCACTATTGCTATCCCACAAGAGTTCATAAACAGAAAAACAAACCAAACTGTATCAAGGTAAAGTCCACTGTGATATCATGTGAAATCTGTGGTGACAGCATTAGTACAGTGTGCATGCTATGATGATGTGAAGTGTTGATGTTTGTTCTGAGGATGTGTTGTCACCTTTACATGTTAAAAGGACTTTATTTTTCAGCCTTTTATTTGCGCTGATTCCATGTGCATATTTTACTTAGATGAATAAAATACACACATTTATTTAATGCATTTTAAGTTTCTCTGGATAAAGGCATCAGCCAAATGCCTAAATGTAAATGACTACATTAAAGCAGACTGCTGGGTTTGAAACATTCTACCCTTATGAAGAAGTACTGTAGTGATGCCATGATACTGTATGCAATACCATGGTACTTTGATATGTACATAGATACAGTACATACATACTTTAAGTGTGTACATTTGGATTGTACATAACACATACAGTACTATGCATATTCAGTACACCTACTCTTTATTATTACTGTTTTTTTATGTTTTGTAATGATAGTAAAGTCATTAAAACATTGAAATAACACAAATGGAAGTACAATCTTATGAAAAGTAATTTTTATATTAAATATTAAGTAATATATATATATGTATATATATAGTATCTCACAGAAGTGAGTACAGCCCTCACATTTTTGTAAATATTTTATTTTTATTTCAGGGTTAGTTCCATTTAGTTTTTATTTTTATTTATTTATTTGTATTTATTAATTTCTGATTAGTGTAAGTTTATCTAATATTTATATTTTATTCTCAGCTTTACCTGAATTAACAAAAATGATTTCGATAGTTTTATTTGTATAATGATAAATGTAAATAATGATATTACTTATTGTTGCTTAATATTTTTTTATTTATTTTGTTATTTATTTTTTTATCAGATTTAGTTCCATTTTAGTTTTTATTTATTTTTGTTTATTTAGAGTTTATATTTTTTAGTATTTTTTTATTTTAGTGTTTCTTATACATTTGTCATCTTCATATATATATATATATATATATATATATATATAATTGACAAATATCTTATATTCTGTAATACAGTTAATATAATTAATATTTGTATAATAACATATATTTTAAATAGCTAAAAAAGAAAAAAATACATATTATTTATACATTTTAATATTATAAATATAATTATAATAAATGTACATTTATTATATTATGCCGTAAAGAAGTCACTATGTGAATACAACCTAAAAATAAAAATAAAATTAAAAAAATTCCATCGTCTTTTTAGTGCAATCTGTGTTTTTGCAACATCAGCTGTCAGTTTCATAGTCTTCAAGATCATTTTTGGTTTTCAGTGCATTAACGGTTTGTCCTTTGATCAGGAGCGTGAGTTGGTATTGAAGAGGATAGCAGAGGACCGGCGCAGTCAGCAGGAGAAGGCCCAAACCGAAGCCACGGCCGAGACCTCTCCATCCAGTGGACAGGACCAGAGACTGGGCGGACGTGTGGAGACCAGTGTGGACAACCACACATGCATCCTCATGGTGCGAGATCACATCTGTTTCTTCTCTGCTTTCTAACAGCCACTGTTGGCATTATTTCACATGAAGTCAAACCTGTTTGTTTTGTTTGTGTCACAGATTCGTCTTCCCTCTGGGGAATCAATGCGCGAGCGTTTTCCTGCAGACACTCCCTTAAGTCACGTCGTCCAATACATTGCCGGCCGCCACCCTTCGCTACCTGCTTTCTCCCTCCTGCAAGGGTTTCCTCGAAAGCGCTTTGGAGAAGCTGAGCTAACCTGCTCCCTCCGGTCTCTAGGACTGACTCCCAGTGCTGCACTTTGCATACAGACCACGCCCCCCGAGACGCCTCAGGACCCGCCCAGTCCAGCATCCCAATTAACCGTTGTAGTGCAGACGGAGGCAGAGCCACGGGAAGAGCCAGTGGCGTCACCAAATGAGCAACCCCAGGTGGAGACCAGGGCTTTAGAGGAACTGGAGCTGCCTCCACCTCTGCCCCATCAGCTGTGGGAGGAAGCAGTGGGGTATGCTGGGATTCCTGGGGTCGGACCTCCGCTGTCAGGACCCTCTCATTACTGGGGTAAGATTTGCTTTGACTAATTTGTGAGTGCACCACACAGTTATTTTAGTATTATTTCTATACTCATTTTCTAGTTATTAATATTTTGAATATAATATTTTGAGTGCTGCAGTCGTGACTGCAAAAATTCCAAGTATTGTCAATTTATGTTTACCATGCCCATAAAATTAAAAATCCCATTATTAAAAACCCATAGGAAAATCTTGAGGAAATCCAGGGCAAATTAGTCTTCCGGGGTTTGATGTCAAGATTGCAGCACTCTATTGACTTTTATTTTTATATTTTCAGTTTTAGTTTTAATGTTTTAAACATTAGTTTTTCATTTTAATGTTTAGTGATTTTGTTATTATTAGTTAATTTGTTTATTTTTTTAAATTTCGATTATTTTTAAAATAGTTTTTAAGATAAGTTAAGTTAAAATTGTGATATATTACTTATTGCTTACTATTTAAGTTTATTTATGTTATAATTAATTTTTATTTTAGGTTTAGTTATTTCATTTTTATGTTTTATTTATTTTTGTATTTATTGATTTCAGATTAGTTAAATTTTTTCATCTGATATTTAGATTAGGTTTTTAGCTCTTTGATTTAACAAAAATGTTTTCAGTAGTTTTAGTTTTAGATAATGATAATAAAGAATGATATATTACTTATTGTTGCTTAGTATTTAAGTTTGTTTATTTAGTTTAGTTATAATTTATTTTTATATCAGATTTATTTCCATTATTACATTATTTCATCTAATATTTATTTTATTTTATTTTATTTTATTTTCAGCTGTACCTGAATTAACAATAATGTTTTCAATAGTTTTAGTTCACAATACTAATGCTCTACACAAACGTCACTTCAATGTACAGTAAGTGATATTGTGTAATTATTAATTAGGTCGAGGCCATAAACTGGTGCAAGGCGATGCAGAAAATGAAGAACATTTGGAAAATGAGGAGCAACCAGAAGAAGAATTTGTACCTCCATTTCATCTCTGTGGTTTGAAACATTTTACTTTCACGCTACATTTTGACAAGGTGTTGTTATGTGGTTGCTAGGGTGCTCTAGGTGGTTGCTAGGCTGTTCTGGATGCTTTCTAGATGATTGCCCAGGTAAAAAGAGTCCAAAGTCTCTATGGTATTCTGGACTCTAGTTATGGAGCAGGTACCTCCTCCTTTCTCTATAAATCTGTGAGATTTTTCCAAACTTTTTTTATTGTTTGCCAGGCAAAACTACGACTGATTGCTTAGAAAAATTACATGTTTTTGAGGTACTATTCGTGTTTTTAGCACAAACATTGTGAGATGAATTGAGTGCTTAAGCTTAGTATGAGCAATAATAATAGTGATGCTTGCGTTAGTCAGCACCATTCATAATGAATAAAATATGTGTGAAAAGTAATTTCTCATTTCTCAGTAATTAAACCATCACAAGTAGCATAATAATTAGAATTGGCTTGATTACGATCAACTCTGATCTGGATGAAACTCCAAAAACCGCCAAAGATAAAAACAAGCACTTCTCGCCACGATCAGAGGGTAATTCCTGATGAGACTGTAAACAAAAGATGTTGATATCTGCAAGTCTGGAACGGACTAAAAAGCCATGTACGCTGCTTTTGGACTCCACTGAATCAGAAAAAGCCATAATCTCATTAAAGAGGCCCGGAATGGTAATGAATAGACAGTGTGCCAACATTTCTTCAAGGGCTCTAATCACAGCGAATCCTTTAAAACATTCAAGAACTGGAGCTGTATTGCTTCTCGCCGAAGGTCACTGTTCATGATTCTGCAAAAGCTTTGTTTATGAAATAAATGGAATTTCATACTTGACTAAAGAAAAATGGATTAGTTGTTGTTTTAATCATATAGACACAGTCTCATCCCAGCTTTGGTTCCCAGAATGTTCTGTAAATGATAGTTTTTTTGGTTGTTTCGAAATAAAACGTTCCCGGAACTTTCAAGCTAAAATTAGGGAAATGTTTTGTGTTCTCTGAGATGTAACCGATCTTATAATGTAGATTATTGATCTTAAACAATCACGGAATTGCTGCCTTTGGACTGCGTCAGTAACCCTGCGTTGGGGCTTTAGCGAGCGACCAAAGTATGAGAAACTCCGGGAAGTCCATATTGGGTAAGAGGTTAATGCCCTTGTTTGTTTAGATTTAGTTTAGTTTAGATCCGGTTATAAGTAAAAGCCCATTCACCTCTTTCAAATGATAACGCTCGCAACTAGCAAGCAAGTCGTGCGCTTGAACTGCATATGCTCTACATATAGGCTCTTTTCACTGGAAGTTTAATGCAGGGGACAGCTTTGGACAACATTTTAAGATGCTGTGAAGATGATCATATGTTAATTTGCACACGAGAGACACGCAGGAATTAACTGCAGCTGGATTGGTTGAGCAGGCAAGGCCTGTGAACATGCTAATATATGGTAATTAGCCTAATATGCAGTTAGTTCCAGTGCAACTGTTTTGATATTGAGGCTGTGTAATTGAATGCTTCGTTAATTTGGTAGTAGCAAGGTGCAATTTAAGTTTAATTTGTTTGCTTGATGTGCTTCTGGGTCGTACAAGTAAATCGTTGTAAATTGCTCTTTAAAATGTCTTATTTTTTTAAGATACATACCTTCAGTCATGGAAAAACCTGGAAATATCAGGGATATAAATATCTTTATATATAAAAATATCTTTTATATGTCTTAAAAAGTGATATACACATAATACATCTTTAAAATATTTAAAAATGTAATTTATTGACGTGATGCAAAGCTCAATTTTACTCCAGTCTTCAGTGTCAGTCCTTCAGAAATCAATCTTATATGCTGATTTGGTGTGCAAGAAATATTGCGTATTATTATCACTGATGAACATTGCTTAGTAATTTTGTGGATACATTTTTTCAGGATTCTTTGATGAATAAAATGTTAAAAAGAACGGCATTTATTTAATATATACAGTATATATATATATATATATATATATATATATATATATATATATATATATATATATATATATATA
>NW_015505198.1:2059091-2087026 GCF_001515645.1 Sinocyclocheilus grahami | reverse complement strand
AAAAATATAAAAAAAAGCGATATTTATTTTATATATACAGTATATATATATATATATATATATATATATATATATTGTAACAGTTTTATAAGCCTTTACTGTTACTTTGGAATGGACCAATTTAATGTGTCCTGAGTCTGACTGAGTAAAAGTATTAATTTCTTAAATTAAATGGAGCATACAAAATAGAGCATAACTATATATGTACTTTATATCTAATCTAATACATTAATATCTAGAATAAAATCTGCTAGAAACTTCTCTGTTTGGATCCAGTCTCTATAAAAATGATTTTCAGAAACTTTATCCAGTAATCTTGAACAACTGGAAAAGTAATAGAAATTTATTTCAAGGTGTAAATGTATTTTTAAAAAATCTAATATATGTATAAAGATCAGAATCCTCTATACAATTGATATATGTTCTCTCTCACTCTGACAGGACTGCCACGGTTGCCCTTCTTCCTGGAGAACAGACATCACTGGCCGGAGCAGGGCAACAGACTCAGGTAGGATGATTTCTAAAGGGCCTGAAGGGTGAGAAAGGTATGGGGTGATTAGTAAGAGCTTTATAAAAAGATCACAGTTCAGTATGTCAATCAATGTAAGAAAGAAAAACCTTTTGCAATTCAGCATGACCTCATTACAGTGACATCACTGCTTTCAGCTTTCTGAATTTTGATCGATTTGTTTCCTAAACAAAATGTTAGATATGTTTGCCTTAGCATTTGGAAAACTTAAGCAGTGTGCATTGTCCTTAAAGGGATAGTTTACCCAAAAGTTAAAAAAAAATCAGTCTTCATTTACTCACCCTCATGTTGTTACAAATCTGTATGACTTACTTTCTTCTGTGGAAGATATTTTTCAGTGGGGCCCAAAACCGTTTGATGATAGTAAATGATGACATAATTTACATTTTTGAGTGGACTGTCCCTTTAAGTGACTATAATTGGTTGTGTGTTGAAGGGAGGCAGAGCCTGATGAGCCAGCAGACCCTGAGGAAGGCCGTGCATTGCGTGGAGCTGCGGGTCAAGCAGCGGTCGAGCGTTTACAGCGAGCCGCCCATCACGATGAGCAGCAGTCGCCACACGGGCATCCCTCGCCCCCCAAAAAAGCCTTTAAGACCCCCCGCGTGCCCTCTCTCTGCTCGATGGCCTCCAGGGCCACCGTTTCCCTCATGACAGGTCAGAAACAGACCACCAAGTGCTATTTACCAGTCATATGAGTGCTTAAGAAAAGCCATTAAACGTTGTCTTGCTCTCTCAGCTCCCAGCATGCAGTACAGCAGCAGCCTGGCGTGTTTGACCCCAGAGCTGGCCGAACTCTTGTTGGCTCATATGGCACGTGAACGTCTCCTCCGACCGCGTACCCTGGAGCTGTTCTTCGGCTGCCCGCTGCAGAAGTTTGTCCTAAACTGCTACCCATACACCACCAACGAGCTGCTGCGGCAACTGAGGGCGTTTTCCTGTCTCAAACATCTCAGCTTCGTCAACTCTCCACTCATCACAGGTGTGCAATATTAAGATGTTATTACAGTATATAAATAAATAGATCAGTAAATCATTTTTTTAGGACTATTAAGACTTACATTTTAGCCCAAAATTCTCATTACTGAAATGCAAAAAAAAAAGTTTTATTACTGTAATGGTAAAAATAAATAAAAACATAATAAACTAATAAAAATGTAAATAAATTTAATATAGAAATATGTTCAAATAAAAAATAAAGTCATCGCTATATAATAAATAATGAAATAATTAGTATTTATTTTTATTAATGTTTAATAATAATAGTAATAATACTATATCAGTTGTTAATATATTATTATTGTTAAATATTTTCATATGTAATATAAATATATTACAAATAATATTAAATTTTAATACACATTAAACTTGTAATATATATATATATATATATATATATATATATATATATATAATAAAGTCAGAGCTATATAAGTAATAAAATAATTATTAATTTTAGTATTGATTTTTAATTATTTGTATTAATAATAATACTATATCATTATTAATTCATAATATTTTAATATATTATTATTGTTAAATATTTTTATAATGTGTAATATAAATATATTACAAATAATATTTAATCTTAATACGTAAAGATTTGTTATTACATTAACATTTGATGTAAAAAATGTACATATAATTTATGGATTTTTTTTTGCATTATGGTAATGGTGTAAATGTGCTTAATTGTCATGAAAATAGATTTCTGAAAATAGACATATTTGATCAAATATCTATTTATTCTTTTGATTTTGGGGTGAAATATGACTAGATATCTGTGAGAAAAATTACACTTCTATAGGGCGTATTTCTATTGATTACTGGCTTGATTTGCATGTAAGATGATTTATAAAGCTGTTCATCATTTCCTGTTTCATTTTTGCAGACGCTGGTCTTTCAGTTTTGTCCAACCTCTCAAAACTGCAGCATCTCAACCTGTCGTCTTGTAGCAAACTAACAGACAGCTGTTTGCAGCATATCGCAGGTGCGACGGCGTGTCAGAAACCACTCACTGGAGCATCCATAAACGATTATCATCATGTACAAATGCATCATCTGTTTGTGTCTGATCTCAGGACTGCGCAGTATGACGTTCCTGGCTCTGGACCAGACCAAAGTAAGCGATGCAGGTCTGCTGATGTATCTGCAGTCAGGTTCTTCTGCGCTGTGTCAGCTCAGCCTCAATCAGACGGCCATCACAGAGAGCACACTGAGAGTGCTGCCCACATGTGTACCACAGCTACGAATGCTCAGTATTAAACACACCAAGGTATATACATACCCTTGAAAAAAAAAACATTTATTCAAGTATACTTAAAATCCATTAACATATTTATTGACATATCACTTAAGACTTAATGATATAAAAGTATAATTCAACTTTATTTGGAGTATTTCTATATTGCACAATGCACATTTCTTAATATCATGCCTAAAATGTGTTCTAATATCACTATTAATAAGGACTGCATGATATCTGTATAATATCAGTCTTTAAATGCAAGATATTTAAAGTGTACCTGAAGTATACTTACAATAGTTCCACTTTAGCACAATCAGATATTCTTAAGTATATCTTTAATTGGACCTCAGCACTACTTCTGCACAACTAAAGTTTAACAAAATGAGTTGTTTATTAGTTATTGGACTTTCAGTATACCAGTTTATTGTACTAAGAGTAAAATTGCAGGGTATTTTTATTAAGCACATAAATATCTAAATGCATTTGTAGTATACTTAGCACAAAATAAATGTAATTCAAATACATTTTAGTATATATTTTTTTCCACTTGGATACATAGATTTTTTTAATCATTTTATAATGTTTTATTTATATTTATAATATTTAGTTTATTTTTAGAATGCAAACCCTTTATTTTCAAAAAAATATTTATATATTTTTTTTTATTTAATTCTATTTTTTTTAAGGTTGTAGGTTCAATCCCACAGTTTGTTTTAGTTTTCCATGTCATTTATGGATGGGGTTATCTAAAATAGATTATATCACAATAATAGACTAACAAAAAAATGATTTTCATCAAAAGTTTGAGGTTGGCAAGATTTTTACAATGTTTTTGAGAGCCTCTTATGCTCACCGAGGCAGCATTTATTATATTTATAATAACTATTTGAATATAATTTAAAATGTAATTTATTCCTGTGATGCAAAGCTGAATTTTCAGCATCATTACTCCAGTCTTCAGTGTCACATGATCCTTCAGAAATCATTCTAATATGCTGATTTTGTGTGTGTGTGGAAACAGAGATATAATTTTTTGAATTGTTTTTGAGAATAGAAAAAACAGCAGTACTTTTGCGAAATTATAAATGTCTTTACTGTCACTTTTGATCAATTAATTGTATCCTTATAAACAGTAGACTGCATTTGTCCCTTCAAACAAGCTCCAATCATGAAGCCGTTACAGGGCTTGTTTGTAAGGTCTATTTATGGACCACGAGAGAATGGCGTAATGGAATTCACTATACGTTTACCCTATATTTATTTAACATTTGTCTCCTTTTGCCTTGAGGTGAGTGACGTGTCTGCACTCGCAGAGCTCCGAAACCTGCAGACGCTTCACTTGGACGGCACAGGTGTACGAGAAAATACTCTCCAGTGCCTTGCAACCCACCCCAGCCTATCAGCTCTCAGCCTGGCCGGCATACCGGTCGCCGACGGAAACCACACGCTGGAGATCATTTCAGGTGCAGCCAAATAGAACTATTTGTATTTATGGCGTTTTATGCATCATTTATGAAGTATTTTATGCATGCATGAATGTGTTTTGCAAGTTATTCAATCCTGTTTGGGGTTTTAGTGAAGTAAGAGCATTTTCTCCACGCAGGCCTAAGGCTTACCCAGCTCACCCTGCCCGGCAGACACTCTGTGACAGACAGTGGGCTTACGTTTCTCTCCAGACAGACTTTGCTCTTAGAACTCGACCTGACGGACTACACTCAGCTCACTGACCACGGCATTACACAGCTTGCCAGCATGACCAGGTAGAGCTTAGGTCCAAAGTGTCCATGCAGTAAATCACATGAGAAAAGGAGCTGCTGTTCTAGTTTAATGTGGTGTAATGCAACCGTGCAAATCTTGTAATGCTGGAATAGGCTTACTTAGAGTTATTTATGAAATCACTGGCTGGATCCCAAAATGTTGTTGTCCAATTTTCAGGTTTCCCACAGTCAAGAAAAACCGGGAACTATTAGAGAATTTCAAAATTCATGGAAAATAATCAAATGTAGTTACGCTCAGCTCTTTCTTTAGCTGGAATTTACTCTTTATAAAATGAGTTTTAACATTTCTTGTCCGGTCATTAGTAACAGCTGGAACAGGCATGGAAATTCTTTGGTCAGAAATTGTGGGAACCCTGATTTATGTGTAACGATCTATTCACACCAAGAGCGAATGTGTGCGTCAGACAAGACATTCACACTGTTCTTTTTTTGCCAACAAATATAGTGGTTTTTGTTTTTTATTAACTTTGTTTTCTTTGTTTGGAGAGAAAACCTACAGACCGATACGTTTCTTTAGTACATTTTCCAGCATTCTGAGCAAAAAAGTGATTAAATGTGACCCTGGAGCACAAAACCAGTCCTTAAGTGGCTGGGGTATATTTGTAGCAATAGCCAAAAATACATTGTATGGGTCAAAATTATTGATTTTTCTTTTATGCCAAAAATCATTAGGATATTAAGTAAAGATATTTTGTAAATTTCCTCTTGTAAATATATCAAAACTTAATGTTTGATCAGTAATATGCATTGCTAAGAACTTCACTTGGACAACTTTAAAGGAGATTTTCTCAATATTTAGATTTTTTTTGCACCCTCAGATTCCAGATTTTCAAATAGTTGTATCTCAGCCATATAGTATTGTCCTATCCTAACAAACCATACATCATTTGTCCCTTCAAACAAGCTCCAATCATGAAGCCGTTACAGGGCTTGTTTGTAAGGTCTATTTATGGACCACGAGAGAATGGCGTAATGGAATTCACTATACGTTTACCCTATATTTATTTAACATTTGTCTCCTTTTGCCTTGAGGTGAGTGACGTGTCTGCACTCGCAGAGCTCCGAAACCTGCAGACGCTTCACTTGGACGGCACAGGTGTACGAGAAAATACTCTCCAGTGCCTTGCAACCCACCCCAGCCTATCAGCTCTCAGCCTGGCCGGCATACCGGTCGCCGACGGAAACCACACGCTGGAGATCATTTCAGGTGCAGCCAAATAGAACTATTTGTATTTATGGCGTTTTATGCATCATTTATGAAGTATTTTATGCATGCATGAATGTGTTTTGCAAGTTATTCAATCCTGTTTGGGGTTTTAGTGAAGTAAGAGCATTTTCTCCACGCAGGCCTAAGGCTTACCCAGCTCACCCTGCCCGGCAGACACTCTGTGACAGACAGTGGGCTTACGTTTCTCTCCAGACAGACTTTGCTCTTAGAACTCGACCTGACGGACTACACTCAGCTCACTGACCACGGCATTACACAGCTTGCCAGCATGACCAGGTAGAGCTTAGGTCCAAAGTGTCCATGCAGTAAATCACATGAGAAAAGGAGCTGCTGTTCTAGTTTAATGTGGTGTAATGCAACCGTGCAAATCTTGTAATGCTGGAATAGGCTTACTTAGAGTTATTTATGAAATCACTGGCTGGATCCCAAAATGTTGTTGTCCAATTTTCAGGTTTCCCACAGTCAAGAAAAACCGGGAACTATTAGAGAATTTCAAAATTCATGGAAAATAATCAAATGTAGTTACGCTCAGCTCTTTCTTTAGCTGGAATTTACTCTTTATAAAATGAGTTTTAACATTTCTTGTCCGGTCATTAGTAACAGCTGGAACAGGCATGGAAATTCTTTGGTCAGAAATTGTGGGAACCCTGATTTATGTGTAACGATCTATTCACACCAAGAGCGAATGTGTGCGTCAGACAAGACATTCACACTGTTCTTTTTTTGCCAACAAATATAGTGGTTTTTGTTTTTTATTAACTTTGTTTTCTTTGTTTGGAGAGAAAACCTACAGACCGATACGTTTCTTTAGTACATTTTCCAGCATTCTGAGCAAAAAAGTGATTAAATGTGACCCTGGAGCACAAAACCAGTCCTTAAGTGGCTGGGGTATATTTGTAGCAATAGCCAAAAATACATTGTATGGGTCAAAATTATTGATTTTTCTTTTATGCCAAAAATCATTAGGATATTAAGTAAAGATATTTTGTAAATTTCCTATTGTAAATATATCAAAACTTAATGTTTGATCAGTAATATGCATTGCTAAGAACTTCACTTGGACAACTTTAAAGGAGATTTTCTCAATATTTAGATTTTTTTTGCACCCTCAGATTCCAGATTTTCAAATAGTTGTATCTCAGCCATATAGTATTGTCCTATCCTAACAAACCATACATCAATGGAAAGCTTATTTATTCAGCTTTCAGATGATGTATAAATCTCAATTTCAAAAAAGTGACCATTATGACTGGTTTTGTGGTCCAGGGTCACATATTGCAATATATCATGCTGTTGCTGTGTTACTGCTTTAAAGCAATTAAAATTGGCATTGTCCTGCAGTTTTTCGTTTCTGCTTTTGGTATGAGTAGACCTTTCGTTTGCGATTCATTTCTCTGTTTCATTAGAACAGTATTCAGAAGTCTTATTTTGCTTTTACCAAAGATGGTAATGATGACCCGCCCCTTTGCATCTGATAGGTTGAAGAAGCTGTCTCTTAGCAACACTCAGGTGAGTGACAGCGGACTGCAGGGACTGATCAGTCTAAAAGAGCTCCAGGAACTGTGTCTCGACCGTACAGCCGTCACCAGCAGGGGTGTCGCAGCCTTGATCACACACTTACCACATCTGCAGGTACAGTAGACTATATATATATATATATATATTAGTGCTGTCAAATGATTAATCGCGATTAATCGCATCCAAAATAAGTTTTTGTTTACATAATATATTTGTGTGTACTGTGTATATTTAATATGTATATATAAATACACACATAAATGTATATAGTTAAGAAAAATGTGTTACGTTTATATATTAAATATATTTATATATGAATATAAATATATACATGTAAATACATGTAAATATTTTCAAAATATATGCTGTGTATTTATACATACATAATAAATATACACAATACACACACATACATTATGTAAACAAAAACGTTTATTTTGGATGTGATTAATCCCGATTAATCGTTTGACAGTACTACAATATTTTATATATATATATATATATATATATATAGAGGATAAATATAATTATTATTTATTTATTTTCTTTGTGTAGTTAAAAATTAAATCTTAAAATTTGTTAAAAATCATATTTTTTTACATTTTTTACTAAATTAATAAAAAAAAAATAATAATTGCATTCATGCGTTAAATTTGTCAAAAGTGACAGTAAAGACATTTATGATGTAACAAAACATTTTATTTCAAATAAATGCTTTTCCTTTGAACTAATTATAAGAAAAGAAAACAGCATATCAGAATATTAGCATGATTTCTGGAGGATCATGTGACTCTGAACTTTACATCACAGGAATAAATTCCATTTTAACATATATAATATTTATTAACTTACTATGTAATATTCTTTATAATTGAAAATAATAATATATAAACTATATATACATATATATGGCAATGAATATTTATGGACTCAACGTGCTTGTGTGTTTTGTAGGTGATGGGTTTGGCCAGTACACAGGTGGGCGATACGGTGATCAGACGAGGTCTAGTTCACTGTCCACAGCTGCTGAAACTCAACCTCAGCAGAACCAGAATCACAGATCAGGGTATGTTGTGCAGTCTTATTCCCTCCACAATCATTTTCTAGTAAAGAAACGTCTCTAACATACTGAATTCTACTCCTCAGGTCTGAAGTTCCTGTGTCGTATGCAGCTGAGTCAAGTGAACCTGGATGGCACAGGCGTAACTCTTGGTGGCATTGCTAACCTGATCTCTGCCTGCCCTCATCTGACCAGCGTACGAGCCAGCCATACCCGCGCCATTCCTCCCGACCAACAGTCTGACGACGACGACGATAACGGCAACAACGCAACACGATCCTAGATGTTTCTGTGTATTCTTCAGACACGGCCATGGTACCCTTCAGCTGTTTCTCAGAGGGCAGATTATTCAAAGCTTCCTTTTTCCATAAGTAGCACTATGATCTCACTTGGGTTCGACAATCAAGTTGAAAAACGTTTTTGAATGTGGTTAAACAGCGTAATGAACAAAGTGTTCATACTTAACCTGCGTTTTGTCTGGAACTTGAAACGTGCCATGAATATGCACACTTCAAATTTATATTTTCTCTGGGCATTTTGCATTTTTTTTGTCAAATAAAATTAATTAAATATAATTTAAAAATACTGACGACTTGTAATACAGCATACAACAAAAGGTGTCATAATTTAGAAATAATGATGCTCAAATATTGATAATCAACCATTTGCATTACACTAACATGCATCTGTCCTTAACTTAACAAAAAAAGTTCTGAATCGTGAAATCCCCAAAAAATGAATAGCATCATCACATTGGCGTTCGACTGTTTCTGTATGCATTAGTGTTGTACCTTTAAGCGTTTGAATGCAATAACATTTAAAATACAAAAACATAAAGCTCTCAATCATATCTGGAAAAAATTCTAAACGTACCTCGAATGCACGGTGCTGTTCTGTCTTGATCTGACGCAAAGGTTTGTTGAAACTGTCAAATGCATTCTTGTTGCCAACAGTTGTCTGGTCTGAATTAAAATGAGACACAGACCCTGTTTTTTACATTCAGAACTCAGGAGCTAGTCAATGGTGCATCATGAACACGGTAGCGTCTTTTTCACGTTTATTTAAAATGCCATGAATTTTCAGTGTGTATGTTCCTACAACCCCAAAAAAGGTATTTCACTGTTAACCCACTGAATGCTGTTTGATGTGTTAGCAAATGTTCGTTCTGTGACATTAGTGCAAGTATACAGAAAATATACACAACAGTTCATTAAGGAAGTCTACTAACAAAAATTGAGTGTGAATGTATGGCACAGCTCATATTAGATGCATGTTGTACAGTAAATTCATTCAGTCTGCTCCACATCTGTACAGTTTATTTTGCAGGTAACTAGGATGGTCTAAAACTATTTTATACTTTAGGTTTACAACGTTAATAAAAGCTACATTTTGCAATGGTTACTTTTGTCTTTTCATTGCTTTTTTTACCTTTATAATTTGTATTTATATAATAACTGTGTTCCGTAAAATAATTAATAATCAATAACAATAAAAAATAGTTTTGATAACATTATTTACATTAGTGTTAAAGTTACAGTGTTACACAACTAGCCAGTAATAATAGCAACGAGTAGGCCTACCTAAATGTAACTATTTTGTAAAGTTACTTTTGTAGAGAGTTTGTTTCTTCATCAGAACAGATTTGGAGAAATGTAGCATTGCATCACTTGCTCACCAATGGATGCTCTGCAGTGAATGGGTGCCGTCAGAATGAGAGTCCAAACAGCTGATAAAAACATCACAATAATCCACACAAATTCATCTACACGATAAATGTCTTGTGAAGTGCAAAGTTGCCTGTTTTTAAGAAACAAATCCATCTTTAAGGTGTTTTTACTTTATCTTGTCGCTTCTGGCCAAAATATGAGTCCATAATCCATCCCTTTGTCCTCTAACTTCAAAACACAAACATAGAGGACTCGTATTTTAGCCAGAAGCAATGCCAGCTTTTCATTACACAAGATGTAAACTGCTGCACTGGAGTGGTGTGGATTATTGTGATGTTTTTCTCAGCTGTTTGGACTCTCATTCCGACGGCACCCATTCACTCCAGATGATCCATTGCTGAGCAAGTGCTGTAATGCTAAATTTCTCCAGATCTGTTCTGATGAAGAAACAAACTCATTTTTAGCTTGCAAATTTTCAGCAGTTCATTGTAAACAATAATTGTGAGATCAAATATGCATTTGTTAGATTCACATATTTACAGTAAAAACTACAAGAATAGCATGTATAAAAACCATTACTGCTGTCTTTTTAACAGGTTGTCAATGGACAAGGGTGTGAACTTGTAGCCGGATCCCTCATAAAACCTATTCTGAAATTCAACCCTGAAAGCAAACACAAAGCACATAAAAACATCACTTTAACTACATTCATATCACTAATTGTATAATATTTAAACATGCTTTTAAACAGAACAAATGTTTGTTGTTTTTAGGAGTAATAGTACATACTGAACCTCACGATAAACTCTCACACTATTAATGCTAAATTTGAACACATTTCAAGTACAGAGACATTAGCACAGGGGTGCCCAAACTCAGTCCTGGAGGGCCGGTGTCCTAAAGAGTTTAGCTCCAACCCCAATTAAACACACCTGAAGCAGCTAATCAAGCTCTTACTAGGCATACTAGAAACTTGAAGGCAGGTGTGTTGAGGCAAGCTGGAGCTAAACTCTGCAGGACACCAGCCCTCCAGGACAGAGTTTGGGCACCCCTGCATTAGACCTTTGGGCCAGATATATATAAACTTTAATAGATTAAAAATAGATAGACAAACATGTTCCATGTCAAAGGTCAAACACCTTGACTAACACGCAGCTTACAAGTGCAAGGTTTTTATACGCATGATCACTCTGAAGACTTCTTTGTTAAAAGAATTAAAGTGAAGTCTCCTACTCGTTGCTTATGAATTATGCGTTGTTTTTACCAGTGTAGTCGTAAAGCATGCAGAAATGCAGACAGGCCCTCCATAACCAGAAGAATAGTCACGGTGAGAACAGCGAAAGCAGCAAACAGCAGTACCAGAGGAGATCTTCAGACTCACCTGGAGAACCATCCGCCAAAGCACCTCCGACAGCTCTGCAGACGAGAGACACAACCATTTTACTGTGTATTTGTGTTTCTTAAAGGAACAGATCACCCAAGAATGAACAGTCTGTCATTATCCACTCACTCATGTCATTCTAAACCTGTATGGTTTTCTTTCTTCTGTGGATTGCAATAGAATTTTTTTCTATACAATATTAGCAATAGCATTGTGTGAAGAGCATGCTGAAACTTAAACCATTGTTCACTGAAAATCTTAACCCAAAAAAACTCAATATGTACTTTTGTGTTCCATAGTGCAAAGAAAAGACATGATATTTTGAACTTATGTGAATTAATTTTATTTGCATGTTTACTGGCACATAAAATATACTATAATATGTCATATATATGTTAATTTAGAAATCATTTTAATATGCTGATCTGCCGCTCAATTATTAATAATTGTTCTTATTATTATCAATGTTTAAAACATTGTATATTTTTGTGGAAACTGTGATACATTTTTTTCAGGATTCTTAGATGAACAGAAAGCAACAAAAAAAAAACAGCATTTATTTAAAACATACATATTTTGTAATATTATAAATGTCACTTTTGATCAACTTAATGCATCCATGCTGAATTAATTAAAGACTTCTCTGATGCCAAAAGCTTACCATCTCATCTTTCTGATGATGTGAGAAGGAGGAGCACGTATCTGTTTCATGCTGATTATTCAGATATATATATATATAAATATATTCAACATTTTTATACACAATTCACATTCTAAATATGGTATTGGCAATTTGAAAATGTCAAATAAATAAAAAAATTAAAAGATTTATGCTCAATTTTGCAGTACTAAAATGTATAATTTAAAAAAACGAATAAATAAATCACCAATAAATATAAATCCTAGTCTTATATGTAAATCTTAAATATAATATTAAAGCCTTATAGACTACTGAATTTAATTACTATTTATGTACTTTACACAAATTGAATATAGTTAAATATTTATAAATGGTATAAACATATTTAATTACATTTATTTTATATTCTTTTTCATTTCATTATTTTTAATAATATAACTAATTAATGTAACATATTATGTGTTTATACAAATTTACTGAGGGTGTTTTTCAATGAAAGGATTTAATTTGCATTTAAAATGTGCATAATTGAATTAATAATAAAAATATATTTCCATGATGAAATCAGTACCGTTTTAGTATCACTAAACTATTAGGGTTTTGTGAATATATTTTGAATGAATTATTATTTTTATCTTTTTGTTTTCATTAGAATTTAGTTAGTTGTGATTATTTTGTTGTGTATTTTTGTCATAGTTAATGTACAGTTTAAAATTTGTATTTCAGTTTGAGTTATTTTAGTACATCAATATAAACTAAATGAAAATGAGAAATACTGCCTTGGCAATTAGCGGACATAAACTCATTTTAGTTTTCGAATATTTTTTTATTTTAGTGATTTTTTATTTGATTTCAAATGACAAAAGTTTTGCATGGTTTTAGTTGGTTGAAACAAGCGTTAACTGTTCTTGGGACAGGGTTGCTCTGCTCACCCACCTGGTGTCTGGTTTTCATCCGGGTCCTGTGGATGAGGAACTTAGGGTTTGAGAAGAAGCAGCACAGGAACCATGAGCATAGCCGTCACAACCAAGAAGATCTGAACCGCTTTCTGTAGAGCATTACAGCGTCAGTCATAATCGTTAAAGCCGAGTACTTCAGCTATGAAATGCCAACTGCTTTTCGAGGAGCATGAACCCAAACCTGTCCTGCGTAAGGAAGCTTATACTCAGACTGGTAATCAAACAGCATCATGTTGATGAAGAGAGCCGTTTCAGAGCGCAGAGTGATGCACCATTTATAGAGGATGAGGAAGATCAGGTATCTGAAGAGAGACAGCAGGAAGATCAGCTGTGGAACAAACTGTCCTGGAATTTTCAGACATGTCTGTTAAAAAGAAAAGAGAAAAACAAAAAGTCACAGATTTCTGAACAGTGATGACCATAAGGGTTAAGAACTGATATGAATCATTCTTTATCTGGAATTTGGGACGAGATGGTACTTTTAAAACAATCAGCTACCTTTTAATCATAATAATACCACTATCTATAGTAATTCAATTGAAAAACTTCAAACGATAAAACGTTTGTAATCAAAATTGCTCATTTCAACTCCTTTTTTAAAATCTTGTCGAATCGCGTATAAATTGCTATTCAATTTGGTTCAATTAATTTGATGAGTTAAAGGAAAACATGTTGCCATGACTTATTGATCATATCATTTTTTAGTGTAGATTTATATACATGTAACATATCTTTCTATTTTTCTATTTTAGACAAAATAGACAAAAGCTACATTATTACATCATACACTCTAAAAAATGTTGGGTTAAACACAACCCAGTGCTGGGTAAAATAGGGACAAACCCAGCAATTGGGTTGTTTTGACCCAGCGGATGGGTTACTACCCAGAAGGTTGTGTTAAACATTTAACCCAACCGCTGGGTCAAAGCAACCCAATTGCTGGGTTTGTCCCTATTTTACCCAGCACTGGGTTGTGTTTAACCCAGCATTTTTTAGAGTGTAACATTTCAGTGTAGTACTTAGATTTCCTTAAAGAGAATTAATATTTTGCATTAGCATTTGACAATCTTATTGATTTCAATTGGTTTGAAAATGTAATTTTGCCTTAATTTATATGAGATACCCACCCAAAATTGACCAAACTCGGGGTGAGTCCAAAGAGCATATGACTGCCATCTTCATCTCGAAGGAGTTTAGAAAGTACAGCTTATTTGATGCAATATTCCAAACCTAAAACAAAAACGTACGTTAAAATCAATTCAAGTTTTAATAGGTTTACACTGTCCTGCTAAATCAATGCTTCGTTCTTCCAAATCTTTGTTGTTCAAATCCACACATTTATGAATTTTGGAATAATTAAGATAAGCAGCAAATCAGCATAATAGAATGATTAAAATCATGTAACATTGAAGACTGGAGTAATGATGCTGAAAATTCAGCTTTGATCACAGGAATACATTTTAAAATATATCTGCTGTCAAACGATTAATCGCAATTAATCGCATCCAAAATAAAAGTTTTTGTTTACATAATATATGTTTGTGTACTGTGTATATTTATTATGTATATGTAAATACAATTGAAAATATTTACATGTATGTACATTTATATATTAATATTCTTATATTTTATATAAATATATTTAATATATAAACAACATATTTTTCTTAAATATATACATGCATGTGTGTGTATTTATATATACATGATAAATTGCGCATGCGTGTCATGTGCCTGTCTGTCAATGGAAGTCATGCCCTATTTTGGAGTTCCCGCCCCCATTTGGAGATCTCGGGGCTGCAGTTATTCCCTTCTCTTCAGACCTGCTGTTTTTGTTTCGTGCAGATGCTTTATGCAGCAAATAAATAAATAACACTTAAAAAAAAGACCATTCTGTTTTTGTTTTAAATCCTGAAATTAATCTAAATCAAATCAAAAACAACTGCCCGTGCAGATGGTGATTAAAATGCAGTGGTTGCCTCTAATTTCAAATGGCTAGATATTTTTGTTTAAAGCCAGTTTGTTTGTTATAAAGCAAATAGCCAATAAATAAATTTGCTTAAAAATCAGTATCAGTATCAGAATCCAATTTGCTAGTTAAAAAAAAAAAGAAAGAAAGAAAAGAAAATCTGAATTCTGAATCAGCTATGACCGGCACATCACTAATTAAAATACTAAGTAAAAGGCCACAAATTTGAAGTACAATCTGGGATGTCTTTTTCTATCAATTCTTCAATAGGTAGATCTTGAATGAATGAATGATGCATTTATATAGCACTTTATTGTGTATTGTTGTACACCCAAAGCGCTTTACAATCATATGGGGGGGTCTCTAAGGGGGTCTGAATACTTTCCGTACCCACTGTATATTGAAAATATTTACATGTATATATTTATAGTAATATAATTTATATATATATATATATATATAAACAAAATATTTTTTGGAAACATATACATGCATGTGTGTGTGTATTTATATATACAGTACATAATAAATATACACAGTACACACACATATATTATGTAAACAAAAACTTTTATTTTGGATGCGATTAATCGCGATTAATCATTTGACAGCACTAAATTATATATACGTAAATTATTTTATTCTAATCTTTTTTTTTTGTTTACTTTGCATTGTTAATTTGATATCTTAATAATCTGTTATGATTACTTTGTGATTATTTTTAAAGGCTTTTTATGTAAAGCACTTTAAATGACCATTGTGCATGAAATGTGCTATATAAACTTGCCTTGTTTTCCTAAACACAAATCACTTCCATTATGCTGTTATGTTCATATTTGTAATGTTAGAAAATCCCCAAAGACTAAAATGTAAAAATTAAACAAAAATATAAAAATTTGAATGAACTCTTCTTCTATATCACTTTTAGAGTTACATTCTCACATAATGCGCAGTTCCAATTAAAAAATAAATAAATAATTAATTAAAATGGTATTAAAATTGAATGAAAGGTAACTAAATCTGAATTAAATGGAATTTCTGTCGTACCTGTTGTGCTGTTCTCCACAGGAGAAGCGTCTGTGGCACCCTGAGCACTCCGGATAACTGATGGCACACTGACAGGCACTTCACCCGGCAAAGTGTACATATACTCTGGGATGCTGGAAATGCCGTCTTGGCCCCACATATCCTGTTTCGTAATATTAAAAGTATGCAGGCTGGGTCTCCTATTGGCCCACATGCTGCAGTTACCTTCTCTCTCATCTACATTGTCCTCAGAGAGGGATGAAGATGTCCTGGACACATTGTCAGGTGTAGAGCTGAGAGAGGCAGACTCAAAACCTGAGGAATGATGAAGGATGACCGGCTCAGACACAATAGGCACAATAGACTCCACTTTGTTCCGTCTGCAGAGAAAGGGATGCTTCATAGCCTTCCGTACTCTTTTGAAGAATAAATACATTAGTTTCTTCATCTTCCTATTTGTACGTTTCTCTGAAGTGAGGTAAAACAAATGGGTAACACAACTATTAGAAACATCTCTGACCTCAAATTAAAAGAAAATCACTTGTTATCCTTCTTCTGTCATATTATAAATGCAAATTAATGTAAATATCGCTCTTTAGCAAAAACACATTTTCCTCAAAATGTATATATAATATTTACATTAATTCAGTGTGTTTATATATATATATATATATATATATATATATGTAAAATATAGGCCTATGTAAAATATAACATAGCCTATATTCAAATATAACAATATAAACAAAATAAGATGTATTTTGCATAAAATATATATTTTTATTATTTTAATATATAATACATATATATGTTTGATTTAAGATCAATTGTATAAGTAAATACAATTTTATGTGTGTGTTTAAAATGTATTTTAAAGTGTAAATTTAAGCTAAATAATTCAGTGTGTTTATATATATATATATATATATATATATATATGTAAAATATAGGCCTATGTAAAATATAACATAGCCTATATTCAAATATAACAATATAAACAAAATAAGATGTATTTTGCATAAAATATATATTTTTATTATTTTAATATATAATACATATATATGTTTGATTTAAGATAAATTGTATAAGTAAATACAATTTTATGTGTGTGTTTAAAATTTATTTTAAAGTGTAAATTTAAGCAAAATATAATCATAAAGCTGAGGGAGACTCCGGGCCACCACTAAAATTCACGGGACAAGTTTTCTGGGTGGACTACATACCACAGAAGACCTTCTGTGGGACCCCTTTATCAGAGCCTGGACAATGTTGTGTATCAGGTTTCAAATGCTGAGCTGTTGTCCAGTAGAGCTCAGGTGATTCTCGTCGCTGATCTGATTCTGGAGGAAAGTGTGTCGTCACAGACCTCGCTGACCTGAACACGTCACGATCACGTTATGATTTCATGCACTGCATTTTTTAAAAGCTGAGCCAATAAATCTGACAAGCTCACTGATCGATTTAATTATTAAACATCAGTGGACAAGCTGCTGTTTAAAAACCCAGCGCTGGTGTTTTGAACGACAGTGTTCGCATTCATATCAAACGTTATTAGGCCTACATGTGAAAATAAAGTCAGTTCACGCTTCACGCGCTGTTGTCGCGTTTTATTTATTTATTGGCTGAATTAATGAATGAATACTTTCTAATTCTTTAATAATTAATCATTCTTTCTTTTTGGAACACAAAATAGACGTTAGGCAGAATTATGTCACTTTCATTGGGCTGCTTTTTTGGAAAACCAGTGAACAAAATTGATAAAATGTTAATTTTTAGGTGAGGTAAACAAACCTTTAATGTCCAAAAACTATAGCATAGCAATGTTAGGCTAATATATTACTACATACATATATATTATAGGCTAAATATATTTGCCTACAGTTATTGAAAATGTAAATTTTTATGAATTGACATTTGAAGAAAAATATTTAACAAACTATTTGAATTCCCTTTCAGAAGGACTAATACCTAAAAGTAAGAAAACTGTAAAGCCCTGTTTAATTTTATTAAAATGTTAGTCAAATGAATTAAAACAGATTTCCTTTTTGATATTTGACGGTCACCCCAAAGAAGTAGCCTTCTAGAAGTAGAAGAAATTGAATTCCCTTAACCATGTATATGAGTTAGAACAACCTATATGAAATATGCTATCATATGATATTATAAAAATGTTTTATAATCTAGTTCTTACTATGTGTCAGTAAGTTGTTGTTATTTTAGCATGTGTGTCTGGCTCAGTGTTATATTTTTAGGATTACTGATGAACTAATGTACTTTGATTTGTATTAGTTATCTATTTTAGTTTTAGTTACAGTTGTAGTAATGTTGTCATTTTTATTAGTTTTTTCATTATGTCTATATAGGCTTTTTATTAAGTTTTACTTTTATTTATTTTGAGTTATTTGCATGTTTGAATTGTTTTTAGCTTTATTTTTTTGTTTTCATTTAAATGTTTTAGTTTTGAAATGTTGCTGTATGCATTTGTCATTTTTATTTACATTATTTTATTTTCTTATATATATGTATATATATATGTATATATATATATATATATATATATAGTATTTATAGAGTTTTAGCTTTTAGTTTTAATTACTTTTTCTTATTTGTAAGTCGCTTTGGATAAAATCGTCTGCTAAATGACTAAAAGTAAAGTAAAAGTAAAAGAGCATTGGAATATTTCCATGTTTATTGTTATAGTGCAGCGCTTCTGAGGAGGCGTCACGTGACCGCTTGAGCATCACATGACTGCCTCACGTTGACGGACGCGGAAGTGGAAACACTAGCTAAAGTCAAAACACAACGCTGAGGAATAAACGACTGTAAGTTACATAAAACGATATGAGTGAAGAATATTATCTAGAGCTCAGTGAAAACCCCCTGCAGTTTGAGAACGCGTCCAGCGTCAACAATGTGTTTTTCGACGAGGCCAATAAACAGGTGGGGACACGTTTAATAATTTGAAGTGTAATAATTATGACATTATAAAGCGATATCATGGCTGTGTCTCAAAATCTAATGAGCTGTCTTCCTAGACAGCATTTTTGGGCAACATAGGCGCATAATGTAGCCTAGATGTATATAAGTGCTTCCATAAAACTTAATAACAAATGATTAGATTGGCACATAAATGTACTATGCAGTGGTCCTCAAGTAATTAATGACTGTAGCCCTGTTATGTGCAGTAACTCTCTGTCGTGTATTTTAGTTAACAGGTTTATTGTTGTTAGTGATCTGTTCATATATCAATAAGTGCTGTGGCTATACAGTGGTATCAAATGATCCTTTTCTATACACTATGGTATTGAATGATTGCTCAATTATAACTTCTGCTTTCTGAGTATAATAGTTGGTGTTTTGTGTGATTTCAGGTGTTTGCTGTACGATCTGGTGGGGCCACAGGTGTTGTGGTTAAAGGGCCAGATGACAAGAGCTCAGTGGCTTTCAGGTAAGTCCCCTCCAGTGGTTTTCAATTCCGGTCCTGGAGGCCCCCTGCTCTGATTGAGCTCATCAGGTCGTTAGTTCAGGTCATGGATCTCTCTCCTAACAAGCTGATGATCTCAATCAGGTGTGTTAAATAAGGGAGACACGCAAAATGTGCAGCGCAGGGGGCCCCCGGGACTGGAATTGAGAACCACTGATTCTTTATGCATCTATATCCTATACAATATGCATCATGCAAAGATCAGTGTTATTTTAGAATTATTTCTATTATATAGTATTTGTTAATATTTTGAATGGTCTTTTATTTTTATATGAAGTTTTTAAAGTAATTCCATGCACTTTTGATAATTTTTTTAATCTTTATATTTAGGTTTAATTATTTATTTTGATTTCAATTTTAGTTTTAGTCATTGTAAAACATTAAATTCACTTTTATTTAAATTAAATTGGTAAAATAAAAATCTTTTACGTTTATTTTTAAGTTTAGGGTTTTCGTCTAGTATTTGAAATTATTTTAATTTTATGGTAGCTTTATTTAAATGACTGAAAATTTTATTTTTTTGTTTTAGTTAATAATAACAGCATTGGTAAGCACTAACTGTGTTTCGTTTGACAGAATGGATGACAAAGGAGAGGTGAAGTGTATCAAATTCTCATTGGGGAACAAAATCTTAGCTGTGCAGCGCACTACAAAATCAGTTGTAAGTATAATTGATGGCTGCTGTCGCAATAAATGCAGTTGTTGTGAACATTGAATTTCTTTCTTTCTCGTTTTTTAGGATTTCATGAACTTCATTCCTGACTATCCACACTTGGAATTTTCCCATGAGTGCAAGGTACATCCCTAAACAAACAGAGATTGACTATAATTAATTAAATAGTTAATTTATGTATGCATGTATAAACTACCAGTCAAAAAAAAATTGGGGTCAGTAAGATTTTATTCAGTAAGAATAAAAAGTGTTTCATTCAGAAAGGATGCATTAAATAGCATAAAATTATAATGTTACAAAAGATTTCTATGATTCTATATTTCAAATGAATGCTGTTCTTTTAAGCTTCCTATTTATCAAATTAATGCTAATAAATGTTTTCCTGAGACTGATTTCTGGAGGATCATGTGACACTGAAGACTGGAGTAATGATGCTGAAAATTCAGCTTTGCATCACAGAAATAAATTACATTTTAGAATATATCCAAATAGAAAACAGTTATTTTAAATTCTAAAAATATTTCAAAATTTTTACTTAATTTACCAAATAAAATAAGCCTTAACTTACTTACTGAAAACCTTAAAAAACTTACTTTTACTGACCCAAAACTTGTGAAATTTTGGAAATGTACTGTATTTTATTTTGCAGACAAAGAATGCCAGTATTCTCGGATTTTGTTGGACCAACTGGAATGAGATTGTATTTGTTACTGATCAAGGAATAGAATTTTATCAGGTGGGGTGACACCTCACATCAGTTCAGTAAATTGACTGAGGTATTTTTTCAAGACGTTCTTTCTACCAAAGGTAAACAGAATTTTTGTTTTTCCTCTGTTTCAGGTGCTGCCTGATAAACGAACCCTGAAGCTCTTAAAGAGCCAGAGCATCAATGTGAACTGGTACATGTATTGCCCAGAGACGGCCGTTCTTCTCCTCTCCACCACTGTACAGGGTAATGTGCTGCAGCCATTTGCTTTCAAGGTGAGTTTGATGTCTTATTCTTTAAAGTCGATGGAAAGCATGCAAGAGTTTTGCATCTGCAGACTTCCTACCACAAGAGGGCAACAGTAACTCTGACTCTAGATTATTATATCTCAAAACATACTGCTCCAATCCTAACATTACTTTCTCTAGAGTGCGACCATGTCAAAGATGTCCAAGTTTGAGATCGAACTGCCAGCGGTGCCCAAACCAGCCAAACTCAGCCTTTCTGAACGTGACATCGCTGTGGCTACAATGTAAGACATGTGTATGAACACCTGATACACTAGACATCTAAATCTGAACAAATATCTTTCTGCAAATTATGTGGTTAGTAGTAGTCCAGCAGTCACACTCTTTCTCTGGACTGTAGTTATGATCAGCTCTATGTGATGTATCTGAAGCATCACTCCAGAACCACCAACAGTCCTGGAGCCGAGGTGGTCCTCTATCATCTGCCCAGGTACAATAGATAAGTTACAGTCCCATAAAAATCATTATTCTTTTATAATATTTACATCTGTTTTTGAGCGGTTTGTGTGTTTTTTTTTTTTTTTTTATACCTGTTCCTTCTTTCTTTTAACTGTAGAGAAGGCACGTGTAAGAAGATTCATGTGCTCAAACTAAACACCACGGGCAAGTTTGCGCTAAACGTGGTGGATAATCTAGTTGTGGTGCACCATCAGAGCTCACAGGTGAGTTTGACAAGTGTTCAAACTGCTAATCACATGATATCAATTAGGGATGCACGATATATCGGCCACCATATCGGTATCGGCCGATAAATGCTAATTTTTTCTGTTATCGGTATCGGCCTGATAAGAAAATTTGGCCGATATCTTAAAGCCGATAAATAATGCATTATTTCCTTCAGAGACACTTCAGATGCGCACTGTTCATTTGCAGCCTTTTGTGCAATTGTACGTTGTAATATTGTGTTTATTTGATGTATATCTGATTTATCTCATATAGAATGTGTTTGGTTAAGTTAAAAGAGCGCTTCAGTTTACGGGTGATCTTCTTTAGCTCCGCGCACGCAGCTCAAACAGCAGTGCACAACATTAATAACTATGATTGGGAATGTCGTGTATATAACATTCTAATGAGAACATTATTATAATAAAACGTTGTGTATTCTTTGGGTTTAGTTGCTGTGTTTCAGCGCGTTGTTATGGGAAGAGCGCATCCACAACGGGATCACACATTCTGACTATAGCATGCAATAACTGCGTCATTTGTCATTTCATATATAAGTTGTAATATTATGTTTATGTTGTATTAATATTCATCTCAGGATGCATTTCCTTGAGTTAAATAAGCTGCCAGCAAAACGCTTCAGTTTGCCATGTTCATTCAGCTCTTCAGCTTCAGCTTGAGCTGCAGCTCAATGGCTGCTATTTAAAACAGTGGTATTAATTTGTTACTTTTTCAAAATCATTGATTATATTATTAATAACAACAACCACTTGTATTTTTCTCTTATTTTCATCAACAATATGGTTTAGTAATTAAAATCATTTAATTATTGTCCGTGCAGAGGCTATTCTCTTTTATTGATCTGTGGCACATTCATTTTGATTCTTTACACGTGTAATGATGTCCAGTGACTTGTTTGCATTATTTATGCATTATTTTATTTATTTGTAAGACTTTTTTTTATGACTAAATTTGGTAATGGGAGAGTAAAAATATTTTTAATACGTACACCGTTCAAACTAGGCTGCTTATGTTGAAGTGTTTGGGATGTGGCTTTTAATGATGAGACCTTTTTTGTAATCAGGCTTTCAAAAAGTATATAACAATTTGGATATAGATTTATCGGCCAACATATCGGTTATCGGCTTTCAAAAATAAAGAATAATCGGTTATCGTTATCGGCCAAAATTTTCATATCGGTGCATCCCTAATATCAATGCATCTGTGGAGTTCATTATGATGTGCATAATAAACTAGCCACTAACAATGTGCTTTGCTAGTCCTCTGGCATTCACATTATTTTATGTTATTATCTTATTTTAAATATGTGGAATGCACTGATATTAAACTTCAGGTTGATATCAATTTTATTTTGTCTGAAAAAAAAAAGTGCATCATAGCATTATAAGGTATTGTATATAAACCGATATTAATTTTGAGATTTGATGACGATTACAGTTAGCAATGTTATTCAATTATTAGTGGTTTTAAAGATGAACTTAAAGTGAATGTTAAATGATGTCAGATGTAATCTACATAAGTAAATATCAAATATCTGCCTACATATGAAGAGTTAATTTGCAAAAACAGATAACTCGTTTTTTTAACAATTTTCAAAAATCATGTTTTTTCATTGTGCATTCCAATTAATCTCAATCAAACTGCAGTTGGGTTATTTTGATTAGGTAAAAAATAACTAAATAATACAGCTAACTAACACAATAAAAACATGATAACAATAAACTCTTGTTTTTTTGCAAATAAACTCTTCTCATATATATATATATATATATATATATATATTTATATAAATAGCCTGAATGCACTGTAAGTCGCTTTGGATAAAAGCGTCTGCTAAATGCATAAATTTAAATATGTATGTATGTATATATATATATATATATATATATATATAAAATGCATCCCTAATAAATATGTAAAAGTAGTAGGCTATAACCTTATCAGCAAACCTGCTTAAAATGATGGTCTGATCTGATTGAACCTTGTTTGAAATACTCATATCTTTTTGTATTTCAGACTTCACTAATTTATGATATAAAACTGAGGGAATTAGATGGTGCATTAAATGTGCATCAGCCTGTGCTTCCTGCTCGCTCCATCAACCCCTACAAGATTCCTCATTCAGGTGACTTGTAATTCATTTAGAAAGCGACAGCACACTTTTGATGATAAACTATACCAGAATTCCAAGCTTTATGTACCTGTTTGGCTTCTTCTGTGTGTAATGCTTCTCTGAGAGTGTAAGGAACCTAATCTTTCTTTCGACACCCTTACAGGACCTGCTGCGGCCGCTCCAAGTCAGGCCCCGGTGCCTTGTGAACTTTGTATCCTTACAGTTGAACTGTGAAATGTACCATATTTTCAAATGTGAAATCTACCATATGTACTTGCCCTTCTCGAACTTTTCCTTAACATTCAAGACTCATCTTCCTGGAGTGTTTTTCAACCAGATATCATCATCAGTGCCAGTGAAGGTACTTTACTAAACAATGCACAAATGAAATACAATCTGGCGTGACGGAGAGTGATTATATGTTCTCTGTTTGTCAGGATATTTGTGGTACCTCCAGGTGAAGCTGCAGCCTACGCCGAATCTCCTGCAGGATAAAGGCAAACTCATGGACTTCCTGTTGCGGAGACGAGACTGCAAAATGGTCATCTTGTCTGTATGCTCGCAAAGTATGCAACAGAATGCTTTATAATGAAAATGCTTTATTAAATAACACTGCAAAACAATACAAAATTTATCCACAAAGGAAAATGCCTGTTCGAGTAAGATGTGATGTTTGAAGTATATTAGATATTAGGATCATATTAAATGAACGGATGTCTTGTTCTTCAGTGCTTACAGGAGGAGAGAAAGGGATCCTGTCTGTGGTGGCCACAGTGTTTGATAAACTCAACCAAGTGTACAAAGAGTACCTGGATGCAGAGCAAGCGTATACTGCGGTCGGTACAGATTGTTTTATTATACTGTATTTTTTTTATATATATATATGAATGTGGTATTTATGGAAATAGTTTTTAATGATATTTTTGGCTTGTTTTCTTCTCTCCTCAGGCTATGGAATCAGGGCCCAGTCGCTCCAGCACTTCTTATAAAAAGCCGGTCCGGACTCAGGCTGTGATAGACCAGTCAGACATGTACACACACGTGCTGTCTGACTTCACTGAGAAGAAGGTAAACAAGCATTGTATTTCTTTTAAGGATGCAATTGCTTGTGCATTTTTTCTCAATTATGTAGGTCTCAGATATCTCTGTCTGAATGAATGGATTGCTATTTCGTATTCTAATGCTATAAATTGTCTTCTTTGAACAGGGAGTGAAACATAAGTTCATCATTGCAGTTGTCATGGAGTACATTCGTTCTCTTAACCAGTTTCAGATTCCCGTTCAGGTATGAACACAATGAGGTCTTAAAAGGAATAGTTCACCCAAAAAAGAATATTTCCAGAAAATGAACTCATCCTCAGGCCATCCAAGATGTAAATGAGTTTGTTTCTTCATCCGAACAGATTTAGAGAAATTTAGGATTACATCACTTGCTCACCAATGGATCTTCTGCAGTGAATGGGTGCCGTCAGAATGAGAGTCCCAACAGCTGATAAAAACATCACGGTAATCCACACGACTCCAGTCCATCAGTTAACTTCTTGTGAAGTGTGTTTTTAAGAAACCAATCCATCAACATGACGTCTTAACTTGAAACTGTCCGTAATAAAAAATAATGCTTCCTCCAGTGAAAAAGTCCTCTCGCATCAAAATCCACCGACATTTTTGTTTACAACTGTTTTGGTGCTTGATCTTGATCATATTTCTCTGCTGATTCAGATAAGAAGCCTTTTTTACTGGAGAAGGCTTTATTATGGATAGGGGTTTTGTATTTTAGCCAGAAGCAATGGTTTGGAGTTTAAAAACGTCCTAATGATGGATTGATTTATTTATTTTTTTCACTTCACAAGATGTTAACTGATGGTCTGGCGTCGTATGGATTGCTTGTGGTTTATTGATGTTAACCACAAACAGTGATGTTTTTATCAGCTGTTTGGGCTCTCATTCTGACGGCACCCATTCACTGCAGAGGATCCATTGCTGAGCAAGTGATGGAATGCAAGTGATGTAATTTTTGGGTGAACTATTCCTTTTTTTTTTTTTTTTACCTTTTGAACTTTGTCCATTTGATAAATCAGGATGTCTTGCCTACAATCAGAGCTGAAAATCTTTTATCTGTAATCTTTAACATGTAAACATTGCAAAGCCATAAACATAAGTAGTAGTTGCACAGGTTGGTATTTCTGAACCATTCATTCCATAAGCTCTGGTGTAACTGTAAATTATATCCCAGGTTCACCTTCACCTGACCCAGGTGTTGGGGCTTGTTGGATGTTTTGCTAGGCGTTTCGGTTGCTTAGACGCATTCTGCTTTGAGCGTCTTCAGTAAAAGATGATAATCTTTGCAGTGGCCTCCAGCATTACACTTCACCCTTCAACATCTTTTTTTATTGAGGGCGTTCCTTAAACTATGCCTTTGAACAAAATATTATGAATAGCAATGTAGTTGTTAACTTGTTATCTGACATTTAGGAGAGACTTCACATTTAGAGTGACTTACACCAACAGCAGGTTCAGCCCTCTTGGAACAACGTGGGTTTCGGTGCAGTTATAACTGAACATACAATAACTTAAAGCAGCAAACTTTGTTTATGAGCTTTTTAGGCTTTATTTGTAGGACAGTGGAGGGAAAAAGTGGAGCGAGAGAGAGTGCAATGGAACAAGCTTTTTATAAATGTATGAAGATCTAGTCACATCTACAAATGGTGATCTAGATTAATTTTACAAATCCTGTTTAACAAACTCTGAATGTTTTTGGGGAATTTGGCTGTTAAAAAATATATAATTTTAAGCCACTCAAAAGAACAAATTGACTTGAATAAAAGATTAGTTCATTTTGATGAACCAGATCAAACGAGAGAGTTAGTCAGATGATCTTATCTTCCTGTTGCAATAAATAAATTACAGTGTCAGTAGTTTTAAAATAGAAAATGTACAACAAATATGAAATATTTTGTTTACTTGCAACGTACGTGACCGTTAACCAACATCAGAGAACCATGAACATGCAAATGTGTTGTTAAATTGTTGAAATGTTTAAAATTCACCCAAAAATTAAAATTTACTTGCCATCATGTTGTTCCAAACCTATGAGTTTCTTTCTTATGTTGAACATAAAAGAAGATATTTTGAAGAAGGCTGGTAATCAAACAGTTTATGGTCCTTATTGGCATCCATAGTATTTCGTTCTCTACCATGGAAGTCAATGTGGATCAAAAACTGTTTGGTTCTTTAAAATTCTTCAAAATATCTTCTTTTGTGGTCATTTAAGAAAGAAACTCATACAGGGTTGGGACAACATGAGGGTGAGTAAATTATGACAATGTTCATGTTTTGGTGAACTATTCCTTTAAGCAAGTATCTGCAAGTAAGACGTAAATATTTTACAACTAAATATTTTTTTTTCAGAAGGCCTCAGCTAAGACAAATTGGGATCACTGCTCAGTGTTGTTATTCTTCACCAAAACTAAAACAATTAAAAATTATTTTCATTAATTGAAATGAAGTTGAAATTATGGAAGCCCGTTTCCGCCACTGAATAAAAAATAAAAGGGGTAATTGCGACTTTTTAACTCACAATTCGGACTTTTTTTCTCAGAATTGCGTGATATAAACTCGCAATTACGAGTTAAAAAGTCATAATTGAGAGATATAAACTCACAATTCTGAGAAAAAAAGTAATAATTAGATTGCTCAACCTAAATGAACATTACAAATGTAGCACTGGCTAAATTATAAAATCTAAGCTGAAGTACTGAAAATATTAAATTTTCAGTTTAGAAAAAACTAGTGACAATGACAAGCACATAAGAATGTTACTGAAACTCAGGCCCGGTACTAGGCTCGCTGGACTGGGGGGGCAATCAGAATTTGTGGCAGGGCAGCACTTTCTAGGGTAATATATTCATAGTTTACTTTTTTTTAGGCTCCTCATTTTCAGTCTTGCATTTTGTGTTGAGTTCGACTA
>NW_015505198.1:2041089-2057602 GCF_001515645.1 Sinocyclocheilus grahami | reverse complement strand
GTTATTATTATTACTATTTACACATATGAATGGATATGTACAACAAATTATATATAATTATTAATTATATATAATTTGTAAATGAAATTCCTGATGGAAATGTTCGTTGACAGACATGGACGTGCAAGTCCTGCAGGTGCAGCACAGCTTATTTATAAATAGCCTATTTACAGACAAACAATAGCCCAGAATGAGTGCAACGGTTAAAGTTTCACATTAAGCATTGCCGTCTCCCTCATAGAAAACCGTTAGCTTAAATAAAACGCTTAATGTGGCTTAGCTATATGGACGAAGACAATCATATAAAAAGCCCAAATTTCGGTATGTTTATTAAAAATATGTACTTAACAAGCAGATGAGCCTAGAATATAAAGGCAACGTGCTGAATTGCAAGCATTTTCTTACTATAGAAAACCATTATAAAGAAAACTTATAATGGACGAACATCAAATCCTGTATACAGATAAAAAAAATATATGTAGGCAACAGGCAAGCAGAATGGTACAGAATAAGAACGCAACACGGTGAATTAAGCGTTCTCCCATAACCGTTATAAAGAAAACGTTTAAAGGGGTCCTATTATGCATTTTCTTTTTCAACTTTAGTTAGTCTGTAATGTTGCTGTTTGAGCATAAAAAAGATCTGCAAAGTTACAAAGCTCAAAGTCCAATTCAAAAGGAGATATTTTATTTAACAGAAATCAATTTTCAAAAACTACAATGAACAACTCTTTTGGACTACAACGCATATTTTCTGGGATTTGTGATGATGACCGACGAATACACCAACACACACTGGCCCAGCTAACCAATCACATAACACACACTGGCCCAGCTAACCAATCACATAACACACACTGGCCCAGCTAACCAATCACATAACACACACTGGCCCAGCTAACCAATCACATAACACACACTGGCCCAGCTAACCAATCACATAACACACACTGGCCCAGCTAACCAATCACAGCACATTTCGTATTTCAGAAGGCGGGCTTTCATTTGATACAGGAACTAATCGAGCCGTTCATGCCAATGAAGGCTAATGAAGGAAGACACACACTCTCACAAAAATAAATTCAGTATACAGTTTATTTAAAATAGGATATACTAAGTAGGCTTACAGGCAAGCAGGTGATTGTGATTGTAATAAAGGCAATTTTATACTTCACTGAACAGAAATGCACTGTTGTGTTTTCTGCTTGGATGTTACAGTTAGCTTTTTATTATTATTTATAATAAGATTTTGTGGCTATGAGTTCAAATGTCATTATGTGCATAATTGTAAATTTTTCTTTTGAACAAAGTGACTGATCCTTATTTAGATAGTACAAATAATAAGTGTTTAATGCTTTTTTTTTCTATTTATTTTATTTTTTTGGCTGGACATTTTTGGGGGGCATAAGGAGAATCTGGGGGGGCATTGCCCCCCCTAGACCCGGCCCTGCTGAAACTTAAAGTAATATCGAAAAGAAAATATTAAAATAAAAGCCCATTCAAAATATGAAAAATATATTATTTAAATATACTGTGATGGTATATAAATAATACTAAATAACAGTTCCAGCCTTAATCTGTTACACATATTTTGACAAGTAATATTAAGTTTAAAACTAATATGGTATCATAAGGCTTAGAATTCATATGAACTTTTTATATACATATATAAAGCTTTTAAAAATGCTTGTTTTCTTTTTAAAGTGTTGGGTTTGAGTATTTTTTTTTTCTTCAGAATTTAATGTTACATTTGCATTATTTAGTAAAGAATCATAATAGAGAGTTGTGTTGAATGTAGTACAGTATACAGTGAATTTTAATAAAACACAAGATTACATTATATAACTCTAACAGTAGGCTATTTAATATCAGTTGTTCTCTGGTTGTCGGTCAGAATGACAGTTCTTGCAACATATGCCTATATATACCCAAGCCAATTTATTATTCTTTCCTTTCTTTCTTAGTGTTTAAAATATTTATTTTGAAACTAATTAATTTCTTAATTAAACAAACAGACTTACTGGGTGAGCAGGGTAGGCTAAGACAGCTGTCATATCATACCCTGCCATGCCCAGCTGATGCAAAGAATAAAATTTATATCTACACAGAAGAAAGCCCTGTCTAGACTCTGCCCCGGTACGAGTTGTGTCGAGCTATTCATTAGCCTGTTTGTTTGATGAAAAAAGATGAAATGTAGTTGCAATAAATGTGTTAAGAATCCATACAACTGCAGCAGTGGAGGACTATTATTCTGCTGCGTGATACTGTGGAAGAACTGATGACGGCACGGTTTGATCGTCAGCTGACCAATCAGCAGAAAGGGGCGTTTAATCCCCGCCCATGTGTATAAATCGAATATTCAAGCTGTTTATACATTTTTCCACCCATGAATGAAAAACGAAAATTTAAGCTGAATTTTCGTTTTTAGGAAAAAAAACGAAAAAGGAGCCGTTTTCTCATTTTTCTACTTTCACTATTAAATAAAAAAACGAATGATCGAATGATACACGGATTAGTGACTCTTCTCATCTTCAATTTCCCTTTCCAGCATTATTTGTTTGAGCTAGTCATCAAAACTCTTGTCCAGCACAACCTCTTCTACATGCTGCACCAGTTTCTGCAGTATCACGTCCTGAGCGACTCCAAACCACTGGTGAGTTTGCAGTTCAGTCTAACTCAATTTCTTAAACTAGAACTTTCATTATGTACATTCTTCTTGTCTGGAAAACTCCACAAAGAACTTCTTGATGTTTCTAGGCCTGTCTGCTGCTGTCTCTGGAGAGCACATATCCACCTGCTCACCAGCTCTCTCTAGACATGCTGAAGGTAAAAAAAAAACAGTTTACACTCACATGCATGTTCAGTGCAGATGATTGAAGCTTCATTTTGCCTGTTGCCGTTCATCTGGAGTGACCCACATGTGTTTGTTGGTGTTTTTCAGAGGCTCTCCACCGCTAATGATGAGATCGTGGAGGTTCTTCTGTCCAAGCAGCAGGTTTTGGGCGCTCTGCGTTTCATTCGAAGCGTCGGCGCCCACGATAACATCTCCGCTCGGAAGTTTCTGGATGCCGCGCGGCAAACAAACAACACCATGTTGTTCTACACCATCTTCCGCTTCTTCGAGCAGAGGAATATGCGGTTGCGTGGTAATCCTGGTTTCAACCAAGGTAAGTGATTTTGAGTTTGTGTTCACGAAATGGGCTGACATGAGCCGAAAACATCAGCACATGAGTGGACTCCCTCTGACATCATCTTCCTGTTTCAGGAGAGCACTGTGAGGAGCATGTGGCCTACTTTAAGCAAGTGTTTGGAGAGAACGCTTTGATGAAACAAGCCACGGCATGAAAGACTACAGTAGCAGCTGGAACGGTGGTTTATCGAGGAGGAAACGGTATTGCGTTGAGCAGAATCAAAACCTTGTGAAGCTCACTTGAGCACTAGAGAGAGTCTAGTGTTACAAGGGACTTAAAAGAGACACTTTCTCATCTTCTATGCATGTTTGCCATAAAGTACAGATGGTTTTAGCAGGATAAAGCAGTAACAGACCAGTGTTTGAATGGAGGATTACTAATCTCGCCGCAATGCAAAAGAGTGCTCAACTAACTGATCTGTACTGTATGCTGATAATGTATATATTTTAAAAAGAAATCTCTAGCTTTTACAGTGTGTATATAATAAATATTATATGTAACATGCTTTGTGAGATTCTTTACAGAAAAGAAATGAATGAATGGGCCAAGCACTGGAACAAGTCAAGGTGATTGTTTTCGGTTTATCATTTTTGGCGTGATGATAATCTACGGAAATGATTCAATCCTTCCACCCACAGATGTCTGGGATTGGTAATTATTCTTATCTGTGCTAGCTGTAAGTTATGGGTCATTCTAAAATTTAGAGTGCATTTCATGTCCATTGATGATAATTATGTTTTTTTTTCGAACAATTTTCTATTTTATCCGTTATGAGAATACATACTCATTTTGTGCAACCTGTTTTTCGGTTTGCTTGAAATTGCCTTTATGGCCCTTAAATTACAGTTGTTGTTTTTTTTTTTTTATTAGTTCAGCTTAATGAATAAAACATTAAAGTCAAGATTATTTATTTCTACAATCTAAATGCCTTAAGCAGATTGAGTTTAAATTTCATTTTCTTTCAAATAAGAACATATGTGACCCTGGACCACAAAACCAGTCTTAAGATATTTTTTTTTCTGAAATTGAGATTTATGCATCATCTGAAAACTGAATAAATAAGCTTTAATTTATTTATAGGACAATATTTGGCTGAGATACAACTGTTTGAATATATGAAATCTGAGGGTGCAAAAAAAAAGATATATTTATGGAAGAAAATTTACAAAATATCTTCATGGAACATGATCTTTACTTAATATCCTAATGATTTTTAGCATAAAAGAAAAATGGATAATTTTGACCCATACAATGTATTTTTGGCTATTGCTACAAATATACCTGTGCAACTTAAGACTGGTTTTGTGCTCCAGGGTCACATATTTAATTTCTCTCATGTCCACAAAAATTCTGTCAACTATGTTACTAACCAAACGCCCCCTTGAAAACTAAAAATTGGTTCATCATAAAACGATGTGACCAGCATCATGTGATATCACCCCCTTCTGCAGCAGACATTTTGAACACATTATGGAAAACTTTATCTTCATTTTTTCTGTATTTGATCTCCAATGACTTGACGAGTATATGGATTGAGTGTTGGGTATATTGTTATGGCTAATATTTTAATCATTTTCATTCAAATAAATATTAAAATCGAGGTCAACCTGATTAATAATTTTGTCAAAATGGTGAAATTGTCAACCGTATTACCCATCACCTCATACAGTTTGTCCGTAACATAGTTGACAAACTCAACAAAACATCCTTTTCTTTATAATATCAAAATTCTCAAGCTTGGCAACTAGCAGATAAGTTACACTGGTGAAATATATCTACTGAAACTAACAGTTATTTTACTGAGAAAGCATATCGTTTCTATTTTTTTCCTGATGAGAAATGTATCCTAAATTACAGAATGTACTTTGTCTAAACAGACTTTTAGACTTATATTGGTGAACAGAAATGACAACAAATATATTTTTATCTTGCTGTTTGCAAAAGAAAAAAAATCCACAATATCATTTATATCCACAGCCTGTGTATTAGAAACACTTAACTAGTTTTAGTAATTTAATGCCAAGGTAAGAAAGCACCAAGTATAGTGTAATAAATGTACACTAATAAAAAAAAAAAAATTAAACCATAAATTTTGCTAGATGTTTATAACTCTGGAAATGCCTTGTCATAGTCTTTAAACATAAAAGTCCTTTATGGAATTGGCACATCACAAGACTTAATTTTCACATTTCAACACAATTTAATAACACTGCAATGTAACAAAGTATCCATACAAATTTAAACCACATTTTAAACCTAAAAATCCTAAGACATTCACAGGTGTGTAATACAGTAGATCTCAGGAGGATTTTGCTACATGAAGTATATTTACATACTAAATGTGGTCTGTGCAGTATCTCACAGTGAAGTAGAACAGGTTTCACAGTCAAACTTACATTTTAAAACTTCTTTCTGGATATATGCGGCATTTTTTGGTAGATGTGGCCACTTAATTCAATATTAATGGGATCCTGTAGAGTTAAAATATCATAATGGCCTGCTTTCCCCCCCTGAAATTCAGAAGTAGATTGTGTGATAAGTGCACACTTGGGTGAATGTGTCACAGGGGCCAGAAAACAAGCAGTCTGATTTGTTAACTCAGCCATTTAAAGCAGAATGAGAAAGTATTAGGACACCCTTTTAACATCAAAAAGCCTTTTAGCCCAACAGTGTTTCTTTCAATTTATATAACCGTTGTTAAATTATTAAAACCAAATGTGGACGCGCACTTGAAAAATGAATTAGTGGATCCATTAAGTGCAGTCCAGGGTTAAAGGTCAGTGTTTGTATGACTGCAGGTAGCTTTTATATACATTTACATTGTGTTTGTGAATTTTATGTGTCGTGGACATAATGCCATATATGTTCACAGTGCACGTTGTTATATTTACAAACATTTCTGTTGTTACTCGGGCAGTTATTACGGTACAGATGAGAGATTTTCACACGGTGCTTGAATATTTGAATAGAGTATTCTTTACATTCCTAATGCACATTCTTTGCAATGTTGTGCATAAATCACTGGTGCAAATTATTCCGAATGAAAACAGTTTTAGTGATCTTTTATCAAAATTAGATAACTTGCTTTGCCTCAGCCGATACGGTAGTTTTCCTTTAAAGTCATCAAGAGCTCTTTAATATCTTATTTCATTCGGAATTGCACTACCGTTCACAAGTTTGGGGTCGGTAAGATTATTTTAGTGTTTTCAAATTATGCTCACCAAGGGTGCATTTACTTGATCAACAATGCAATAAAACAGTAATTTTACTGCAATTGAAACCCCAAACGTTTTGAACGCTGTATATCGCGGAAGTAAAATGGGGGTTGCGACTCGAGTGGCGTTTCATGTTGACTTTTCCAAGCGACTATTTTCACAGACAAGAAGTTATTAAAAAAAATAAATAAATTAAAAAAACGGATCATGTGATTGTCACATGCTGCACTTGTCCAATCCATCTTATTTGGCTTGTAAACTCAGGGTTTACAAATACTGTACTACCCAAGGTTAATTACTAAATCAGTCTAACTATATGAAGTATTAACAGCTCAATTAAGTTTTGGTTCAATAAATTAAGCTACATCAGACGACAACATTCATCAAAAGCATCAACTATTACCCATATTATACAGAAATACTGAAATGTGCTCTAGCTTGACATTCAACACATTACTAACACAGCTTCATGTCTCACAACCGCACCTCCTTTAAGAACGAGTTAATTGCGGCAGTCGCCTTCAAGCATATCCAGACCTGACGTCCTCACTGTTCTTTAACTAGCTGCAATACTAACACGTGCCCTGTGACTCCCAGAAGTTCAAGCAGTGTTATTCATACATATGTTGATCTAACATACGTGAGACTGCATGGCTGTGCTGAGGCCCAGGTAGTGTAGGTTCTCCGTCGCAGGGAGGAAAGGAACGTCGGTGGTGGACGAGGGCAGGAAGTTGTGCTGGTAGTCCGGGTTATCGAGGTTGGCGCATGGGGAGCGTGGTAGAGTAGCGCAGGAGGTGTTTAGGTACTCCGGCCCATCAGGTTTACAGCTGTACGTGTCTATATATCCATTTTCTGTCTGTCCACGGGCCGGACCCTCGTAGTTTGGGTTTATCGTATTGCTTGTTGTGGTCACATCCTGGTTAATGTACTCTGTGGGAAAGAGAAGATAAAATGTGCTTATGAAACAGTAATATTAATTGCATGTGAGCACCAGAACATGATATGTTTATCTTTTTTTTATTCTCATATTTGTTGTAATTTTTTTGGGATTATTTTTTCAAATTTAGGTTGCCCTTTTAAAAACTGGCCAGAGACAACAGATAATATAAATCAAATCAATGTCAGAGTAATAAATCAATATAATAAAAAAGTAATAAAACAAATAGATCATTTTGATTAAATAAATAAATCCCATTTGTTGCTGTTTTTTCAACAAAAACTGAATATTATACTATTATGCACAATATACTACATCATTATAAAAAGTAAAAAAACAAAAATAAATGTAAATATTAGTTAGTAGAACTAACTTGCATAGGTTGCAGTAATAAAATTACTAAAACTGAAAAATATATTAAAACTACATAGACGATGAATGATGCATTTATTTTATAGACATAAAAAAAGGCAGACACAACAAAATTATTAACAAAAAAAAAACTAAACAAAAAAAAATATATATACATATATGAAATACAGAATATAAATAAATACCCTGAACCATTAAATTCATGGTAATACCTGGCAGCATGAGGTCTTTAAGTGTGGGGTCTGTAATGTAGCGTAACATCACACCATTCGTGTAGTTGTCCTTAAAAAAAAAATACACAAAAGACCAATGAATCATGTCTGATGAAGTGTACTTGACTAATAGCGTTATAAATGATAATGCTCCATAGAAGGAGATACTGACTGCTGCATTGTGATACTGAGGCGTTGGTGGTGGTTGTGATTGGTTGAAGAATTGTTTGTTGGGCAGCAGGTATTCCTCCGCATCTACCACACCATCCATATCTTCTGTACTGATCCACGACATGCAGAACTTCGAATCCGTCGGGCTGGGCTGGTACATGTGATCATCTCCCTGTGTATAATGCCAAATTAAAAACTCTCATTGGTGTAATTCATTTTTGATGTGTATATAAACTTCTACAATTAAATTAAATAAACATTTTTTTTTAACAAATTATAAGCAGAAGATCTACAAATAGCATGAATACATTACCTTTGAATATAATTTTCTTGCATTTTAGTTTTTTTTATTTTGTGCCTTCATCAGCACCACATTGAATCACAAAAACAATGTCAGTTCAAGGTGTTTTTTTTTCATTCCTAAAAGGAAAGCACAGGTATTTTTTGTGAACTACCTGAATGACAAGGTAGCGAGATGGATCTCGGGCCATTTTTGAAAACTCTGCCACAAGTTCGTAAAAGTGAGGTCTGCTGTCAGCATCAATCATCCAGCCTAGATGTAGATATAAATTAATGTCCAGTCATTTCTGCTGTTATGTATTATGGCTATTATGTTGCATACAAATCTTTATAGTTATAGTTATTAATAGTCTTTGTTTTTTTTCTTGTTCATCCGAAATATTTGTGTAATGCATAATTTGTAATGCTGTATTTTCTGTAACCTGAATACTTTTATTTATACCTACACTCTTAAAAATAAAGGTGCTTCAAAAGGTTCTTCAAGCGATGCCATAGAAGAACCATTTTTGGTTCCACAAAGAACGATTCAGTCAAAGGTTCTTTAAAGAACCATCTCTTTCTTACCTTTTTATAATCTGAAGAACCTTCTTTTGCCACAAAGAACCTTTTGTGAAACAGAAAGGTTCTTCAGATGTTAAAGGTTCTTTATGGAACCATTTAGACAAAAAGGTTCTTCTATGGCATCGTGAAGCACCTTTATTTTTAAGAGTGTGCCGTTACAAGCCCATTGAATGATGATTTTCTGTTCTATTCTGCTCTTGAATGCAACCTTAGCACTCACATTTGACCATGATCATATAGACATCTATAGTGCAGATGGACGGCTGTGGCAAACGCTCTCCCTTCTCCAGAATATCTGCAATCTCTCTGGCTGGGATTCCATCGTACGGTTTGGATCCAAATGTCATCAGCTCCCACACAGTGACCCCTGAAGAGGTAATTAATTAAATCACACTTTACAATAAGTTTTAATTTGTTATTGCAAGAAATATCATGAACTATCATTAAATTTGACAGCATTTATTAGTCTGTGTTAATGCTGATTTACTAAGACCATCCAAGATGTACAGAATATGAGTTTGTTTCTTCATCAGGAACAGATTTGGAGAAATGTAGCATTATATCACTTGCTCACCAATGGATCCTCTGCGGTGAATGGGTGCCGTCAGAATGAGAGTCCAAACAGCTGATAAAAACATCACAATAATCCACAAGTAATCCACACCACTCCAGTCCTCAATTAATGTCTTCTGAAGTGAAAAGCTGTGTGTTTGTTAGAAACAAATCCATCATTAAGACGTTTTTAACTTCAAACCGTTGCTTCCAGCTAAAATATGAGTCCTCGATTGATAATATTGCTTTCTCCAGTGAAAAAGTCATTTTGCCTGAATCAGGTGAGCATTATGCACAGATCAAGCACTGTTAACAAATGAAAACAGTATATTATGAGAGAACAACAGAGGATAGACTTTTTCATTGCAGAAAGTGTTGTTATGGAGTATGCACTGGTATTAAAAACAAAGGTAAAAAAATGTAATGATGGACTTATTTCTTACAAACATGCAGCTTTTCACTTCACAAGTCATTCATTGATGGACTGGATCGGTGTGGATTATTGTGATGTTTTTATCAGCTGTTTAGACTCTCATTCTGACGGCACCCATTCACTGCAGAGGATCCATTGGTGAGCATGTCTTAAAGCAAATTGAAATTTTTGAATGAACTATTCCTTTAATTTACACTCTTCTATGCTAATGTGCCTGTGATGTAATAATAAATGCAGTTTTCATTATATAATAATATGTAGTGATGAGCACTGACCGTAACTCCAAACATCACTTTGATGAGTGTAAGTCCAGTGACTAATCGACTCTAGTGCCATCCACTTTATAGGCACCTAAGAATTTAGCAAAGGCAAATAAGTCAATTTTCCTGTAAATATCAACAAATATGTACATATGCTAATGCATTTCCATTTATTTCTTTTACACTTAATGATTTTGAATCAGTGGACTGATGCGTGACCTACTTTCCCTCCGTCAGCGTGGTATTCCTTCTCATCTGCACCCAGGAGTCTGGCCAGGCCAAAGTCGGTGATCTTCACATGGTTAGGAGTCTTCACCAGCACATTCCTGGCCGCTAAATCACGATGAACCAGGTGACGCTCCTCCAAGTAGTTCATCCCCTGTTGAGAAGGGTCAGAATGTTTTTGCATTCCAAGAACGTGCATAGACGTGCATCCAATCAGAATTGCTATTTTGTTGTTTTGCAGAAGAAATGCAGTGAATTTATTTATGAGAATGTTGTGGAAGCAGGAGCAGGAGTTTATTTATTTATACATAATATTTAACACATAAATATTTATTTATGTGCTTATTTATAAGTACATGGTTTATGCAAGATTTATACACTACTGTTGAAAATTTTGAGGCCACTAAGATTTTTTTAAAGGAATTAATGCTTTTTATTCAGCAAGGATGCATCAAAATGATGAGAAATGACAGTAAAGACATTTATAATGTTACAAAAGTTTTCTATTTCAAATAAATGTTTTTTGGGCACAACTGATTTCAACATTGATAGTAAGAAGTAATGTTTCTAGAGCAGTAAATCAGTATATTTCTGAAGGATCATGTGACACTGAAGACTGGAGTAATGATGCTGAAACTTCAGCTGTGTATCACAGGAAAAAAATCCTATTTAAATTATATTCAAATAGAAAACCGTTATTTTAAATTGTAATAATATTTTACAGTTTTACTGTTTTTATTGTATTTTTTGATCAAATAAATGGTGAGTAAAAGAGAACTACACCTTTAAAGAGCAATCAGATTAATGCATCTTGGAATTAATATTTGGAGTTACTTTCAAAAAAGTAATTTCAATTCCACACAAATATGTTTCTGGTTAAAATGAATTTGTTGTGTGAAAAATTGCAGTTATATATATATATATATATATATATATATATATTTCTGGATATCAAGGGTTAAGCGGAGGACATTGAACTCACTTTGGCGATCTGCACACACCAGTTTAACAGAGTCTGTGAGCCGATATTGTCTTTATTCTCTCGAACATAATCCAGCAGGCAGCCGAAAGCCATGATCTGAGTTATGAGTTGGACATTGGACGTGAGGCATATTCCCAACAGACGACACACGTGAGGGTGATCCACACCAGCCATCACATAGGCCTCCTGAAACACCAAAATACAAGTTTTAAATGCAGGACAATTGTTAATCATTAGTACAAATGACATGATACCCACATCTAAGATCTCTTTGTTGGCTTTGGGAGATGCGACCTCTCTCAAAACTTTGATAGCAACAGGAATTTTCACATCCTCACCCTCTGGGATCCACAAACCCTAGAAGAAAAGGAAGGAAAAGTAATATTTTGGACATTTTTCTTAGAACTTTCATGTTGACTGAGAAATTTGAAGTTCGCAACTTCTGTAATGTGACACATTTCCAGGTAAAACAGTAAAGTCGTTTCAGAGGTGGAGCTATTTTATATATATTTTTTAATTAAAGATTACTTTTTTGCTTTGAAACATGGAGTTTGTTTTCATTTTGAAGTATAAAAAAGATAATAGGAATTGTTACAATTGTAAGTGTTTAGTATTTATATACTATTATAGCATTTATTCATATTTTGAATTGGCTTCTATTTTTTTCACTTTATATTTATATTTTAATTTGAGTCATTGTTTTATGTGCTTTGTCATTTTTATTAGTTTTTAAAAATATATATTTCTGTTTAGCTTATATATATATTTTTTTTTTTTTTTTTTTCGCTTTTCACCTAATATAACATCTAATGTGATTTTATATCTAGCTAATTTTAACCTTTATTTCTCAATTGCAGTAACAGGACAGTTTTTCCGTACTGATGAACCAATCATATTAATACCAGAAATGTGTGTTAGCAGAGTGAGTATGGTCCATCTTGATGTTCTGTTGACACTTAATGTCTTGGCTACAAATCTACAAAGCTTTATCAGCCCTGCTAAATGACTGTAGTGTGCTTTGTATTCATAAATGTACCTTAAAGACTGTACCAAATGCTCCAGACCCAAGGACTTTTATTTTCTTCAGTTCTGTTTCCTTTAGAATGCGAAGGAGAGCCTGGTTGGGCGCTTCACCACTGGGAGTCAGCGGTTCAACCAGCTGCATAATGATGGAAATATAGTTGTATATGGGGTTCATACATGATGTTTGACTTGTAATACATTTTTGTGGCTTACCTCTCTTTCCTGAAGCAGGCGGCGTAAGGTCCTCTTTCGTCGAATGTGTCTTCGGCGGAAGATGATGAAGATGAAAAGGAGGAGGACCATACTGAGCAGCATGCCTCCAACAATGCCAGCCGCCACTACAGGCATGTGAGAGCTAGAGAGAGGATATCAAGTCATTTACTTTCATAAAAAAAAAAAAGCATTTAATATGAATCCCCTGAGCTTCAAGTCAGCAAATCAAACAGCATTAACTTCCATATTGTAATATATTTCTGAGTGAAACAGGATATTCAACAAGTAAACTTTAATTCAGAAAAAACACATTTGAGATCATATTTGTGACCCTGGACCACAAAACCAGTCATAAGGGTCAATTTTTCGAAATTGAGATTTATACATCTTTGTTATGACAGGACACTATTTGGCCGAGATACAACCATTTGAAGATCTGGAATCTGAGGGTGCAAAAAATCTAAATATTGAGAAAATCGGCTTTAAAGCTGTCCAAATGAAGTTCTTAGCAATGCATATTACTAATCAAAAATTAAGTTTTGATATATTTATGGTAGAAGATCTTCATGGAACATGATCTTTACTTAATATCCTTATGATTTTTGGCATACAATGTATTTTTGGCTATTGCTAATATATATGTATATATAGTATGCAAATATAATAGTATTTTTGGCTATTGCAAATACACCCATGCTACTTAAGACTTAAGGTTCAGGGTCACATTTTTCATTAATTCTTGAATTACATGGATGCTAATGACTTTTATATGACTTCTGTTGTTAATGAAGTAGGAATAGGAATAATAACACATAAACTACTGTACCCTTTTGGTTCACAACCTTCCAGTCCTGGTCCGCTGCACCTATAATAATAAAAACATTTTAAAGTTAGTGGTGGTGTTGACATGCGCTGTAAAACTTTATTTTGTGACCCCATAATTTTGCATTTCTGCTTGTTTAAACCAACTGGATTCGGTTAACCATAAACCTATATATAAATATCAATAAAGATATTTTATACAATTTAAATAATAATATTAAATTATTTATTAAATATATTTTTATTATTATTATTTTACTTTAATGATTATCACCTAAGAAGGTTTCTTACCCTTGCGTGCAATTAGCATGGCATGGCTGACACTGTCCATTTTTGTCTGGGTATGTCCAGACAAGCCTGTTATTAAGGCCTTGCACACCTTGGGCACACTGTGCCACACAGTGCGTCCCATCTTTGAAGTGAGCACACTCAGTACACTGATCAGCTCCCTAGAAAGAGATGCAGCGAAAACAACATTCACACTGGAACCACTTACACATTACCATTATTACTGCAATTTACACACCGGTTTGGACATTTTCTGATAAAAAAATGGTTGTCCCTGAGTGTTGCTCAAAATAGACTGCCAGACTAAAATCACAAGTCTAATGTATTAGAAAAGTAATAGCACACCTCTTTTCAACAAGCTGTGTGATTTTAGGTGTCATTAATGATTTTCACCATCGAGTTTAATACTGTAGGCTTAGGGGTTTGTTCAGATCCCTAGTTTGAGCAAGTGTGAGCAAGCATCACTAATAATGCAGTTTATATGGGAAACATTGACATGGTGTGACATACCGGCCCATGGCAGCTTGGCATCCCATTCAGGATCTTGCATTCAGGGTCACATTCCAAACACACATTCTCTGACATGTACTCACGGGGGTCTCTGTAGAAACATGTAGAGTACAACAGCCAACAGAGGTGAAAAACATTTCCAAAGTAAAAAGAAAATTGATGTCAGCTCCAATAGCCTTGTGGGCAGCGCACTGACATACATCGACTCAAGGACCTTTCCTGATCCTGCTCCCCCTATCTCTCTCCCACTTTGCTTCCTGTCAGTTCTGATTATTCCTATGGTAAAAATGGCAAAATTCCAAAAGTTTTGGCGAAAATTCCCCCCAAAAATTTGATTTTTAACAATAACTTACAAACCATTGAAGGCAGACTACTGTGAGCTACGAGTTTGTTAATTAAGGGTAAATGCTTTTGCTGATGATGTCATCGACACTGCCTCACTATCTTGTCAAAATACTTAAATATCATTAAATATTATTCACCGTGTAGCTGGTTGTTTTGGTTCATGGCTTATAAGGCTTTAAAGGGATAGTTCACAAAAAACTAATTCTGTCATTAATCCGAGAGTTTTCTGAAACTGCAAAGACAGCAATGCAACTGAAATGTTCAAGGCCCTGAAAGGTAGTAAGGACATCATTAAAATAGTCCGTGTGACATTAGTGGTTCAACCGTAATTTTATGAAGCTACGAGAATACGTTTTGTGCACAAAGTTCCCCTGCTGTCTATGCTGGGTAAGAAAGCTCTCGGATTTCATCAAAAAATATCTTAATTTGTGTTCCGAAGATGAACGAAGGTCTTACGGGTTTGAAACGACATGAGGGTGAGTAATTAATGACAGAATTTTCATTTTTGGATGAACTATCCCTTTAACAATGTCTTTTTTTTAAATCCCTATGGGAAAAATGAATGGGAAAATACCAATGGGCTGCTCTAATGCACTCTTTTAAGAGAAGTAGCCGCATGTAAACCCATGCATCTGATAATATCTGAAAGATGCATATTAAATGCATTACTTTAACCATTAATAGACTTTGTTATTCTTTATTCAGTATCATTTGTCAATGTTGCACTAGAAAATGAGCAGCAAATAACCTTCTTCAGTGGACTCTCTGTTGGACACTCACCCAACCAGCAAGTTGCAGTGGCTGACACAGCGCCCCCTACGGCTGACATGCTGGCAGGAGATGCACATGGACGGCCCTGGACCCCAGCAGCCTTCCTCTCCACACATACTATCACAGGTACTGTTCTGCTGCTCTGAAGAGCACACGAGAGCTTTTGTTTGATTATACGAACTCTGTGACCTCACATTATCGAAATTGCTGGCCAACTAATACGTTGCGTATAGATAAAAATATTTGAATCCAGTCCCATACCACAGCTGTGCATTGCTGCATTGTTTCCAGTTCGTATGCGCTGGTTCACTGATCTGAACAGCTTCGGCCAGTAGCTGCCTTCAACGTAACAGAGGCGGGGGTTGTTCTTGATCACCACGTCGCCATCACTGATCTCCTTCAGTGAACGGAGGCCGAGATGATCCAGGTGTGGTATGTTCAAAGCTGCAAAACTGACGGTGCCACTGCATTTATAAGAAAGGTAAAGACAGAAACACTGTTTAAAGGTGAAAAGTATATTTTTTCCATGATAAAAACAGGTTTAATATGCAAAGGAAACTAGTTATTTCTAAGTTGACATGATGAAACTCACTGTTGTTTAGTTCTTCCTCTGATAATCTCCAGGTTTTCAAAGGGACTGAGGGAATTGAGGTGTTCAGACCAGTTTTGGATTACCAGAAACCCTGAGAAAAAAAATAGCACTGCTAAATAAGGCTTTAGTCAAAGACATATGCCATTCATATGCTAAGATGGTGTATTAAATAATGTATAGAACTAAAATTATATATATATATATTAGTGCTGTCAAGCAATTAATCCCATGCAAAATAAGTTTTTGTTTACATATGTGTATACTGTGTGTATTTATTATGTATATATAAATACAAACATGCATGTATATATTTAAGAAAAATTTTGTTTATATATTAAATATATTTTTATATAATATAAAATATAAATATATAAATGTATATACATGTAAATATTTTCAAAATATATACTGTATGTGTATATTTATATATACATAATAAGTATACACACATATATTATGTAAACAAAAACTTTTATTTCCGTTTCGTTTTTTTATTATCGTTTGACAGCACGTAATAGGTATAAATATATATATATATA
>NW_015505198.1:2014365-2040878 GCF_001515645.1 Sinocyclocheilus grahami | reverse complement strand
GTTATAGATATATATATATATATATATATATATATATATATATATATATATATATATTAATTACATACATATTATTTAATATTTAAGTAAAATAATATTATTTTAGAATAAAAAAGTATAGTATAATTAAAAATATATATATATATATATATAATATTCCAAATGTATTCCAAACATATATGTGTGATTATACAAGTAAAATAAAAATGCATATATATATAATATATATGCAAACACATATATATATATATATATATATATATATATATATATAGTTTACCTGAAATTTCCTTCACTGTTTTGAAATAGTCGAGTTTTGCAGGGTCCATGCTTGGAGTATTTGTAAAAACATCCCTTGAAAATAATATTTATAACATTAGATTAAATGTATAGCATAAAAAAACAAGGTTGAATGATTTAGTCTGGACGTAGACCATAGAATATCACCCTTGAAAAGTCATCTTCATTATTGTAATGTGCCCATTTATTTTGGTGCAGTTGATAAATGAGTCAATGTTGGTCGCGTTGACTGCGATGGTGTTAACAAGCGCTCCCGTTCCAAGACCATTACAGACTGAAATAAAACATGTTCAAATTATTTAACATTTATTAGATATCCGTATCATGCTAAATTGATTACATGTGTCAGAAACAACACTCTTAATTAATGAATGACATTGCTGACCTTTCGGGCACAAGCCATCACATTGTTTGCACTTCCTTATTCCATTCTCCTCCACTTCATGCATGTTACTGCTGCAGGTTCGAACGCAGGCACCATGATCGGTCACCACGAAGTTATCTGCAGCAGACAGAGGCGTTTGCAGTTATCTTTCAGATAAGTATAGATGCGGTTTCTCCTAGATGTTTCTCCTTAAATAAAAAAAGCACAAATGATTTATTGTCATATAGTATAGAGCTGTAAAATGAGCATTATATATAGCTCAGATGATTTGGTCTTGAGAGAATTTGAGAAAAAATGTTGAGCTTCAATTGAGATCTCTGAATTTTGACTGCAAACTTGTTTCTTGACATCTGAAGCCGTTTGAGACCTTGTTGACATCTCTTCTGAAACTCTAGAGGAGACACTTGTGAGATAACTGATGTTCATATATTACATTTATCAATAGTTACACAATTTATTTTAGGTCTTAAGCAATTTTTTAAAGTGTTTACCTAAAATAAACCTCAGAGAACTTACAGCAGCTCTTTGTTTACACAGCGCATAACCTCTGGGTGTGTCTTTGCTTGTGTATTTGCAATCATAACTGGCTAAAGACCAATGTCATTTTTGCCTCTAGAAAATGTTGGTGGTTGTTATGCACAATAGCAATGAGCCAGTATGTCTCCATGACTTTTGGGGCTCTTATATTTACATACTAAAGGTTTATTATGAAAATAATTATCTGCTCTTGTCATAGTGGTCTTAGATTATTTTAGTAATCTCAGATGTATGAAAACCAAACTTACAAGGGCATTTCTTCACACAGGTGGCTCCAAAGTTATACTTCCCGTTAGGATTGGGAACAAGTTGGTGAGTGTTGCGGTCGTACAGCATAAGACGTGGACACGCATCCTTGCACATCCCATTGTCCTGGAAGTCTCTGCAGGACTGCAGAAAAAGAGGCCTTACACTGTCATCATAAACAACATTTGTTCCCTACTGATCATTAGGTATCAAAACTATAAATTGATTAAAAATATTTTTAAAAAATTAAATAAAAGATGTTGATGATCAAAATTAGAATTAGAATTTACGAATTTACTTAATAAGTTTTGAAAAGCGCTCCACTCACCAGACAGTCTGTTGGTCGGGGTCCGGTGCAGCCTGCAGCGCAATGTTCACTGCAGCAGTCGATGGGTTTGGGACCCTTGCACCTCCGTGAGCACTGCTCGGCACAGTTCAGCCGAGTAACTGACAGTGAAGGTGAAAGAACATTTGTTAGGACGTAGTTCACTCATATATATTCCTTTGGAGAATTATATATACAACTGAATTTACAGGTCTGGCAGTTCTCTGGTCCTGGAGCCCAACACGATCCATTAAAGCACCCTGAGTCACATCGGCTGCCTGAGGTATGAAAGAAAGTGTTTGTTTTATATTTCTTTTTTTTTTATTAATACATAATTTAATGATTTATAGACATATATAGATACACTACCATTCAAAATATTTAAAAAACAGAATTATTGTGAGAAATGATTACAATAAAAAACTGTTATCTATCTTAATACATTTTAAAATATAATTTATTCCTGTGATGCAAAGCTGAATTTTTAGCATCATTACTCCAGTCTTCAGTGTCACATGACCCTTCAGAAATCATTATGATATGCTGGTTTGCTGCTCAAGAAACATTTATTATTATTATCAATGTTGAAAGCAGTTGAGCTGCTCCATATTTTTGTGGAAACCATGCTACTTTTTTTTCAAAAATGTTCAACATTTTACAAAATACATTTTTGTACATTCGAAACTGATATGTTTTGTAACATTATAAATGTCTTCACTATCACTTTTTATCAATTTCATGCATCCTTAAAAAAAAAATTATACTAAACCCAAACTTTTGAATGGTTGTGTATATTGCATGATTTATGTTTGTAAAACTCTAAATACTTACACTGAGGGTCAGTCCCTCCCGACACATTCACGTCACTGTCATCCTGCACAGTGTCCAACCACTGTATGGTCTCCACATTGCAAAGCAAAGGATTGTGGGCTATTTTAACCCCACCTTTAAGAATTTCTGCCAGATAAAGAAGAAAGAAAATATTATCTGCCACTATAATTAATAGAAAATCTCACTTTATATACATATTGCATGCTGTATTCAACACATTTTGGTGCCCGTGGATGCATAATGCTTCATTTGTACTGTAGGTCACTTTGGATAATAGTATCTGCTGCTAAATGAATAAATATAAATGCTTTACCTCCGAGGCTTCTCAGACGCAGCTCTCGGAGGCCGCTGGTGATGCTGTTGATCTCTAAAGACTCATTCCTGTGGAAGTTTGCCACCACAGCAAGGCCATACTTGCCATCGAAGAGAGAATGTCCTCGAATGAGGCGCAGGTTTTCCAGGGGTATCACATCCACATAATTTATTCCTATTAGCACGTAGCCACCAACTTCTTCAATGCTCTATGAAAGAAAGAATATTTTAGTCAGGTCCCCTAAATACCACTTAAAAAGTCTTCAGACTTCAAACAATAATTTAACATAAAAAAATCTGATTTTTCTTTCTATCAGTTGGTTAGAGGTTTGACCAATCATTTGTAGATAACTAATGATCTATTCTCATATTTGCTATTTTATTATACTGGTTTGTTATGTCACTCACTCTGAGAAAGGAGAGGTCGTGGTACTCCTGAACGTTGGTTATCTCCAGGTTCTCCAGCACGACTGTGCAGTTACTGTACATCCGCACCATGGCTCTGTAGTGATCGTCTGGCTGTGCCAGCAGAGTCAGCTTATTATTGGTTCCCTGACATACTGGAGAATAAAGCAGAGGTGAAATCAATACTTGGGTAGTTAAGGTGATATTATGACAGAACATACACAAAATAAGCATACCCAAAAGTCTGGAATAATTAAGGAGAAGTCAGTAAGAAGTCTCTTCTGCACACTAAGGCTGTATTTAATTACAGACTTATTATATTACTGTCTCCAGGTTCTCCAGCACGACTGTGCAGTTACTGTACATCCGCACCATGGCTCTGTAGTGATCGTCTGGCTGTGCCAGCAGAGTCAGCTTATTATTGGTTCCCTGACATACTGGAGAATAAAGCAGAGGTGAAATCAATACTCAGGTAGTGAAGGTGATATTATGACAGAACATACACAAAATAAGCCTACCCAAAATCTGGAATAATTAAGGAGAAGTCAGTAAGAAGTCTCTTCTGCACACTAAGGCTGTATTTAATTACAGACTTATTATATTACTGTTTTTACTGTATTTTTTTTATCAAATACAGTAAATGCAGCCTTGGTGAGCAGAGACTTCTTTCAAAAACATTTTAAAAAGTTATTCCAAAACTTTTGACCAGTAGTGTAAATGACTGATTTTTGTAATGCTTCAGATATTCATTTTCATCTCAAGCTATGTTACCGTAATTATAGTTTTGGTAATTAAATGCTGTTGTCTGTAGGCATGTATCAGTTTTGTGACTAAATAATTTCTAATAAGGTGGTATATTTCATAGGAAATCGAGAAAATTCACACTCCACTAAAATAATAAGGGCTGCTGTGGTTTCTTTCTCATTTGTGCCATGTTTTGAAAAAGCTGAATTGAAAAACATGAATAAAATTAATTCAAGTGTGTCCAAACTTTGGACTGGTAGTGACAGAACATACACAAAATAAGCCTACCCAAAATCTGGAATAATTAAGGAGAAGTCAGTAAGAAGTCTCTTCTGCACACTAAGGCTGTATTTAATTACAGACTTATTATATTACTGTTTTTACTGTATTTTTGATCAAATACAGTAAATGCAGCCTTGGTGAGCAGAGACTTCTTTCAAAAACATTTAAGGTTATTCCAAAACTTTTGACCAGTAGTGTATATTACTGATTTTTGTAATGCTTCAGATATTCATTTTCATCTCAAGCTATGTTACAGTAATTATAGTCTTGGTAATTAAATGCTGTTGTCTGTAGGCATGTATCAGTTCTGTGACTAAATCATTTCTAATAAGGTGCTATATTTCATAGGAAATCGAGAAAATTCACACTCCACTAAAATAATAAGGGTTGCTGTGGTTTCTTTCTCATTTGTGCCATGTTTTGAATAAGGTGAATTGAAAAACGTGAATAAAATTCATTCAAGTGTGTCCAAACTTTGGACTGGTAGTGTATAGTATACCAGTCTCTTTGGAAGGGATCACATTGGTGGTAATCAGCCAATATTATTATTATTATTATTAGATTTTTAAATTGATCTGTATAATCGAATCCAACATATATCAGCTGACATTTTATTGAACTGTATTTACTTTTATTAGTCTTTATTTAGCCTGATTGTATGTGCTTATTTCACATTTAGATTACATTTGCAGTCCTCTAACACTCACTTTAATCCTCACTTTAATCTTTAAAAAACTAATTATGTCATTTCTCTGTTAAATGTAATATTTTGTTTCAGAATGAATATCCATTTTTCATACTGTCAGTTTTAATGTTGTCATGCCTAAATTAACTAGTTTTTAGTATTTCATTTTTCATTTATTTACACAAAATAGTAAAGTTTTTAATATCATCCATTTATTTGGTTATCTGCCATTACATGAAAATGATTATCAGCGTGCCAGCTGATCCATCATTCAGCAATATGGTAGCCTGATTGTATGTGCTTATTTCACATTTAGATTACATTTGCAGTCCTCTAACACTCACTTTAATCCTCACTTTAATCTTTAAAAAACTAATTGTCATTTCTCTGTTAAATTTAATATTTTGTTTCAGAATGAATATCCATTTTTCATACTGTCAATTTTAATGTTATCATGCCTAAATTAACTAGTTTTTAGTATTTAATTTTTCATTTATTTTCACAAAATAGTAAAGTTTTTAATATCCATTTATTTGGTTATCTGCCATTACATGAAAATGATTATCAACGTGCCAGCTGATCCATCATTCAGCAATATGATATGACTGTAAAAATGAAAATGAATGAAGAGTATCAGTTAATGTGGAAAAATTAGTAGAAGCGTTTTGAGTTATCTGTGGCATATTAGCATGCACTTACCCAACTTGCAACACCATGGACCTCTGAACTGCACTAACAGTAATATCTGGCTATTCCACAGGTCAAAATATCTTATTTTGTGTTCCACAGGGAAAAAAAGTCACTCAAGTTTGAAATGACATGAGGGTGAGTAAATGATGACAGATGTTTCATTTTTGGGTGGACTATCCCTTTAAGACACGGCTTGTAGCAGTTCCTCATGCAAACAAACTCCAGCATTCTCCATTCTGTCATTGCTCACAGTAACATGAGCTCATCTCATGCACTGAACAGATTATATTTCACTTTCAGCCATCACTTCTATTAACTACGTAACGGTTTCAATAGAGTTCTACCTCCTAAACACTGAGATTCAGCAAGTCTTCATTATATTGTGCTCCTATTACCCTTTTACATATTTTATATTGTATGATATTCTATTCATGAAAACATGGTACTTTCCGAAAATCATTGTGAATGTAAAAGCTAAAGTGTAAAACATGCGCAGGTGTTGAATTCCTGCAGTCATCGTTATGTGTCTCATCTCCAGCGGAAGAGCGAATTCTAGGGGCGGGAACACCGTGATCAAGAATGTGGTTCACCGAGGGTGAGACTCAATTATTGCACACAAGTGTTGCTCAACTTGAGAATTCTGAGAACCTGAATTCTTGCCTGCCACGTGCAAGACATGCAGGTTGTGTTTCCACACAGTGCTGGCAACAACTCATCTATTTCCCCTCAGAGATCAATAAAGTGTCTAAAGTGAAGCCAGGGAACTTATAGAATAGAGATCCTGAGATGTTTGTGACCGCACTTAAAATCATCTGAGGCAAAAAGTAGCCACATAATTATGTTGTGTTCTATAATGCACTCACATCATGACACAATTATGTGTTTCCGTTCACTTCTTCATTGCTTGTCTAATTACAAGTTGGAATTTAAATCTCTGGCTTGATTGTTGTGATGTCATGTAAAAAGAACATTAATGGCAGAAGCCTTTACACATATTTTTAGTTTAATGTCAATAGTCTTAGTCGGTGTTATCTAGTGCAATTTTTTTGTTTGAGGCCAATTAATGAATTTATGTAATATTTATTTATTTTACTTATGTACAACTTATGTTTTAGCATATGCAGTAATTAAGATCAACCAAGAAATGCTGTAAAATGATACCCAATGCATTTAGCTAATGTTAACAAACTGAACTTTATTGTAAAGTTACCAAATAATTCAATATAATTACAAAATATTATTTTGCCCAATATTTTTGTGTTAGGTACAGTGTTTTATGATTCCTAGAACAGCGATTCACAACTTTTTTTTTTACTCAAAGGCCCGCCATTTTCAAAGACAATATTCAAAGGCCCCCAAGATATTTACTGTATTCTGCTGTAATAACTTGTAATAACTGACTTGACTTGACTTTATTTTATTAATTATTATTATTATTATATAAAATATTTTAGACCTTGGCATAAGTAGAAAAAATATACTTATTATAAAAGTTTTCTTGACTTTTTAAAATTGTATTCATTTTCTATCAGTTCATCTTTTATTGTCTCCCTTAGGCAACATTTGTTGTTGAGGGAATAAATGAATATATATACTGTATATATTATTTTTTTAATATATATTTTTATATATCATTTAAAATTGTATTTCGATTTTTAGCTATTTTTGCTTATTTTAAAGTATGTTTTGCCTTATTTTAATTCATTTTGGGACCCCCTTTGAAGTGTGCTTAGGCTCTCAAGTGGATGCCCCGCTGGTTGAAAACCACTGTAGTAAGTAGCTAATTTAGCAACATGATAATGTGAAACTATTGGAATTATTAATAAGTTGAGTCTCCCATGCACAAAGAGTGCTATTCGTGAGTTGTTGCCTATAGTGTGTTCCAGTTTAGTCTCCTATGAGGCCCTATTTCAGTAAGGCATTAGAAGACAGCTGCCTATGTAGACAGCAAACAGACAGTCAGCTCACTAGGCTTTGGAACCGTGTTTCTTAGTAAAAACTCAAATATTCCACATTGTAACATTGATATGGGGTTGAATATTTGGCTACATGTTCATTCTGTCTTAAATCTGAGTATGCTGCAAGATTGTTTGAACAAAATATGGAAAAATATTCAAATGAATGTGCAAACATGGTTATCATTACATCATGGCAGCGCACATGAAGGGTATTTCCATTTTTGCAAGAGTTGCATTTTGACATCTTTGGCATTATAGTTCTACCTGTGAAGCTGAGAGACGTGAGACGGTCAGGAAGAACAAACACTGCCAAGACATGCAGCTCTTGCATAAATTACCTTCTGAAAATCCAGCATGTCTAAATTAATCAGGGTTGTGACAAGAAACATATTAACACTAGATGTCAAAAACTGAAGAGATAATCAGGCGTTACTGGCTTTTTCAGATCTCTGCTCTAGGGCAGATTTCAAATAAAGATTAGGGTCATGAAGTTTTAACCCTTAATGTTCACTTCGCAAGCCCTTAAAATGCGAGATTGTCTGAACGGATTGCAAAACGTGCAGCTGTTTTCTACGGGCAGATGTTCAGCAGCAGTGCCTGAGGCATGAGCCCGAACAATGGGATGTGACTGAACAGGTTGCTCCTTGAAAAAATATTTATGGAGGAATATCTTAACTCACATCAGTCTAACCATCAGGAACTGTGGAACAGCAGTCTGACTATGTTAAACTCTAGTGTTTTTGTCTTTTGCTACTGATGCAAACCATGCACAAGGGTTATCGAGATCTAATCAATGCAAAGAAACACAAGACTTGAGAAGAGCAATGCAAAGAAATAAATCAATCTGCCACTGCCTTAGTGACAGTACCAGCAGCATGTGACGAAAACAAAACCACCTTCCATATTTGTAGCCCCAAAATGTACTATTTAATTAGTTTGGGGTCAGGAAGATTTTTTATTTTTTTTTAAAGAAATTAATACTTTTATTCAGCAAGGATGCATTAATTTTTTCAAAAGGGACAGTAAAGATATTTACAAGGTTACAAAAGATATCTATTTCAAATAAACTAACTTTCAAATTTATCAAAAAAAGTAGCTCAATTGTTTTCAACCTTGGTCAGAAATGTTTCTTGAACAATAGATAAGACTGGAGTAATGATGCTGAAAATTCAGCTTTGCATCACAGCAATAAATTACATTTTAAAATATAGTCGAATAGAAAACAGTTATTTTAACTGTAATAATATTTCACAATATTACTGTTTTAACTATATTTTTTTATTAAATAAAGGCATCCTTGGTGAGCATAAGATGCTTCTTTTAAAAAACATTTAAAAAATCAAAAAAAAAAAAAAAGAGTTGTGAATGCTTTCTAAGAAACTTCTTTCAGGTATGGCTTATCTTCTTAAGTACAAGGATGTGAAAAATAACAATGATCGATTAATTAGGAGATATTCTGGGATCATCTTTTCAAGGCTGTCTATGAATATAACCTATTTTTAACAGGCCATGCATTTGTTCCCATGCTTGCTTTATTACAGTTTTCTTTGCTCTCTTTTTTTTCCTAATGCATCATTTTTTAGATATGCTTTGGATGACTATATCACTGAAGGTAAAATATTTGGAGTATATCTTCCTGTGGCTTTATTACTTTTATGTTAATGAAGCAACACAATAAATGGATGTGGCTTTTTTCATATGCAAAAAATGAAATCGGTTCAGTAATGCTTTTGTTTATTATATGGCACTAAATCACTTGAAAAGTATTCATTTGGGTTCAATGCATGACACATAACTTCCTGTCTGCTTTGATTTTTGGGCCTAATCTACCAGAATGTTGTGTCAGTAAGTGCTAGTGAGCTTACTTTTTGAGAACGTCTTTGCATTTAGGAATCTACAGTAATTTCATGATGTAATGTCATAATTGCACAGTGTTACAGTATATCTATAGTTTCAAGTTTGGGCTATAACCCCAAATGCACTATAACTTTGTTTTCCAGGAGATGACTATCTGGATGTTCTGTTGGTGACTAAGTTTGACTGTGGGCAGACAACAGGGTTGACTCTGTTTGTAGAGTAAGTTTGCACTGTTGCAAAAAGTATTGATCCACATGAGCAGAAAAAGTCAACAGCATTTGTCAAAACGCATCCTGTTTTCCATCTGAACGACTTTCCAGGAATACACCTAACGGGAAGCACGACTGTGTTGGTACATGTGCTATGCATTTACTGGAAATATTTAAATGTGTTTTGCCTGAGAAACCAAATTTTCATCTTAAATCTTTGATTTATCCATTAACGTCGTTGACTCTGAACTTAATAGAAAAACATATTTTCCAAGGTTGAGGCTACTATATGTTTCACACATGTGATCTACTGATTTTATTGTACAGGAGCTAATACTTCTTGTATTTAATGTACAAAAAGAAAAAATAGAGGTGCTTCAAAAGGTTCTTCACAGCGATGCCATAGAAGAACCATTTTTGGTTTCACAAAGAACCATTCAGTCAAAGGTTCTTTAAAGAACCATCTCTTTCTTACCTTTTTATAATCTGAAGAACCTTCTTTTGCCACAAAGAACCTTTTGTGAAACAGAAAGGTTTGTCAGATGTTAAAGGTTCTTTATGGAAACATTTAGACAAAAATGTTCTTCTATGGCATCATGAAGTACCTTTATTTTTAAGAGTGTATGTTTAAATATTCTTTAAAAGCAAGATAAATTGTTATCAGTTTGCAAGCAGCAGTTTCACATGATTGTGTTTCTTACATCTTCTGTTTCTCTTTAGCTTGCAAGAGAGTGTCTATAAGTTCACTGTTGTCACCCTAAATGAGAGACATGTGGATAAAATACCGTCTAACTGAATTGTAGTAAATACAATTTACAGCGTGAGACAGAGACATCTCGCTCCATGGCTATGTGTTTTTTTTTTTTTTTTTTTTACAAACAACAGGGTCTGTCTAAATCAAATAAGCAACATATTGTCTATTTGTGACCTCGCCATCAAAATTTAACCATTGTATGAATTCAGCTCTTTGTCTATGGGGTGATTTGCTGACTGCTGAAGTAAAAACGTGGCATGATCACTGCATTTGGTAAACAACATGAGACATGAATTTTAGTAAATTCATATATTTTGTTGAAGACAAAAATCAGTTTTTCAGTGCGAAAGTTGCTGCCACTAAACTGGAGTGTTTTAAACGGTAGGGAGTTGCTATGCCTTTGCCAGGGTGTTTTGGTTGGTTACCGGAGAGTTTGTTCTACAGTTTTATTTTCCACCACGCAAAATATGCTAATTTGAATGCTTAGAAAATAACAGCACACCCCTGAAGAAGCCTCATAATTTGAGGTATCTTCTATGGCTGCTGTTTTCCAAATAAACACACTTATGTAAAGCCTCAAGGCTATGGCCTTGGTTTATCATGGTCTGTAAATCCTAAAATCTGTAACTGTTTTTGCAGTTTGATGTAGATGGGTGTCTTGTAAATAACACAAATCCTTAAGATAAGAATAAAAGAGCATACAGCAGGCATACACTAGCATTCAAAAGTTTGGGGTCGGTAAGATTTTTTAATGTTTTTCAAAAAGGAGCCTCTTCTGCTCACGAAGGCTGTATTAATTTGAATTAAAATACAGAAAAAAATGTAATATTGTGAAAATTTATTACAATTTAAAATAGCTACTTTCAGTTTTAATATATTTTAAAATGTAATTTATTCCTGTGATGCAAAGCTGAATTGTCAGCATCATTACTCCAGTCTTCAATGTCACATGATGCTTCAGAGATCATTCTAATATGCTGATTTGCTGTTCAAGAAACATCTCTTATTATTGTCAATGTTGGAAAAGGTTTTTGTAGGAACTCAGTCACCTCTGAAACAAGTCCATTATTAATGGCCAGCGATAACCTCCAAGTTACCTATATGTAAGACCCATTATTGACTAAATATACTGGCATCTCACAGACTAAAATGGATTTTGCTCGCATGTTTTAAAAGAAAATCTATGAAACGTTTCATACCACTTAGCAGATCAATTGAATATGAGGCTTAGATGGGTGACAAGAACTATTTTGAGATTTTTAACAATAATAGATTGCGGTTATGTATTCATTTACATTGACTGAATTACTTTCCATCAATTTACCCTTGTATCTGGTGGTCAGAGAGTGTGATGCATGTAAACAGGAGAGCTTTTCTAGTCTTTAGTATAGTAACAGCGGTCATAGAGACTGGATGTTTAAAGACAATTAGATTTAGATCAAATGGTGATGTCTTGACCAAATTACAACAGAACACTGGGCAGAATGAGGACACTAATATCTTTAGTGATTAGTGCTTGCATGTGGACTAAGAGAAGGGATGTGTATTCAGATACAATGTATTTATACCAGCTCATATTGAATGTGACTGATGCATGATGACTGGATATTTCTGAATGTAGCCGAGTTGTTGTTTTGTTGTCATTCTTTTACAATTAACTAAATGACAAATGGATTAAGTACAAAAAATATTAATGAAATGAATCATGATTATTATAGGTAATGCATAGATTTGCTTTTTGTTTCTCAATGGAACCAATGTTATTCAACACAACACGTTCAGTATGAAATATGTATCTTTGTGTTTGACCAAAGATATCTGATATCTAGTGCTGAGTATGTTTCTGGCCTAATGGTCTGTAAAAAACAGTGGCAAATAAATGTTGTGACATAATTTGTCAAACTCTGGGCCTCACTCTGCATGCCGCCGATTGTGAATGATGAAATCCCTGAACAAATGCAAGATCTGATAGTGATGGCATGTTACCTTACCACAGTATTCGGCTTTGTCTTTCGGTTAATCTAATGACAGTAATCTTCACCTACGTCAACCGCTTGTCTACCCACATTCAGGATTCACATGAATGGGTGTCATTTCATTCCAGTTAAAAGAATAGTTCACTCGAAAATAGTTCACATGACTCCAGTCCATCATTGAAGTGAAAAGCTGCATGTTTGTAATAAGATTTTTAGGTTTTTAGTTTCAAACTATGAATCCTCTATCCATAATATTGCATTCTCTAGTAAAAAATATGTCTCATCTGAATGTCTCATTTGTTGCATCCAGTGGGGACATAATTATGGATTATAATGACTTATACTGTCTTTTTAGGTGTTGAATATCGCGCCGCGTAAACATAAAACCATGTCTGCATTTGTGATCGGAGAAATGACAAACAACAAGTGCTGCTCTACACTGCTCAAAACTCGCGTTTGAATCATCGGTGGCAAATTTTTTAAATATGAAAATGTACTTGCAGTCTGGGAGTCAGAACAGCCGGCATTGTAGTCTACTCTACCAGACATCTGAATATTTGGGTTGAACTGTTCTGGAACAGTGTTGTAAATACAACTTAACCACTGATTTCTAGTCGTGTCTTCTTTTGGAAGGCCAAACAAAGTATTTTCGCTTTCGCAACGAAACACACAGCGTCTTCACAACGCAGCGGTGGCAGCAACAATAAAGTTATGCCTTCTTTCTTTGCGTAAACATTTGGGTGGCGTTATGCAAATCTTTCCACATCGTGACATAGACATGTGGGGGCGTGTTTAAATAGGCGTTTTAGGAGGGCGTGGACCAGTCTTAACTTTTATAAAGAATATCTCTTTGGTTTTGAGACTTTAGTCTTTGCAACTTTAGGGATCTTATCTATTCACGAACAGCTTGTAACACTTCAAAGAGAAAAGAAAACTTGAAATTGCATCATATGACCCCTTTAAGCACCGTTTATAAGCGAAAACAGTCCAAAGAAGTTCTTAACAAATATGTTGGTGGATTTTGATGTGAGACAATAACAGGAGACTGGAGACTTTTTCACTGGAGGAAGCAATAGTATGGATTATAATATTTTGGCCAAAATTGACTTGTTTATTTCGATTTGTTTATTACAAACATGCAGCTTTTCACTTCGCAAGATGTTATTTGATGGACTGGAGTCGTGTGGATTACTTGTGGATTATTGTGATGTTTTTATCAGCTATTTGGACATATCTTGGACGACCTGAGGGTGAGTAGATTTTCAGCAAATTTTCATTCTTGGGTGAACTATTCCTTTAATGATGCTTGATGTCATCAAGGCAAAGTAGGTCAAACAAAAGTATCTGCTTTCTAATAACCTTTATTCTAACCTTTTCTCTCTCTCTCTCTTTTTCTGCCACAGGCTGTGGGAATGAAACGAAGTATGAGATGCCCCGGAGACAATACTGACTGACAGGTTATGCTGACACACGCATACCACAGGACCATCGCCAGAAGGCTTTCCACACTTAAACTGAGAGTCAGAACAGCCGGCATTGTAGTCTACTCTACCAGACATCTGAATATTTGGGTTGAACTGTTCTGGAACAGTGTTGTAAATACAACTTAACCACTGATTTCTAGTCGTGTCTTCTTTTGGAAGGCCAAACAAAGTATTTTCGCTTTCGCAACGAAACACACAGCGTCTTCACAACGCAGCGGTGGCAGCAACAATAAAGTTATGCCTTCTTTCTTTGCGTAAACATTTGGGTGGCGTTATGCAAATCTTTCCACATCGTGACATAGACATGTGGGGGCGTGTTTAAATAGGCGTTTTAGGAGGGCGTGGACCAGTCTTAACTTTTATAAAGAATATCTCTTTGGTTTTGAGACTTTAGTCTTTGCAACTTTAGGGATCTTATCTATTCACGAACAGCTTGTAACACTTCAAAGAGAAAAGAAAACTTGAAATTGCATCATATGACCCCTTTAAGCACCGTTTATAAGCGAAAACAGTCCAAAGAAGTTCTTAACAAATATGTTGGTGGATTTTGATGTGAGACAATAACAGGAGACTGGAGACTTTTTCACTGGAGGAAGCAATAGTATGGATTATAATATTTTGGCCAAAATTGACTTGTTTATTTCGATTTGTTTATTACAAACATGCAGCTTTTCACTTCGCAAGATGTTATTTGATGGACTGGAGTCGTGTGGATTACTTGTGGATTATTGTGATGTTTTTATCAGCTATTTGGACATATCTTGGACGACCTGAGGGTGAGTAGATTTTCAGCAAATTTTCATTCTTGGGTGAACTATTCCTTTAATGATGCTTGATGTCATCAAGGCAAAGTAGGTCAAACAAAAGTATCTGCTTTCTAATAACCTTTATTCTAACCTTTTCTCTCTCTCTCTCTTTTTCTGCCACAGGCTGTGGGAATGAAACGAAGTATGAGATGCCCCGGAGACAATACTGACTGACAGGTTATGCTGACACACGCATACCACAGGACCATCGCCAGAAGGCTTTCCACACTTAAACTGACAGGTCATTAAAGGTGTGTAATTTAACCAAAAAAGACTTTCAAGAAATAATGACAGTTTTCTTGAACTCTGCCATTGGTCACAAAACAGATACTCCCATCTTAAACTCGCAGTGTTGCTGTGCTGGGCTGACTGGGATGCTTAAACAAACAGAGCAATGTTTTGATAGCATGGCAATGTTTGCACTTCTCAGGAGAAAGTCTATGCTGGGACAGGAGAAAGTATTTTTTTTAAGTTAAACACTTCACCTTTAAAGGCATAGTCAACCAACAGGTGTGAATAGTCATTCACTGTCTGTTTTTTTTTTTGTCTTGAAAGTAGGTTGTGGCATTAATTTGGTATGATTAATTATAAAATGTGCATGAATGCATTTTGGTTGCAAAACTGATAAAGCCACAATAATGTATTGGGCATTTTTATTGATTGACACTCCTGGGAAAAATCAAATGGACGAAGGTAAAATAGATGAAGTTAATTATTAATATTTATCTGCAATGCAAGAAATAACAGGAAGGTAATGACAGTTTTCTTGAACTCTGCCATTGGTCACAAAACAGATACTCCCATCTTAAACTCGCAGTGTTGCTGTGCTGGGCTGACTGGGATGCTTAAACAAACAGAGCAATGTTTTGATAGCATGGCAATGTTTGCACTTCTCAGGAGAAAGTCTATGCTGGGACAGGAGAAAGTATTTTTTTTAAGTTAAACACTTCACCTTTAAAGGCATAGTCAACCAACAGGTGTGAATAGTCATTCACTGTCTGTTTTTTTTTTTGTCTTGAAAGTAGGTTGTGGCATTAATTTGGTATGATTAATTATAAAATGTGCATGAATGCATTTTGGTTGCAAAACTGATAAAGCCACAATAATGTATTGGCATTGAAGTATATTAATTAATCTGTTTTCTCAATGGACCAATTATTCATTAAATCTTGTAATTAATTCAACATTTTTATTGATTGACACTCCTGGGAAAAATCAAATGGATGAAGGTAAAATAGATGAAGTTAATTATTAATATTTATCTGCAATGCAAGAAATAACAGGAAGAAGAAAAAATATAAATGGGAAAAAATGACCAACAAACACTGCTTTTCCTCAGACAGCAGCACAAGTCTGCATTATCATTGACAGACACAATATCATTCACAATTCATTGTTTTAACTCCGCATCTTACTTTGTATAAAATAAATAATTAACCTACTGTCAGTAAACTGTTAAAAGAAATGCAGATGAAATCTACTAATCGAGTTGTACTGTCTGCGTCATTGGTTTCTATGCTGAAAAGTATGATTAGAATGTCCAGGACAGCATGCAAAGTTTCTTTTGTGTTTAATAAGTGTGCTGTTTATCAGATAACAAAAATCTGACACACTTAGCCTGCAGTCATACTGTAGGTGTACATTACATTTTTTTAATAAAGTGATAAGCCAATTTTAGAGATGGATCTCTCCATTTTAGACTACTTTATATTTAATAATACACATTTACTTAAGTTACATGAATGATTCTGCATTATTTTAATGTTACAATTAGCCTACAAATCATTTAAGATTTACAAACCATTTTGTTTTGTTCTTTTGATTTTGATTCCAGTTGTCACCACAGAATCAAAATGTATTTAACCCATTTCTGCCTGGTTTGTTCTGGGACAGTGTTGGGAGCCACCATCTGCTGTTAATTTCTAAACTGGCAAGAAACCTCAAACAGCATGTTAAACACAGTCTGTCCGGGTAGACCAGAGACTGGACCACAGACTGACACTGAGGGCCCAGACCCCACTCAGTGGGGCAGCTGTCTAGCGGTACCATCTGCTGCTGTTGAACTCTTGGCCCTCATCCTGTGGTGGTCACCAGTCTCAAAAGTTCATCAAGTATTTTTAAGTATGTTTCAGACTTAATTATGTTCATTACATTTTTAGAAACATGAGAGACTCCTTGTCTTGGGGTCACTTGCTGGGGTTAAAGACAAACCTGCAGCTGGCTATATGATTAATAATGTCACGGCAGTTCTCTAATCTCATCTACCTAATGCTTTTCAGATCATTAGTTATTATACACGTAAAGAGTAATATCATTATAATTTGAATCATATACATACAGTACCCATATTATAATCTGTAATCGTAGTGATCATAATGATCAGTAATCGAACAGTAATCATATTATATCTGCCTACCTGTCTGTCTGTCTGTCTATCTATCTATCTATCTATCTATCTATCTATCTACACTCTAAAATGTAAATAAAATAGATTATTGTGGTATGTCTTACTAGAAAATACTATTTCAGTATTTCTACTTGGAAATGTAATGTTTAATTCAATGTTACTTGCCATTTCTTTGTAATTACTTGTTAAATTTACTAGCAGTTTCTGAATGAAAATTGATTCAAAGCGATCTATCTATCTGTCTGTCTGTCTGAGGACACAAATTTGTATAATAACATGGGTATGACATAGGTATTACAACGAGAAGGTGATTTATGAGGACATTTTCAGTGTCCCCGTAATTCAAAAGGCTTATAAATAATTCAGAATGAGTTTTTTTGAAAATCTAAAAATGCAGAAAGTTTCCTGTGAGGGGTAGGTTTAGGGGTAGGGTTGGTGTAGGGCAATAGAAAATACGGTTTGTACAGTATAAAAACCATTACGCCTATGGAGAGTCCCCATAAACCATAAAAACAAACCTGTGTGTGTGTGTTAGTAGGCACTTACTGCTTGTGTAATTTCTGTCACCTGACACTAAATGCACCTTGCGGATCAAAAGATAGGAAGAGGTTTTGTAGGTTTTTCCTTTTTGTAAAATTAAAATGTGTTTTGGAAAATACACAAAACATTTTTATTGTCAGTTTTTATACTTTTTAATATGCAAATTAAACGTTATTTTTTATTCAATATGCGCAAACCTGCATGTTATTACGTCGACTCATCCTTATCCAAACTCATCCAATGCCGTTTTTTTGCGACTTTTCATTGTCGGAGTTTGTTTGTTTATATAATGTAATTAAATAACTTGTGAATATAAAATACATAAATTTCCCTCAAAACATTTTACAACCCCCATCAAATGTATTTTTTAAGAAGCAAAAGTATTACGTTATGCATGTCTCTTTGTAAGAAACTCTGCAGATTCTATTTGAACTTGGCCGAGGTCAGTGTTTATGCTGTGTGCTTTTTTGATTTAGGTGAATTAGAAATAATTATTGCATAATTTATTCCTATAATTAATGAAAGAAGAATGAAATGATCCTTCAAACAGGCTCATGTTCATCTTCTATTGTTGTTTCTTTTTGCGCGTCTCCTGCTCAGGCAACGGCTCGCGAGTCAGTTACCATGGTAACAACAATAAACTTCGCCTCAGGCTTTCAGTTTGTTCTCACAGATTTGACGAGCCTCGGTCAAGGTGAGTGCTCTAAATTAGCAGCAAAGGGAAAATAATATGCTGTTTTACTCTAAATATGTGTTTTCGACAGCTTTAAAGTGATTTTGAGGTAATTTAAGCAACTAATGTTTTAAAACACGTTATAAAGTGTTTATACCTTCGCTAGTTTAATTGTTTGACGCAGTCTAACGTTAACCGTCTTAGCTCTTAAGGAGATATTTCGCAGCAAGGAAGTACTATATATATATATTTTTTTTTATAGTAAAGACTTTATTGATAAAATATGTCCTTTTACTGTTAGTTTGTTGGCCTGTCAAAGTTGATAGGCTTTACTTGCGATCAAAAATCCCCAAAAGTCCCATAGACATGCATTTGCATTTTTCTAACTGACCAAGGCCTTTCAAACCACCAAGATTGGCACAGACCTTCAGCGTAACCTGAATAACTATCCTATAATATTCTTTATTAATTTAATGAAAGTACATTTTTCGTATGGCATGATTGCCAAAAAGTCCCATTGATTTACACTGGATGTTCGTTATGTCGGTTAAGCCAAACAAACGGTTCAAATTTAAACACATGTAACTGTTAATCTTCCTAAAAAGTCACGCGCAGGTGCAATCTCCCGTTTAAAAAAAGTTTTGCTGCTTAAGAAAGGAACACTAACCTGTAAATATGTTGCCAATGAATATGACATTAAATGATGTTCATATACTGTACCTGCAGTGTAAAACCAGGTTGTCTTTGAATGATGAAAAATGGCTCATTTAAATTAACTGACTCTCAGGAAGATATTTCACACAAAAATGTCAGAAAATGAAGACTCTCCTATGGATGCCAATGGCACAGAAAAAGAGACAGCCGATCGTGGGTCAAAAGTACCTGGCATGCCCCTGGAAAATAAGCAAGGATTTGGGGAAGAAAGCACTATGTCATCTCATGAAAAAGAAAATGATGATATAGCAAAACTCCCATCCTCACATCAGGATCTAGAAGTGAAACCACCACTAACCACCATAAAAACGGGTACGATTAGTTTTTGTGTGTGACATTTTACAATGACCTGTCTTTATATGTATTGATGAGCAGGATTCTTTGTATTGTTCATCTTATTAAATATAGGTGCGGTTAGACACAGAAGAATTGGAGCGCAAACGGAAAAAAACATCAATCAGACAACACCAGCTGCTGCATCCCAGACAGTCACCACTGCTGTCAGTAATTATTATTATTTACTTTATTTTCTATGGTATTTTATTATTTTAATTTATATTTATTTTATGCAATAATATATTATTTTGTTTGTGGATTATATATAGTCTGGCATTCCATATTTTTGCCCATCCGGTTGGGAAACACTGGTGTAACCAATAGATTCCTGTATAGGACTTTGTAGAGAGGCTTGTGAATTCTAGTTGTTTTTATACATAATTGTTTACTTTTATTAGGGTGTGGATTTAAATGTATATTAAGGCATTCTCAAAGACTACTTTTTGTCAAGGTTTATATTTTTTGTTGTTTTAAAGGGGTCACATGATGCGATTTTCCCTTTCTCTTTGGAGTGTTACAAGCTCTTGGTGCATAAAGAAGATCTGTAAAGTTAAAAGTCTCAAATCCAAAGAGATATTCTTTATAAAAGTTCAGAGTCAACCACGCCTACCTAAAACGGCTCGTTCTAACACGCCCCCACATGTCTACATCACGATGTGGGAAGATTTGCATAATGCCGCCCAAATATTCACGCAAAGAAAGAAGGCGTAGCTTTTATTCTCGCTGTAGTATTGTTGTTGCCGCTGCCGCCATGTTGTGAAGGCGTTGTGTGTTTCGTTGTGAAAGCGAAACTACTTTGTTTGGCCTTCCAAAAGAGATCAATAACCGCTTCGTCATGCCTGGAGCTGATCCGTGCTGGTCACTGAGGAAATACATCAACTTCGCACTGTGGATTGCCGGATCGGCTTTCACCGTGGACAAAGCGGAGTCCAGCCCGGGGTCGTCACATGTGGTTGCCGCAAGCCCATCCGCCACCGCTCACTCAAGCCAGCCTCAGCTCACTCTAGCCCGCCGTGTGTGATGCTGTGTTTCATTGTGAATGCGAAACTACTTTGTTTGGCCTTCCAAAATAGGACACGACTAGAAATCAGTGGTTAAGTTGTATTTACAACACTGTTCCAGAACAGTTCAACCCAAATATTCCGATGTGTCCAGCGTATTTTATGGAGGACTGTTTCCTGATCCTGGTAGAGTAGACTACAATGCCGGCTGTTCTGACTCACAGACTGTGAGTATGTTTTTTATATTTAAAGAATTTGCCACTGACGATTCAAACGCGAGTTTTGAGCAGTGTAGAGTAGCGCTTGTTGTTTGTCATTTCTCCGATTACAAATGCAGGCATGGTTTTATGTTTATGCGGCGCGATGCAATGCAACGTGTAAAAAGACAGTATAAGTCATTATAATCCGTAATTATATCCCCACTGGATGCAACAAATGCCTCGTTTATAATGGGTTTTAATGTTTTTGTCTCGTCGCTCCGGCCGGGACAAGGCATCACAATATGGCAAGGGGCGTAACATTTCCATCACACGCTTGAGGTATTCGGCCAATCACAACGCACTGGATAGCTGGCCAATCACAGCACACCTCGCTTTTCAGACTGATGAGCTTTGTAAAAATCGACGCATTTCAGAATGGCGGGGCATAGAGGAGAAACAATAATGTACAGTATGTGGAAAATAATGTGTTTTTTTTTTACCTTAAACCGCATAAACACATTTCATTACACCAAATACACAAAATAATGTTCTTTTTAGCAACATCATATGACCCCTTTAAATGTTGATTTGAAGTGTAGGTTTTTCGCATTATTATTACTACATTCAAACCTGAACACAGAAAGCATATAGTTACACAAAACTTTAAAATTTTATAAAAAATGTAACAAAAATTAACAGGAATGCTTTATCAGAGCTTAATCCTTCTGGGTCTGATCTGATTTTAACCTCTTATTTCAGTCTTCTGACTCATTTTAGCTATATGGTTATAGCCACACCAATTCATTTGAGTATGTATAATTCTGTATGTGTGTGTCTGTGAGTGTGTGTAAGTAAGTGTGTGTGAGTGGATGTATCTCTTTTACACTCGATGTTTTAGAGTGTAACCCCTTCCTTGCTGTTCACTTTTTTACTGCATTGTTGTAGCTGAATTATTGATTTTATTTTACATAGTTGCAGTGTTACAGTCACACCAGTTCATAGATGTGTGTGTGTGTGTGTGTGTACAAGTGTGTGTCCGCGCTTGTGTTAGTTGGTGTGTTGATTTTGCACTCTAGATGGTTTAGAGTTTTACCCCTTTATTTTTTTTCTGCGTTGTGGGGGATTTGTAGATTGTACACAAAAATCTTCTGTATTTTCAATATCTTTTTTTACCCATTTCACATTCATTTCCTATGGTTTGTCATTTTTGACCGAAGACCATGAGTGTGACCATTTTTTTAACGACCACTTAACCTTTTCGAATCATGCCCTCAATTTTTTGTGTGTGTTCACATACCAAGTGCCATAAAAGTCACAAAGTTTCATACCATTCTGGTGAAGCTACGATTTTAAAAATTCAACATGTAAAATTCTCCGGTCAGAAGTGACCGAAGACCATACAATTAAGCTGACTTGACTTGTCCTTTCAGGTGTCAGGGAAGCGCTCTGTGATACTATCTAATGAAGCCCGAAAGGAGAAAATAAAACAGGTCAAAGCTCTCAAAGATGAGCGTAGAGCAGCTCTTGATGGCCGACACAAGTACCTCATCTCAATCATTGCAGAAATGATGAGCCTGGGAGACATGGAAGTCGAGGAGGCTATCATCTCAGATGATAAGGTGTGTAAAATATGACACTACTAATGTCCTCAAAATCACAAACATATGGATGCCATGTATAAATGTGTGTATGTGTGTTCTGCAGTTCTACATGATTGAAGAATTCTTCTCCGCAAATGGTTCAAAGAGTCTTACGTTCTTCTACCAAGTCACAGAAACGGTAAAACACACAACTTGATGGTGACTGCAAAACATCCTAAAAGCATGATATTAACAAGCCATACCTGCCTATATTTCTCTACAGTCCCATTCTTGGATAGATACCACAAATTTAGCCACTGGACAGAAGAAGCTGTTTATCACAACAGGCACTAATGAGGTACAAAACACCATTACTGTTACACTTTTAACAAAGCCCTACAACTATTTTCAACAGATATAATAAGTGATAATAAGAGTAATAATAAGAAATGTTTTTCGAGCACCAAATTAGTATATTAGAATTATTTCTGAAGGATCATGTGACATTTTAAAGTATATTAAAACAGAAATCTAGAAACTAGATGTGTAAAAACTAATAGACTAATTAGTAGTAGTCACAACAAGACAAGCCAGCAAGACATGTTGTTCTGGAGGGACTGTCCCTGCAATTAATGCAATTTAAGTAGCTTTGGATGGACAGCATGTCCTAAATGGTGAGTGACTAAGTAACTATATATGCATGTTGCTAAGGAGAAAAACAATGAACTGGGTTGCTCTTCATTCACTGATTGCAGGGTCTTACCGGGCAGTGTTTGTTTTTCACAAGAATCACAGACAAGGCCATAACAACCACAAACATATCCCAGGTCAGTGTGGGTTGAGGTGGGCAGGTTTATTTTTCGAGTGTAACTGGTACTGTTTAGTGTCGTGTATAGGTCATCGGATACTCTTATGTCATTCTCTGTAGGAGGTGAATTTTGGAATGCTTGACGGCTCAGAGACAAGTGTCCTCCACAGTTTGGAGTTTCTTTTTACGCAGGTCATGAACCAAGCCCTCAAATCACAAGAGGTATGATATATGATTCCATGAATTTTATAAATGATGAATGGAATAGGCCTGTATAGGACAGGATATATAAAGCATTGCTTTCTGTCTTGGACCATTTGTTAATATAAAAAGTCATATTTTGAATAATTTTACATTTTTGCTCCAGTAAATTAGCAAAATGATTTATTAAAAGAATTGAACACTTTCTGACAATTCTCTCACCCTCAAGCCATCCAAGATCAGGGCTCAACGCTAAGGATTTTTTTTCTACTGGCCCGGACGGGGCAAATTATTATTCAAATTATTACTTTCCCTGCCAACATTTTCACTGGCTCTGCCAGAAAAAAAAAAAAAAGTTGCTTTTATCATTGTTTTTGATCTATGTTATCTTGTATTCTAATAAATAAGCTTATATGACACCAATATTTTAGATACTAATTAAATTGTACAATTCTCGATTTCAATTTCAGCCAAAACTACTATCCTGACAAATATAAAGTTCAATCATTATTAAAGACAAGTAAACAGTCAGTAAATAAGAACAAATGAACAAATTACAAGCAATAACACCACTGAATACAGAAAAAAGATACAAATGAAATGATTTAGGATTTTATGTTTGTAGGTGTTCAGGTACTCTGCAGAAATGTAATAATCACATGTAAAATAACATAGCATATTCTTCACTGTGTTGCACCTTGATTTTTCATAGCCATTTAAAATGAGTGGTAACCACTGCATTTTAATCATGAATCAATCAAAAAAAAAAATACACACTTGTAGCATGTGCAATGTTTGATTTAAATTAGACCGTATAATTTCAAAATTTGAAGCAAAAAACAGAATAGTCTGACTTTAGCTTTGTGAAATGATGCTACATGAAACACCTGCATGAAACCGAAACAGCAGATGTGCTGAATGAGCACAATCACTTTCTGCCAGCAGGTGGCGCTCATGGAACAGCAGCGTTTACTTGGTTACTGCTGTACAAAAAAGCAGAGCTGTGCATATTAGCACTACTTAAATGCATTATACCGAGCCAAGATGAAAAAAAAAACGCCATGTAAACTTTATTGAAAACAGTCAGTTCCCCTCAGAAACACATCCATATACAATTCAATATTTTGGATTTTCTACCTATATTTCGTGCATCGTGAACAGTGATCTGTCTCTGTATTTTCTCCTCTTTGCATTCATCCTCAGCGTTCTGGCCTCTGTTAATTGCCATTTACAGACTAAATATAATAATAACATAATATTTCCACACAAATGACATTTTTATTATGCGATGCAGTTTGTGTACAAGCACGGAACAGAGATAGTCTGAAATAAAACAAAAAATGCCTGGTCGATCGGTGTATCTCTACTCCACTGTATAAATTAAATATAGATTCATAATTGTTAAAGCTACAAAGTTACTCACCAAGACAGGTATTTTGACACATTTTTGTTTGTATTTGTCCGTTCAAGCACAAGAAAGACACGGAAAGAAACTCAACTCGGGGCTCGGGTGTGCGCGCATTGTACTGAATGGAGTTGGCTTTCGCGCCTTACTGGAATGCTTTTAAATTGCTTGACTTTTTAATTAGCAAGGCTTAAAAATAAGGATGTGCGGGTCTAGTCGACTAAACGGTACAGCTGCTAGTCGACACTGAAAACAATAGTCGATTACACTACAGAAAAAGAAAAAAAAACATAATTATCATTCAAATTACCATAATTTTATGTTACCATCAAATTACCATTGTTACATTTAAAACATTTTAAATAACAAGTTAAAATAAAACATTTAAAAAATAATACATTATTTTTCAAATTGTATCTGGGCATAAACTACATTTTTACCTCAGACCTCGCATGAGTTGTGGCGAACTCAAAAGTGACCACGCGAAAGACGAGTAAGGTGTGGGATTATTTTAAATTAGAAGGAAATGGAAAAGTTTTGTGTAAACTGTGTAAAGTCAAATTGGCTTACAATAACTCTACTGGAGCGATGCGTAATCATATTCAATACAGGCACTTAGGTGTTAGCTTAGAGACTAGCCAAAGCCAGCTAATGTGAATCATGTCATTCACTACAGCCCGCCGCAGCTGCTATCCCGTCCGTGCCGTCTATTCCTCTAACGAAGACCCACTTCGGTGGTGGTGCGGGATGTCCAGGTGCTTTCCGAAATTCTGTTGTCTTGCTTTTCGTTTTCTCTGCGTGCCTGCGACTTCAGTTCCTGCAGAGCGCATTTTTTCAAGTGCAGGAATTGTTAATCGCCTCAGGTTCTGTCTTTCTTTTGTTCGTTTTGTTTTTAGATGATATAGTCTACATGATGAAGTATGTTTTTAAAAGCCGTTTTAATGCTATTCCTTGATAAAATTTCCTATAGTTTTTGACTTGTGTTTAATATGTTGACTAACGTTATATGAAGATGAAGAATTCTGTCAGGCTATTGATTGATTTTCCATTGTTCTGCATTTCCCCAGCTGATTTTAATAAATAAGCATTGGCTGACGTTGAGCGTGTGCTCTTCTTTTTTTTCTCTTTTTAACGACCACCTAAAATTAAATTATGATAATGCGAGGTAAGTGTACGGCATAATTGTGACCTATTTTTTTAGCGGAATTCATTGAGGCATTTGACAGTGTGATTCATAGATTAAGTATTTCAAATGTAGGCTATAATATACACGCACGCACAAAGTTTTTTTTTCTTAATATCTTTTGGGGGTTTCTTGCTTTTAGACTAGTCGACTAGTCGGATACAAAACTTCCATTTAAACAACAGTCAAATTAGTCGCTGCGCACATCCCTACTTAAAAACAGATGCAAATGATAAACTTTTTGTGAAGACGCGGTAGTGGCCTAATCGGGCAAGTGACAAATCCGTCAACTGGGCCATCGGGCATTCCTTATTGTCGAGCCCTGAAGACGTAGATGAGTTTGTTTCCTCTTCAGAATAGATTTGGACAAATTAAGCATTACATCACTTGCTCACCAATGAATCCTCTGTAGTGAATGGGTGCCGTTAGAATGAGAGTCCAAACAGCTGATAAGAAGAATCCACAAGTAATTCACACAAGTAAAAATCTTGCAGTTAGTTAATGACACCCATGCACTGCGGAAGGGCCATTGGTGAGCAACCGATTAAATGCCAAATAAAACAAACTTTGCTGGCCTGATGGTGAGTACATTTTCTGAAATTTTTCATGTTATTATTAAATTATTATATATTTATGAACATAAGTTTTTATTATCATTAGAATACTGAAAAATAGAAAA
>NW_015505198.1:1964156-2011992 GCF_001515645.1 Sinocyclocheilus grahami | reverse complement strand
GAAGACCCACTTCGGTGGTGGTGCGGGATGTCCAGGTGCTTTCCGAAATTCTGTTGTCTTGCTTTTCGTTTTCTCTGCGTGCCTGCGACTTCAGTTCCTGCAGAGCGCATTTTTTCAAGTGCAGGAATTGTTAATCGCCTCAGGTTCTGTCTTTCTTTTGTTCGTTTTGTTTTTAGATGATATAGTCTACATGATGAAGTATGTTTTTAAAAGCCGTTTTAATGCTATTCCTTGATAAAATTTCCTATAGTTTTTGACTTGTGTTTAATATGTTGACTAACGTTATATGAAGATGAAGAATTCTGTCAGGCTATTGATTGATTTTCCATTGTTCTGCATTTCCCCAGCTGATTTTAATAAATAAGCATTGGCTGACGTTGAGCGTGTGCTCTTCTTTTTTTTCTCTTTTTAACGACCACCTAAAATTAAATTATGATAATGCGAGGTAAGTGTACGGCATAATTGTGACCTATTTTTTTAGCGGAATTCATTGAGGCATTTGACAGTGTGATTCATAGATTAAGTATTTCAAATGTAGGCTATAATATACACGCACGCACAAAGTTTTTTTTTCTTAATATCTTTTGGGGGTTTCTTGCTTTTAGACTAGTCGACTAGTCGGATACAAAACTTCCATTTAAACAACAGTCAAATTAGTCGCTGCGCACATCCCTACTTAAAAACAGATGCAAATGATAAACTTTTTGTGAAGACGCGGTAGTGGCCTAATCGGGCAAGTGACAAATCCGTCAACTGGGCCATCGGGCATTCCTTATTGTCGAGCCCTGAAGACGTAGATGAGTTTGTTTCCTCTTCAGAATAGATTTGGACAAATTAAGCATTACATCACTTGCTCACCAATGAATCCTCTGTAGTGAATGGGTGCCGTTAGAATGAGAGTCCAAACAGCTGATAAGAAGAATCCACAAGTAATTCACACAAGTAAAAATCTTGCAGTTAGTTAATGACACCCATGCACTGCGGAAGGGCCATTGGTGAGCAACCGATTAAATGCCAAATAAAACAAACTTTGCTGGCCTGATGGTGAGTACATTTTCTGAAATTTTTCATGTTATTATTAAATTATTATATATTTATGAACATAAGTTTTTATTATCATTAGAATACTGAAAAATAGAAAATATAGAAATCTGGAACTTTCTGGTCCCAAAATACACGTGGCATATACAAAATGACATTTTAATCAAACCTTTCCTTCAGGATTGGGGAGCTATAAAAGGTGGTCAAATGAGTCCAGATGTGCAAGACTTTCTAAGGTCAGTGGATAAGTTCAACTGTACCCTATCTTCAGTGATGAGGAGCATGGATGAAAAGTTTAAGCTTCATAACATCCCATCAGCCCCTGACCTGAGTCATATACAGAAAGCTGAAGACTACAGTAATGCAGGTAAAATGTTGAATATGGGGAAAAGAGAAATAAATCATAAATCCACTTTATTTGATGTCAAAGTAATAATATTTGGGAGAGGCAGAGGGCTTAACACGTTTTCCAATTGTATATAAAATGTACATAATATTTATAGGAATTATCCCAAGGTCACATTTGATTTGATGCACAGAAATAACATATTTCACGTTTAATAACCATAAAAATGCATAACACACACAAAAATTACAAGCCAGTCCTAAACTTTAGTTGTTATTATTCTCTTTTTGGTTTTGGCATTAAGCTAATAACTCAGAGCTGGTAGAAAGTCTGGAAACAGTGCTGTTACACTGGGCCAAGCAGATAGAGCAAGTGCTTACAGAGAGTGAGCGCATTAGGAAAGAATCAGATGATATTGGACCCTCAGCAGAGCTGGCACACTGGAAGCGCAGAATGATCACCTTCAGCAGGTACCATGCCATCCAGCAGTGTTTTTTCTGCAGTAATAACATACACAATTGGTATTTAATTTAGTGTTTATACATATAAATATACAATTCACTGTGTATTAATGTTTTCTCAGCCTCTTGGATGAAATCAAGGACCCCTATGTGAAGATGATCATTGGTATATTGAATGCGGCCAAGTCGAAGACACTGAGTAAATGGAGAGAACTGGTCAGTTAAGTAGATGTTTTGTTGTGCTTTGTATTTTCATGCTTTTTAATACATATTACATGAAGAAATGCCACATTTTAAAATCAAAAAGAAAAAAGTAAGTAAGTATGTTTCGCATTTAGAGAATATTTTAAGGCCATCAACATTTGTTGTATTAGACATTATTTTAAGATTTACCTCCAAATTTTGCTTAATAAATCTCACTCATTAATGTGATCCTGTCTGGTCACAATGATTTTTGTTTTTAAATTAATATAAAAAATATTAATATAATAAATTCAGTACAGTGAATATGCAGGATTAATAAATAATGTAAATTTTCATAACCTATTTTTTTACATTACAATAAAAAACAATGAGTTTTATGTGTTACTGGATAAGAATTTTTAATTGTTAAATTAAATTGTTAAAGGAGACATATTATGCCCCTTTTACAATATGTAATATAAATCTCTGGTGTCCCCAGAATGTGTCTGTGAAGTTTCAGCTCAAAATACCCCACAGATCATTTATTATATCATTTTGAAAATGCCCATTTTGAGTGGAAGCAGAAACATGCTGTTTTTCGTGCCTGTCTCTTTAAATTAGGGATGCACCGATACTGATATCACAACATGTGATATGTGCCATATTCAGACAAAGAAACACTGACAGCAGAACAACAGACAGCAGAAAGGAGTTAAGGATGTCTACTACGAAGTATATGTATGCAATGAATATAATGTTAAACATTCAGTATTAACGCCTGTATAGCTGATGTGTGCAAGCTGATAAACAAAGCACGCGGAGTGGATTGAGCGCGCGGCAGCGCAGATGCGCGAGTTTGTCGAGTGAATATACCTTTCTCACAGACATCACTGGAAAGTTTGTAGTTCGGTCGGATATGTCATAAACAAGTAAAACAATGCACAAGTTACTTAACGGTAGAGAGAGAGAGAGAAAGAGAGAGAGAGAGCACGCACTTCTGTTGTGTGATCTTTGATGTTCACTCACTTAGCACACGCATCATTTGAATTAAAACTAAATCGTAAAAATAAGACCATTTATAGGGGCATTCACTATAAACATAATTTATTTTCAATCTTAGGCATACACGACTTTCTGGCGAAAGTTAATCTAGCAGCCTGTGTGAAATGCGCTAGGCTGTACTATTCTGCATCAGTACAAATACGTGCATGCGTTGCGCGTGTTTTGCTTACTTGAGTGTTTCTGCATTATATGAGTGACTTTGGAATATAAATCGCAGCACGTTTCAAATGGAAAAAAAACTTGACTTCTATTTTTGCAAATATGACAGTTAGGAGATTTATAACGAGTGGTTATTTGCATTATTACAGCAAAGCGCGTGATTACAGTACTGAGCCGCTGCAATGGAGCAGCTCTAATGCTATTAAATTAAAGATGATGTACCACAGAGCAAGTAACACAAACTTGTAAAATACATTTTAGTGGCCATAATTAAGTATGAAAATAGTCGAAGGATATAGAATCAAACCAAAAATTATTCAAAGACCAGATATAATTTTTGATATTTTTTTAGTGGGTGCAGGACACTATAGTTCATTTATGTAAGTGAGGACAGCAAAATAAAGTAAACTGTGATAAATTATACCCAAAAATTCTTCATACAGTGAACTACCAGTAAAACTGATAAAAAATTTGGGACCAAAAATTCAGACAAAAAAATTGAAGTTCAGGTTTGTATGAAGCTGGGTGACAGCATGCCCAGGAGACTGCAGGCTGTCATTAAGGCTAAGGGTTGCCCGACTAAGTATTGATAGTTGTGTAAATACTGTCATACTAACAGCTGTCTGAATAATTTTTGGTTGATTGTAATCCATTACATACCTTTCTATCAAAGTTATCTAACATTATCAAGCTGAATTTGTTCTGACACAGTTTAACTCTGAGTTCTTGTCATATTTTATTACCATTTTCTAAACTATAGCAAATAAACTGAAAATGTTGAAGGTGTCTGAATAAATTTTGTTTTGACTGTATCTATTTGATAAATGAAGTTAACCAACTAACATTATACGTACTCTTGGTTTCTGTACCCAAAATTAAAAAAATTGACAAATGCAATAAAAATATTGGTATCGGCACTCGGTATCGGCAAGTACCAAAAATAAAAGTATCGGTATCGGGCGAATACTGGAAAAAGTGGTATCGGTGCATCCCTACTTTAAATGCAAATGAGCTGCTGCTCCCTGCCCCCTTTCCCAGCTTTTCCAGCTATTGAGATGTGCCATTACAGCTCATACCTGCTAAAAACATCTGCTTTGGTTCTGATTATCATGTTTATTGTGTTGAAATCATGCGTTTCAAACCATATTAGTTTAAACTTCTTATATACGGTTTTCTGAGTGCACATGGACAGAAAGCGGCTGTCACAGCATGTGAGTACTAAACTAAGTTCTCATTCACACACAAGTTTACGTTAAAAACACACATGAGTTACAAAAACAGTCGGTTATGTCTGTGAAGGTAAACAGCTGGGAAATTAATCGCCTATTTATTTTACATCTGTGTGGCAGCAGCAATATACAGTAAATAAATCTGCTTCTCTAAGGCTGGGACTCTAAATAGTGTTCTGTGCTCGTCTGTGCAGCCAAAGACAACAGTTAGCATGTTTTGCTCAAACTTTCGCCATGGCATTAGAACTGGTACACCGTTGTCGCTTGCGAAATCAAAATGACGGCGCTGTGGGTGGAAACTTACAGATTAAGGGGCGGTAATATTATAATGAGATCCCTTTGCCACGTCACCAAGGGAGCAAAATCAGACGCGCTTGTTTTCTCAGACGCTTGCAGAAAAAGGCTTACCAAAACAAAGTTACTGGGTTAATCTTTTTCCCTTTTCCTTGGTTGGTAGATGCACCGGGGACCTGATTATAGCACTTAAAACCTGGAAAAGTCTGATTTTCATGATATGTCACCTTAAATAATAGATTGACATTTTGTTTGTATATTGCTGTTTTCTATCTTCAGGATGCAAGTATTACGGTTGTGGCCAATGAAGCTAAAGATAATGTGAAATATCTATCAACTCTGGACAAGTTTTTTGAACTTTTGGAAAAAAGCACTCCAGTAAGTTCCAAAATTGTATATGTTTTTCAGTAAAAACCGTTACATAACCAAGAGTGCCATTTATGGGTCACTTTAAGTGTCACAGTTTGAGTATTATGTAATTTTAAAACATAAGGAGTTGTGATGGACTGCTTATAATACAGGTGCATCTCAATAAATTAGAATGTCATGATGTTTGTGGCTTACCCTCCTTGTGAAGGGTGTCAATGATTGTCTTCTGGACAACTGTCAGATCAGCAGTCTTCCCCATGATTGTGTAGCCTAGTGAACCAAACTGAGAGACCATTTTGAAGGCTCAGGAAACCTTTGCAGGTGTTTTCAGTTGATTAACTGATTGACATGTCACCATATTCTAATTTGTTGAGATAGTGAATTGGTGGGTTTTTGTTAAATGTGAGCCAAAATCATCACAATTAAAAGAACCAAAGACTTAAACTACTTCAGTCTGTGTGCATTGACTTAATTTAATACACGAGTTTCACAATTTGAGTTGAATTACTGAAATAAATGAACTTTTCCACGACATTCTAATTTATTGAGATGCACCTGTATATTGTCTCTTTTGCGCAAGTTGCATTGGAATATTTCATGTGTAGATATTTGTATTGTTTGTTTCAGACCACCATGCTGAATCAAATTCCCAAACTGATGAACAGCATACACATGATTCAGCGTGTGTCTCAATATTACAACACCTCTGAACACATGACATCGCTCTTTGTGAAGGTCACTAATCAAATGGTGACCACCAGCAAGGCTTATCTCTGCCAAGGGGTGATGAAAATCTGGGACTTGGACAGGTTGGTCTTATGTGAGATGCTGAACTTCATTTCTAAATTTAAATAGACAAAATACATTGGTCTGTGTTCGCATTTAGGAAGGAACTGCTTCAGCGGATGAAAGAATGTATTCAGCTGAACCAGGAGTACCAGCAATGCTTCCACCGAATGAAAGAGAAATTACAGGAGAACCCTCTTGAACGGCAATTTGAATTGAGGTCTGTAAACCATAGCATTAAAGTCAACTTAAGATCAAAATTTAACCCTATATTTACTTTCTTAACTCAGCTCTGCTTTGTCGTACCATCAGTGAAAATTACATATTCGGAAAGTTTGATACATTCTGCAAACGTCTGGAGAAGATAACAGACATGGCCACAACTCTTGAAGATTTTTCAAGCCTGCAGTTTATGAAAGTTGAAGGTGTTGATAAAATATACATGCGCTATCAAACGATTGTTTCCAGCATCAAATCCAAGACCTACAATGTGCTTGACCACCGCAAATTAGAGGTAAGGTCTCTTATGACTGTGTATATTTTGATTTAGTTAAGTGTTTTTTTTTAGACGTGATCCATCTCTCATATGACATGATTTTTTTTTAGTTTGACAATGACTACACTGAGTTCAGAAGACAAATCCAGGGCTTATATCAGTCTCTTGATGCACTGATTGACACTTGGCTTCAACGTCCGCTCATTGTAAGGCCCTTTTAGTCAAGTGAAAGATTTATATTATTAAGTGAACATTTGAATGACTGATCCATTCATTGCAGCTCATGACCAATAGATTACATACATTTTCAGTGTATTCCTCCTACATTGAAAGGAAATGTATTTACTGCCCCCACAGACTCATCAGGTCCTTGACCTGCTGTCCAAATTTGAGAACGGTGTGGGCAGACAAATGGACCTCACCCAAAAGTATATGGTAGTTCTGCAAAGGTATGAATGTGACCTTGAGTTTGTGCGCAAACTCTACCAACGAGAGAAGAACAATCCCTCTTCTGCTCAATTCAAGACTCCTGTAAGTTTCCTGTTGAGTGATCACCAAAGTGCTCAACTCTATTTCATATTTAAATCCTTTCATAAAGAATGCAAACATGAACAATTTACACATATTCAGAATATCCAACACAAAAAAACACTGGGACTACTGTGACTGTTTATTACTGGGACTAAAAATTGTTTTACATTTTCTTTTGCAGTTGGCTAGTAAAATTCAGTGGTCACAAAATCTATTTAAAAAAATTCATTTGCCAATGCAGATCCTAAAAGACAAATTGGACATTATGCAGGTAATTTACAGACAAAATTGTCACATCTCATTAGTAGATTAACACAGTTTATTTGAATTTTAATGAAATTTGAGCCTGAAAAGCACCTTTTAAGAAACTTGTCTTGACTTTAAGATGCCAGAGAGGAGGAAGATTATTCAGGCATACAACAAACTTGCTGCCGTGCTGCTGGAGTATGAAATGATACATCACAAAGCTTGGGTTGATGGTGTGGAACTGGGACTATATGGTCTCAAATCTTCACTGCTGACTAGACACCCAGAAACCAAGGTTAGCAAGTTTATATCACTTCAAAACAGAATTTCAAAAGACATTATTCTTTGGCAAAATGGAACATTACATTTTAAAACAGTTAAAATTACTACAAATTCTAATTTTTAATCTGTTATTATTTATAAAAACCCAAACTATATACTCATAAAATCATAAAACATTTAAGAAATATATTTTATTTTATTTTATTTGATCATTGAATCCTCCATTATTTGTGGATAGGTGTTCTATGTGAATCTTGACCCTCTAGTCCTGGAAGTTTTGCAAGAGGCAAAAAACATGTATACATTAGGTGCTAATGTACCTGATGTTATCTACAACATGGCTGCCAAAGAACCTCAGCTGAAGGAGTATCGTACCAAGTGAGTGCATAAAATATGTACCATTCATTAAAGGAATAGTTCAGCCAAAAATGTTAAAGTTTGTTTCTTCATCAGAACTGATTTGGAGAAATTTAGCATTACATCACTTGCTCACCAGTGAATGGGTGCTGTCAGAATGAGAGTCCAAACAGCTGATAAAAACACTGCAACAAGTGATCCACATGACTCCAGTCTATATGTCATTTAACATCTTGTGAAATGAAAAGTTGTGTTTATAATAAACAAATCTGTCATTAAGATGTTTTAACTTCAAACAAGTCCTCTAACCCAGTGTTTCCCAACCTTTTTTTAGTCGCGGCACCCTTTGGAAATTTTAACAAACTTGTGGCACCCTACAAAATTAATTTTGTCACAATATTTGAATTTCTAACTTCGATATGATAATTTGAAAAGTACAGATATTCGGTACAACAGGGAAGAACTGCAGAATATAATGTCATACAGATATTTTTAATATTATTAAAAAATGTTGTCCATCAATGGTGGCAATCAGTAGGCTAATTTCTAATGAAGAGACCAATTTATATGACACATTTTAATGTAGGCTTTTATACATATGTAAACATTATTTAATTAGCATTATAACTAGCTATCTCACAAATTTTTGCTCACTAATGTTTTTTTTATTTTACAGTGGGGTAATTTTGGTGCAGTAGCACGCGATAGCTTGATTTCAAACTTTGAATTGAATAAAAAAATGACAAGTAAGCAGTCAGTAATAAAATAAGAACAAATAAAGAAATTAATAATGACCGCACAAATAAAAAAAAAAAACGACAGGCCTTCGAATTAAATAAATTGCTTTTTAATTTTTCAGGTAGGTCTAACAGTAGGGTTAAGATATTTAACTTTTGTTTTTATTTTTTTACCAATTATCCAAATAATGTTTAGTCCTAGAAAGCTATTATTATCAGAACACGTGAGCATAACATAGCGGTTAACAGATCAATGAATGAGAGGGCAGCGTTACCAGAGTTGCCCATATACCACACCATGTTACAACACAGTAGGGCTATTGCAGACAGAAACAATACTGTACTACTTCGATGTTTCCTGTCGGCTCAATTTTTGAGTGACCTTTGCTGTTCCGATGAGCATGAACGTTATACGAGTGGAGCGACTGAGCGGAGCACACACGCATAGAGCGGGATATTATGCAGAGTGTCACACCACGTGAAAGTGAAACCTGAGCGGTGAACACATTTTCGGCAGCCGAAATTTTGGTGCATCTCTAATTATTGGCGACACAGAAATGGATATTATATAATAGATGCTTTTTTTTAAACATTTTAGCAATTTAAAAATATAAAAAAATGATTTTTTACACGGCAACCCTGCTCTCGACAGACGGCACCCCGTTTGGGAAACACTGCTCTAACCATAATATTGCTTTCTTCAGCAATATTGAAATGTCTTGTCTGAATTAGGCAAGAAATATGCACAGATCAAGCACCATTTACAAGCAAAAACAGTGCTAAATAAATATGTTGGTGGAATTTGATGTGAGAGGACAACAGAGGATGGACTGTCACTGGAGAAAGTGTTTTTATGGATATTTTTGACAGAAGTGAAGGTTTAAATTTAAAGTGGATTATTGTGATGTTTTTGTTAGCTGTTTGGACTCTCATTCTGACGGCACCCATTCACTGCAGAGGATCCAATGGTGAGCAATGTAATGCTACATTTCTCCAAATTTGTTTCAATGAAGAAAAAAGACAAGAAAACATCTACATTTCGGATATCCTGGGCGTGTACATTTTGAGCAAATTTTCATTTTTGAGTGAACTACTCCTTTAAAATTACAGTGATCATGCTAAACCAGTAATTTTTTTACCTTATTTATGCAATATTGTATAAAGCAGTGCTATTTCTGTGGCATGTATAGTCACTGCCTATGAAGTGTTTCAAATCAGATTCTATGATGGTTAGGATCAATGTTATCATTAGACAGCAAGACATCCTACTCATGAACAAACAGGCATAAATTATTGATCTAAATTGAAATATAAGGTTAATACATACAGTACATTAATATCACTGCTCTCAGATTACAGGAGATGCTAAGCAACTTTGATGCAGTAGTCAAGAGGATACCCAGTGTGCTACAGTCCCCAATGAAGCCCTTCATCAGATATGTGGAGACTGCTCTCTACCCTGGACTGACTATTCTCTCATGGACTTCCCTCAATATTGACCATTGTAAAAACAAAAACAAAAAGAAACCTTTTATCTTTAATGCTGTTTTTGGTTTGCAAATGTTTACAAGGGCCCCAAAAAAGTATTTGGACACTGAAGTCACACTTTAAAAATCTGAATTTCATTGTAAACAAAATATTAATATCATTCCACTAAATAATGTTTGTGTTTATAGAATGACATTAAGTGACCTACTGTAGAGTGTATTAACCTGCAGTGTTTATGTGGCCAGTGAGGAGTGTCTTAGAGTTTGGGAAATCTTTTGAAGTTAATTCTATTCAATGTTTAATCCTACCTTGGTACCTAAGTCTTTTCCCATTGTTTCTCAGTCATAGGCTGTGTGTACAAAGCACTGCAAGAGCTGGAGCAAGTAGTGAAGGTTGTTATGGATATTCTGGAATGTCGAATCGAGTGCACCTTAGAATCCATGGGTTCCACCAGTCTGCTGACACTGCCCAAAAATCAGCCAGTTACACCTGAGATGTTCCTCACCAATACAGAGACCACTATCAACACTGCAAGACAAACTATGAAGATGTGAGTGACACTTTCATTATCTTTTATCACAGACTAGTATGGTGTAAACAGCTATATTTAATTTGATGGCTACAAAGGCAGACTGTTCAAAAAGTTCCTCTGAAAATTTTGCTGAAAATGTACTTAACCTCAAGCCATCCAGCATGTAGATGAGTTTATGTAGTTAGCATTACATCACTTGCTCACCAATAGATCCTCTGCAGTGAATGGGTGCTATCAAAACAGCAGATAAAAACATCACAATAATCCACAAGTTTTTATCAGCTGTTTAAACTCTCATTCTGACAGCATTCACTGCAGAGAGAATCCATTGTTTTTTGATAGTATAGTATCAAAACATACTATTTAGTAGGGCTGCCCCCTACTAGGCGACTAATCATTAGTCGACTAGAAGAGGCTTGGTCGACCAAAATTTTATTAATCGCTTAGTCGCAGAAAAAAAAGGCGAAGTCACGCAGTCCGTGACAGGCAGATCGTTAACGGCTGGTCTATGTGGTGATACAGTACATCGGGCAGGACATCCAAATGCTCACCTATTATCAACCTCAAATATGACTTATCTTAAATATGTAAGTATTAGCAACTTTACATGGCCACTCAATCTAATGTTTACCTAGAGTGTGATGTGGAGTGTGGAAGCTGAACAGTAGCTCACTGCAGGACAGATGGAGGCGCTTTTGTAAAATAATGAAAGCAAACAGGATGCGCTTTCTGCCGTCTCGGTCTCTGTGAACTCGAGCGCAAAACTCCGTGTATATCTTTGCCTTACAGACATTAAAAATATAGCTGTAAAAAAAATATAGCTCTATCTATAGAGAGTGAAATGTCTACTTTCAAATGAACCAATTCAAATGGAAAACAAATATTCTCAGATTATGTAATCCGTATGAAACATGCATACAGGTGCATCATACTGTGGAGATGACAAGTCAGTTGTGTCGCCGACTTCATCTCTTAAACCGAAAACAAAGAAAGCACTAGTTTATCAACAAGTTATTAAAATGTTAATGCAGTCTCCTTACTGTTTTTCCCTGGCACATTCATAATAATTTTTTCTGCCGGTGCGCTGTGGCAAGCTTTACGCGTGCGCTTGAGCGCATATTAGGCTATGTAGGCAATTAAAGGTTCATTATAATGATTTAAATGGTTTATTAATAAACATAAGAATAGTCGACTAATGCTTAAAATTAACGACTACTAGTCGACCAGAAAAATCCTTGGTCGAGGGGAGCCCTACTATATAGTATATAGCAGTGGTTCTCAAAGTGTGGTATGAGTACCACTAGTGGTACTCAGGCTCCCTTTAGTGGTACGCAGAGGAATCACTAAATTAAATATAAATGAATGTTAAAACACAATACATTTCAATTTAATCTTTATTTATTATTTTTTTACATTTAGGTACAGTACAGTTTTTATTTAACTTTTAGGTCATTTTAATTTAATCATTATTTATAGTTATAGTTTATTATTTACCTGTATGTAAGCACAGTGCAGTGTTAATGTTCAAACTATGTATTTACAATGTTAAAGTGGCTGACAAAATTCAGCCTATAATATTCCTATAATATAGGAAACTGCCTCATTTTTAAACTGTCCAGAGCTGTAGCTGAATAGGTAGGCCTACTACGCTACTGTATTTTAATGTTGGTCATTATGGTGGTACTTGGAGAGCCAAATATTTTCTGAGGTAATACTTGGCATACAAAGTTTGAGAACCACTGGTATATAGTATCCTGACTGAGGTCCATAGTTAAATCTGATTTAAAATGGTAATTTGAGGATTCCTTTATTTTCATTCAAGTGCAAGCAAGCAGGTGGAGAGCTCAATGATGGAGATGGTTGAAGAACTGAAGAGAGTGCTGAAACCTTCAGAAAGGGTCAACTTGGAGGTGCTGTAAACATCAGTTATGAAGGCTTTATTGTTATTTATAATTATAAAACACTTTTTAGCACTTGATTAGATGGGTTGTAGCTCGTTATGTGTGATATTACTGCTATAAACGGTCACACTACACACAATAAGTATAGTTTTCTGAGAAAATCTTGATGTGTATGTTTAGAACTACAAATGTCTGCATCCTGATGCCAAGCAGAAAACACGTTGTCTATGCTGCCTGCCATGTGCTTTCTATATCATGATGGGACAGTTATGTCAGAAGAACACAGAGGCCCTGGTCAGAGGTATACATGCATTATGGAATCATGCATCAGAGTTTCATCTGAAAATCGAGAACCTTACTTGTATCACCTTTTTGAGTCATTCATTAATGTTGTGTTCTTTATTTGAAAGCTACCAAATGCTCTCTGGATTCTCTGTGGCGTCGGCTGCTTGTTGTGAGCTCCAAGTATCGTTCTTCATCTCAAAGTGAAGCTGCTGTTCAGTTTCCTCTTTTTAAAGTTTCTGTTGAGCTGGCCATTCCCAACATTGTCTTCAGACCAAGTTTCGAACAGATACAGGTAATGACGTGAAAACAACGAGCATAATATCAATATGTAAAGTATACTTGCACTTCTGTTCAAAGCTTTAGGGGTTCTATTCAAATAAACAGTTATTTTTTTACTTTCTTTTTGTCAAGAAATCCTGAAAAAAGTATCTTGATTTCCACAAGCTGTATACTTGCACTTCTGTTCAAAGCTTTAGGGGTTCTATTCAAATAAACAGTTATTTTTTGACTTTCTTTTTGTCAAGAAATCCTGAAAAAAGTATCTTGATTTCCACAAGCTGCACAACTGTTTTCCACATTGATAATAATAATAAGAAATGTTTCTTGAGCACCAAATCAGCATAGTATAATTATTTCTGAGGGATCATTTTACACTGAAGCCTGGAATAGTGACTGGTGAAAATTCTGCTTTTTTTATTGCAGGAATATTTCGTATTTTACAATACATTCCAACAAAAAACAGCTATTTTAAATTGTGATAATATTGTCCTGTTTTTACTTTTTGATCAAGTAAATACAGCCTTGGTGAGCACAAGCAAAGTCCCTTTCAAGGGAAGTCTTTTCACTCTTCGGCCATATTTGCCTCCGGGCAGCTCATCCAAGACCAAGTCCTGTCTAAATGAATTTGGGAATCCTGAAATCTCAATAACTGCCCGACTCACAATTTAATTACATATTTCAAATCACCATCAAAATCTGAAAGGAACTGCCCCATGAATGTTGTTTCTTATGCTCAAAGTGTTAAAAAAAGCGTATTTTTCAGGCTAGACCAGCCTATGCGCATGCATGGTTGTAAGCGCGAGTCTCCGGTTTATATCAGAACCGGAGCTTATAAAAGCTGCTGCAGTGACGCAGTGACTTTACCAATCAGCGATTGGCTCTTTCGTTTAGAATGCAGGACTATTCCACCATATTGCGTGTTGCAGTTTCTCCCATTCATAAGTATAGGAGTGAACCGTCTTTGTATTTCTATAGTCTTTGGCACAAGAGACTTCTTTCAAAATCATTACCAACCCCAAACCTTTTAACAGTTGTGTATACAGTATACTGTATATACATAAAACACAAGCACAGAATAATAAGATGTGTGAATAATAAGATGTGGTTTGATTGACACTCATAGGCCCAATCCCATTTCTACCCCTTAGCTCTTCCTCTTTCCCCTACCCCTCGTTTTTGCGCGTTCACGTGAAGGGGTAAGGGTGTCTCGATTCTCTTTTGGTTGGAGGGGTAGGGGTAAGGGGAAGAGCCAGATAGCCCTTCAAATTAAGATTTTTTTGGGACCACACTTCAAATGAAGGGGTATGAATTATCTCAGTGCTAACCGGCTACAGCGGCAACATGGCTGCCCGAGCGAACAAAAAGACACATAAATGTAAGCATTATTGGCATTAATAAAGATTTTAATGAAAAGTAATCATTTGTTTTGTTACATTCAATCGTGTGTTCATATATGGTCATGTTATTCAAATAAATTTTTGCAAAAAAAACGCAAAAATTTGCTAACGTCATATCATTACAGACTGCACGATATTGCCACAGCATATCTGATCAGGGCGATAACCACCATAGACATTGAGGGGGTCTAGTCTCCCCAATAATTAGAAATCGCTAAGCTTTTTTCTCAAATACCTATTGCCAATTCGAGAGAGAGAGAGAGCGAGCGCTTATGTGCGTCTCTCTTTACAATGAGTGAGTTTACTTCAAAAACAGCGATTTTATCCTCTCATTGCTGGAAAATATAATGTAGCGATTCAGTATTTAAACTGTTATTAATAAAAGTTGTGGGGCAGCGTTGACAAGTTTCTTTGCTTCTGGATGTGTGAGCTGCGCGATCTCCGATGTGTGTCAGTAAGCAGCGCATTAATATAGAATGGTTAGGCTCTAATGCACACCAGCACACCAGTAGCCTATAGGTGTATGTATTGTAGGAGCTAGATGACGTGTGACGGTATAGTAGTGGTGTCCCAATTCTTAGGGGAATATTTTCAACCCTACCCCTTGACACTCTGTTTCAAGGGACAAGGGGAAGGGGTATAAATTAGAATTGGGATTGGGTCTTAGTGTGTATTTATAAACCATCAGAAACGGACATCTTCATGTGTATACATATTTATATGAAGTAAATTCTAAAACTTTAGATTTATTCCTAATCACTCATTTGTCCTTGTTGTGCAGGGCATTCTCAATAAAGCTGTGAACATGGTGCTTTCAATGGCAAAGGATGTTCCACTCTGGAAATTTTCCCATGTCCAACAAGAACAACTGGAGGTAAGAGAATTAAAGGGGTGACCTGGGTTAAGTTAAGTTTAGCTTATCAATACAATGCCTCACAGACTTCCATTGTCCATGGAAAGTGCTTCAATGTACACTTGATTTTTGCTTGTTTTTACACCCTGATAGTTACAAAATTATCCTGTGGTAGTTACTGGCATGTGACAGATGTGTTCTGACCTTTATCAGAGGTTAGTTAGCTGTAGAAGTCTTGTGACTCCACAGGCAGAGCAGGCAGCAGCGCGTGAGCTTGGAGATGAGACTCTAGTCACTAAACCACTCGTGCTGAGGACTCTGGACAGACAGGTGACAGAACATAAGGATGTGAACAAGGCTTTGTCCCAGCTTGTCCCTGTGGTGTCCTCTCTCAAAGCAGATGCTGGGGACATCCTGAAAGGGTTGTCTCAATTTTCAGCCCTGTGGAAACAGGTATTTAGCAAAATCTCTGTCTCTCTCTCTCTATAGATATGTAGTGTGTCAGTAGGAAATATCAGTTTACGTTAATTTTGCCATTAATTGTAATAATCCAGTGAGATTTTTGTTTGCACATGGAGTCTGACAACAGCCAGTGCTCCACACAGAGATCTGATCTCATCAACATCCAGTCTGTCTGGAACAGAAACAGAACAATCTAAGTGTTACGTCTCCCTAATTATCTGGCGTCTAGGGTTTTTGGGAGGTAACACAAAACGTTTAATAAATAAGAAGATATTTAAGCTAAAACACTTTTCTCTGCTATGGAGGTGCAGTGTGTGCAATTAAGAAGCAGGCAGAGACAAAACTGAATATGAATTTTGCGTTTAGTAGAGAAATAAGTCAATATTACAAAGTTCCCAATAATAATATAAACAAACCCAAAATACCTTTGAAAAAACCCAACAAATATCTATTTACAAATTATATGCAAACGTAATGAGTTAAAGACAACAGAAGTGAGGGACAAGAGCGGTGCTAAAGAAAAGAAAAGAAAAGAATAAAACATAAACACTCTAACTAGCACCAAACAAAAGCAAGCTAAAGAAAATAACTTCTTCAGCGTAGAATGCCCCTAACTACACTGACTGACAAACATAAATACAGAAGTTGGCATCCGCTCATAAACTAGTGTGACAACTTAGACAACTTTACCCTGCGTGTAGTAAGACATGCTGCACTGGTCCCATCACTAAGTGTCGAAAAAGGACTTGAATAAGCTCGGGGAAAACCGAGAGTAAAGTCACAGCGTTAACACAGTTAAATAGCCACTGAAAAGTAAAGTTTCACAAGAGAAAACTCAAACACACAATAACTCAAATTCAGAAACAAAAACAGGAGCAAACACCAAAGAAAACGTGGGAGAGCAAACGCTCCTCCCGAACTTGCGTCACATCCGGGTCTTTATACGCGCCCACTAACGTCTGATTGGTCCTCAAAGCATTGTGTAAAATTGATGATTGACAGAAGCATGGTCCAATCACAGGTCCTGTGAGGTGAGAGTGAGAAAAAGGAGAAAACATCCCTCCCAGAACAATACATAAACAGAATAAATCCAGAAGAACTGTGGCAACATCTCAAATGGCGCTTTTCCACTGCATGGTACGGCACGGTATGGTTCACTTTTTGGGGGTTTTCCACTGGGTACAGTACCTGGTACCTGGTAATTTTTTTAGTACCACCTCGGTTGGGGTTCCAAGTGAACCGTACCGTTACCAAAATGTGACGTGTGAACTCTGCTGATCACGGATTGGCCGGAGAGAATCGTCACTACCTGCGTCACTGAACTTGTGACACAAACACAAAAGAACCGCCAGATTTAAATCAGCACAGCCAGCGAAGGATCGAACACAACTGTTTTGAACGAGCGCACCTTTTTTTAACAACCAAAAAGTTTTGTTGTCTGTTGCGGAAGAACAGACATTCCTCTCGTTGATAGCAGAGGAGCGGATCCAGCGAGAGCTTGATGGGGCGACACAGAATGAAAAAGTTTTTTTAGGAGTCGTGGTAGTAGAGGCGGCGCAACTATAACGACATGTGAATAATCCTGCCCACTCTAAAGCGGTACTGAACTGAAGTGGAAACGCAAACCGTGCCGAGCCGAACCGTGCCGTGCCGTACTGTGCCGTGCCGTACTGAGCCGTGCCGTGCCAAGCCGAGTCGTACCACTCAGTGGAAAAGCGCCAAAAGATGCTTCAAGAGACCCACATGCAAAGCTACCTGAAAAACTATGCACAAGTGCACCTAGGGCAAAAGCTGCTTTAAACGCAAAGGATGGTCACACCAAATGTTTTAATTTAGTTCATAGAAGTTAATTGATAAAGAAAATATATTTATGACATTATTTTTGACAGCATCCTCATTTTACAGCATTTTTACACAAGTGCCTAAAAGTTGTTAACAGTACTGTAGCTTTGCTACAGGTAGGTCTCTTGAAGCATCTTGGAGATGTTGCCACGGTTCTTCTGGATTTAGTCTGTCTCTTTTTGTTCTGTTTCTTCATGTCATTCCAGACAGACTGGATGATGATGAAATCAGATCTCTGTGTGGAGCACTGGCTGTTGTCAGACTACTTGTGCAAACACAAATCTCACTGGTTTATTACAATTAATGGTAAAATTAATGTTTGGAAATGTAAACTGATAATTCCTACTGACACACTACAGCAAAAGAAAGAAATAACTGACAGAACCATTTTTAGCTGGTGAAAATATTACTCTTCTCATAATTTTGGCCACCACTGTATATATATATTATAATATAATTATATTAAATATGTAAAAACTAATTATATATATGATTTAGGAGTGAAATATGATCCAGACATGTTTATGACAGGCACATACACATTGTGTAGCATCAGGACATCAAAATGTGTGACATTTCATGCTTTCCTCCAATCTAGGACCCAGCAGAACAGGTGAAAGTATTTTTGGAGACCAAACCATTATTGTCAGAATTCAGCGGCCAACTATCTCTGTATTCTGTACGTAATTTTTAAATAAGTCTTATGAAATTTGAAGATAACTGCAGTCTAACTAAGAGTGATCCTAAATTCCACTACATGTATTTGATTAGACATTTGAGACCCGGATTCAAGAGCTTCCTTCCACTTGTACTGTCTGCCCCATCCTCTACGAAACTGACTCCCTCAAACTGTCCCTCGTTCAAGAGTGTCGCACCTGGAAACGTGCATTTGGTGTGGCTCTAAACCAAAAGGCCTCTGTGGGCATGGCTGAGATTAGCTCTTTTGTGGATGGGGTGAGCAAGCAGCTGCAGAGGCCAATTTCTGACCTGGATGACGTGAGAGAAACCATGGGCGCCCTGCAAGAGATACGAGAAGCGGAGATACGGATAGAGACCACCAGAGGACCGGTGGAGGAATCATTCGCTCTGTTAAATCGCCATGAGCTGTTCTTCAATGATGGAAATGCGGAAAAGATTGATGGGGTTGTCTACGCTTGGAAGGAACTTAATGTGATGGTAAAAGACGTTTTTTGAGACCACATGAAATAGTATTAAAATACATGGTAGTTTATTCTCTTTATTTTTTCTACTTTGTCTCATCAAAGAAGTAGAGAATCACCTTTACCTTGTCTTCTTGGGATTTAGGTTTGTTTGTAAATGTATGTTGATCTGTTTTTAATTTGAAGGCAAAAGAAACACAGAATAAGCTTTTGGAAATTCAACCTCAAATGAAGGCTGAGCTTGTAGCTGGAGTTGAGGTCTTCCAGCAATCTGTAAAAACGTTCTATGCTGACTATGACAACAGGTTAATTTGCATATTAACTTCATGCAGTTTCTTACATACCTCTTAGTGATTATAGTGTCTTAATAAAGCTTCTGTTTTTGTGTTCAGTGGTCCTGGAGTAACAGGTTTGGCCCCACGTGAAGCCAGTGACAGGTTGCAAGTTTATCAGGCCAAGTTTGATGAACTGTGGAGGAAATTCGTCACCTTTTCTAGTGGAGAAGAACTGTTTGGCCTCCCTGTTACAGGTGCTTCTGTATTTCTTTTTACCTTGTTAATGTGGGTTTAGGTTCAGAAAGGACAGGGAAGATGCCATGTTTACTTTGATTTGAATGAAAATGAGGCTGTGAGGGACAGACATGTAATCTGGTCAACGGTTTATACTGCCTTATGGTTCTGGATGTAATGTTCAATTTTCTATTTGTCATTTTTGTCAACTGGAAATTTTGAATGTTTTGTCATCTAAATGATTGACACCAGGGTATACAACAGTACAACCCACTGTAAGATTTTAGTGTTTTTTTGAAAGTCACACAGTAATATTGTGAAATACTCTTACAATTTTAAATAATTTCTAAATTTTAAAATGTAATTTATTCCTGCGATGGCAAAGCACATGATCCTTCAGAAATCATTCTAATATGCTGATTTGGTGCTTAATAGACATTTTTTATTATCAGTGTTGAAAACAGAAAACAGCTGCTTAATGTTTTTTGTGGAACCGTTTCCCTTGATTCTTTGATGAATAGAATGTTCAAAAGGACAGAATTTGAAAAGAAAATAGAAATCTGTTGTAACATTCTAAATGTCTTTTTTGCCTCTTGCTGAATTTCATGCATCCTTGCTGAATGAAAGTATTAATTTCTTTCTTTTTTCTCCTTTCAGAATATCCTGATCTTCACAGAATCAAACGAGAGCTCAACCTTTTGTCCAAGCTGTACAGCCTCTACAATTCTGTGATTGACAGCGTTTCTGGCTACTACGACATACTATGGGCTGACCTCAATATAGAAAAGATAAACAGTGAACTGCTGGATTTTCAGAATAGGTTTTTATGATTTTACCTTTCTAACTAATCTAATTAATAAATATTTTATATTGAATGACGTAAATTTGAGTGCATATTTTGTAATTCTTTTCAAGGATCCGTAAGCTGCCTGGGGCCCTGAAGGAGTGGCAAGCTTTTAATGACCTGAAAAAGACCATTGATGACTTTAATGAAACCTGTCCTCTACTCTACATGATGGCAAATAAGGTGATGTTAAGCAAGCATCTGTTCATTCACACATATTGCATTTATACTAGGGGTGTAACGATTCACTCGTTTTATCGATGCATCGATTACAAACCCTGACGATGCATATGCATCGATCTTGAAGCATGATTTTTGAATCGTGAATCGCCGATTTCGGACAGTAATCGATTTAAAACACTAAGAATCAAATGAATCGTGATTTCTATAGTGATTCAATGCTTTCAAAATATATACACATTAAATTACAACAAGCACGAATTAATTGAGACCTTGAACAGTGTTCGTGCCCTCGCATCTCTCCTTCACGCGCTCCACTAACCGCCTGTGACTGTCACAGGATTGTGCTCGCGCTCCGTTCGTCTTACTGGCACATTTTTTGAGCAACTGATGTGTGATCTCTCCTTAGTACTCGTGGCCAGTAATGCTAAAGTGAAGTAGTTTTACTTTTCTGTCGAAGGCTGCGCATTTATTGCATGGCGGGAGCAGAAATGTAAGTGTCTAAAGCATACGCACAGTTCCATTGAATGATACATGTTTTTTAACAATGTTGTTGAACCGAATGTACGAAGGAAACTATTAAAATAACCACAGCATTAACGACAATCTTGAAATAAGAGAGCGAGGTTTATCTGATAATCAGATGCATGAAAGTAGCGTTCGTTGCTATAGCAAACAGACATCGGGTGCGTTTTCTTTCAGAATCATCATTTGCCGATGGAGAGGAAAAGTTAAATACTATAGCATTTTATTTTATGAAAAATAGATAAAGAAGTTTTCGCACTGAAAGAGAATTGATCACGCGCTCATAGAACTTAAGACGTGCCAGGCTATATCTGCAGCTAATGTGAATAAAAAGCAGAATGAACTGATGAAACGTTAAGACAATAAACACAATAAATAAATAACATTTATGAATGATGCAGTGCTAATTGACATATCATTTATTACAGTACACAAACTATAAAGTATATTTTCTACCTTATTCTGTACAGAAAATTTAAATAATTGTTTGTAGTATATAAAACAATCATAAAATTGTCATTAGGAAAAAAATTATAGATTACAAATGATTGATTATTGTCCAGCAGTGTATTTGATTTCTTATAGCAAATTCAAAGTAATAGATAAGAAAAGAATTCCTTGTAAAAAAAAAAATGACATACATAAAATTATTGTATTTGACATTTCTGTCACTTCTGAAATGATGGCTACACCCCTGGTGTGACAAAATGCCTATACATAATACTTTTAAAGCTCTTTTTTTAAATCTTGCCTTACATGCATTTTTACGTGTGCCATGTCATGCCATAGCATCATTAAACTAGCATCTAACAATGGACAAAAGTGTTTTTTTCCCCTCTAACCTATGGTTCTGTAACCATAAAGGCTGGTGTGTAATTTGCCCCCTGACTAAGCATTTAAAGAATTTAGGGGAAGTATTTAAATAATCCTGTGAATGCACTTAAAGAATGCAGAATCGAATTGTTATAATCGAATCGAATTTAATTGTGAATCGAATCAAATTGAATCGTTCTAAATTTGCTAAAATCGTTCTTGAATCGAATCGAAAACCTGTGAATCGAATCGAATCGCTGTCTACCCAAAGAGTCACAGCTCTAATTTATACACAACAAGCAAACTATTTTTTTATTAACATACACATTCTTTAATTAACATACAACTAGGCAATGATGCCCCGACATTGGCAGCGCTTAACTGATCTTACCGGCCACAAGTTTGAAGTGGAAGCTGCAAATTTTAGCCTTCGAAATATCATGGAAGCACCTCTACTACAGAACAAAGAAGATATTGAGGTATTGTGCTGGCAAAATATTCCATTTAACATAACCTTAATGGTTTGAGTCAGATTGATTGCATGAAAAAGCACAATGCTGTCAGTATCTTATGAAAACCCTCTGGGTGCCAGGATGTGTGTATCAGTGCCGTTAAGGAACGAGACATTGATGCCAAACTCAAAGATGTTGTGACTGAATGGAGCAGCCATCAGTTCACATTCGCATCATTCAGGTCAGAGAAGGAATTAATCTGTAATTAAATTAATTAATTTGCCATAAAATCAATTCATTCCAAAAAAAAAACAACTTTCAGGAATCGCGGAGAACTGCTGCTGAAGGGATCGGACACCTCTGAGAAAGTGGCCTTAATGGAGGACAGTCTTATGGTGCTTGGATCTTTAATGAGTAACAGGTATTTTGTGTTACTCATATGTGTATATATATGTGAGTGTGTTTATATGTATGGTGGTTAATAGGCATGCTGCGATAGATGGTGCTGACGGTGATACCGTTGTTAAGCCGCAACACCGGTTACGTTACTTGCACACCGTGGCACCGACCCCCACCGTCATTTAGATTTTTTATAGTAATAAAAATAATTTCGTTCAGTAAAAGAACAGATACTACAATTAAAAACTGAATGCGGCTGCTCAATGTAGCGTGCCGAACGACAGTCGCATCACAGATCGGATTTCATTTATCCAGTGAGGAGAGTGAGTCAAGCTGACTGACAAGAAGAGTGGGGTGAGACAGACAAGACGATGGCGGATGATTTAATTTCTAAACGAAATGCAAAAGCGCCTATTTGGCAGTATTTTGGATTTTGAAAAACCTGTTGACTTTTGCCGTTTATCTAAGGTGATTTTGGAAGTTTTTTTAAACATTAGTTTCTTATTTAATTGGTTCCACAGTGTTTGCTGATTTTTACTTTATTTAAACTTTGTGTAATTTATTTATTTTATTTGACATCAAGGTGTATGCCGTGCCTCCAAGCTTTCTTATTCGTTTTGCTAATAAACGTCCTACGTTTCTTATTTATTTGGTTCTATATTATAGGCTACATGTTAACTTATTTCCAGTTTTGTATACCTATTTAAACTTTATGTAAGTTATCTGTTATTTTATATTAGGCATATCCTGCCCTATAGCATGGTGTATTTTTATTTGTTTTGTTAATAAAAGTTCTATGTTTTATATATAGGCTAAAGTGAGTTTGACATTGTATTTTGTTGTTGCATTCAAGCAATTGATGCCGAATTGCTGCTAATTCGAAAGTGAAAGTAAAATGCACACAGCGCTTTTAAGCTATTTAATGGAACACTCCACTATTTTTGAAAATAGGCTCATTTTCCAACTCCCCTAGAGTAAAACATTTGAGTTTTACCGTTTTCGAATCCATTCAGCCGATCTCCGGGTCTGGCAGATGCACTTTTAGCTGCAGCTTAGCATAGATCATTGAATCTGATTAGACCATTAGCATCTCGCTCAAAAATGACCAAAGAGTTTAGATATTTAAATAGAGTTAAAATAGTCCCCAGCTAGGTAACTTCCAACGGAAGGCATGCTCCCTGTGCAAGCAGGTGGTCACGTTGGTTATATTGGCGGAAGTTAGCCTATTTTCAGGCGCTGCGTAATATCATTGCGCCTGCTGCACCCATGGTACGGCAGCAAAGTTCCTTGATTATTACGCCGGAATGAGAGTATAGTTCCTAGCCATATCGGTCTAGAAAATCGCAACTTTTAATTTTCCGTCGGTCTTAGTACACAATGTAACTACAGAAGAGTCAAGTTTTAAATAGGAAAAATATCGAAACTCTTAGGTCATTTTTAAGCGAGATGCTAACGGTCTAATCAGATTCAATGATCTATGCTAAGCTACAGCTAAAAGTGCTACCGCCAAACCCGGAGATCGGCTGAATGGATTTGAAAACGGTAAAACTCAACTGTTTAACTCAAGGGGATTTGGAAAATTAGCCTATTTTCAAAAATAGTGGAGTGTTCCTTTAAAAGCAAAGGAAAGTGAGGAAAAGAGGGAAAATTCAAACAAACAATTGCTTTACGCCGTATTGCCGCTATTTGAAAGTGAAAGTAAAATGCGCACGCCGCTTTTACAAGCTATTTAAAAGCGAAGGAAAGCAAGGAAAAGAGGGAACGCCCCTGCCCCCATGGTGATATCGGTATTATCCGTGTTTATCACACGTCGATTAACCGGTGGGAAAATTTCCTCACCGTCACAATCCCTAGTTAATACACTGGCAAAATATATCCCATGCAAATTTGATATTGTATTTCATTACAGTTTGATGTAAATTTGATTTGAATTTTTGTTTCAGATATAATGCTCCATTTAAGCCCACCATCCAGCAGTGGGTGCAGAAGTTGTCAAACAGTTCAGAGGTGATTGAGAAGTGGCTCACAGTGCAAAATCTGTGGCTGTACCTGGAGGCTGTGTTTGTGGGTGGAGACATTGCCAAACAACTGCCACAGGTAGCATGAATCCAAATACATTATCCCTTCTTTCTTAACCTTGTGAGCGGTCCACTACCAACAAGGCAGCTACCTTCTAAGGGGCTGTTTACACAAAACATGTTTTTCCATTCCACTGTGGTATTTTTCCATCGGACCATTGCACTCATATTGTTTCAGCATATGGCGCATGACACAGCATTCTAAAAACGTAACTCTCAAATTAAGCTCAAGTCAAACTTTCAGAAAACGTGTCTCGAGACCTTGTGTTTTTTTCCTATTTCACTGCCAGCGTCTTGAATTTTTGCTTAAAAAAAAAAAACAAATTGTGTGAATGACCTCCAAAGCAGTAAAGTCTCTTTTAACACTCACTTGCATGCATTGCACAAAAAGCTCTTCTCATGATGTGACGCACACGAGATAAGTGCAACATGATACATAAGTGCAAAGAATAGATATTATGTGGAATAACCTTTTTTTTATTATTATATTGAACTATTTTTTATATTTAAAATTTCTGAAAATGTACTCTCTACAGGAGGCTAAACGCTTCCAAACCATCGACAAATCATGGCAGAGGATAATGCAGCGGGCACATGAGATTCCTGGTGTCATTCAGTGCTGTGTCGGGGACGAGACACTGCAGCAGCTCCTGCCGCACCTTCTGGAACAGCTGGAAGTGTGTCAGAAATCTCTGAGCGGATACCTGGAAAAGAAACGCCTTGTCTTTCCACGGTTCTTTTTTGTCTCTGACCCTGTCCTGTTGGAGATACTGGGTCAGGCATCTGACTCACACACCATACAGGTGCGTTTATCTAACTTTGTTATTATGCCATATAACAGTTCTCATGTATTTATGGTCATTATAAGCAGCATTTAGTAAATGTTAAAAATGTGACATGGGTTGCTCATACTTTGTTTATACAATGTACTATATAATACTGTACATTCAAGCTAGTAAAATACAGCAGGTAATAAATGAGAAAATTCCTCATTAACCTCCTTTTTTCAATTTTTTTCTGCTTTTCAGGGTCACCTGTTGAACCTTTTTGATAATGTGAACAGAGTTGTGTTTCATGAGAAAAACTATGACCAGATACTAAGCTTTCAGTCACAAGAAGGGGAAACAGTGAATCTGAGTGAACCAATCAATGCCCAGGTACAACATTTCTGAGATTACATTTAAATGCCTTAAATGGCATAAAAAATGCTTAATTGTAGCATTAAAAATGATACCTCAAATTATGTGGAGAGGTGTGATATCACCTTAAGTTATTGGGGTTTATGGTTTCTGCCTGATGGTTGATAAAACTGGCAGAAATCCCGTCTACTGATAATGAAGATAGTTAATGATGTCACCCCACAGGGTAATGTAGAAGCCTGGCTGGGTCTGGTCCTGGATGGAGTCAGGAAGACCATTCACAACATTATACGACAGGCTCATATGGTTATTACTGACCAGGGCTTTAAACTGGTGGAGTTCCAGTCGATGTTCCCTGCTCAGGTTGGGCTGCTCGGCATACAGCTCATCTGGACCAGAGATGCTGAGGAGGCTCTCTGTAATAGCAAGACTGACAAAAAGGTTTAAATTGAGTCCTTGTGTTGGTGTTTCATGTCATATTTAAAATCAGGATGTTGTAGTTTATGAATGGACAGCTTTCTTCCCCCATCAATAAGTTTTATTCAGTATATACTGCATGTTCTGTTACAGTCTGACATTATTTTGGAGGATTTTTCCCATATTTTGTTGATCATTTTGTCTTTTTTGTACAGATAATGCAGACTACTAACCAGAACTTCCTGGATCTTTTGAATGAACTGATTGATATGACTACTCACGATCTGACCAAGATGGAGAGAACCAAATATGAGACGCTCATCACAATACATGTTCACCAGAAGGACATTTTTGATGATCTGGTGATTAATTTTTGGGATCTTTGGTGTAAATTGGTTGCTATGTATCATTCTCTTGAAATAGCTTTATACTTACGGACCAAATTGAAGACAGTCTACTATACACTATCATTCAAAATTGAAATATTTATTTTCTTATGTTCACCAAGGCTACCTTTATTTGATCACAAATATAGTAAAGCAGTAATATTGTGAAACATTATTATAATTTGAAATCACGGTTTTCTATTTGAATAATTTTAAATATGTCATTTATTCCTGTGATGCAATGCTGAATTTTCAGCATCATTACTCCCGTCTTCAGTGTCACATGATCCTTCAGAAATCATTCTGATATGCTGATTTGCTGCTCAAGAAACCTTTATAATAATAAATAATATTAATTTTTTTTCTGCTTATTTTTGTGGAAACCCTCATATAATGCATTTCAGTATTCTTTAATGAATAGAAAATTCAAAAGTACATTTATTTGAAATAAAACCTGCAGAACCCTGTACAAGACTAATTTATTTCACTTATAACCTTCACATTGCCTTTTTATGTTCCACTCAAGGTACGAATGAACATCCGGTCACCTTTAGACTTTGAATGGCAGAAACAGTCACGCTTCTACTTCAAAGAGGATACAGATAGATGCATAATCCAAATCACTGATGTGGAATTTGATTACTGTAATGAGTATCTGGGCTGCACTGATCGTCTGGTGATCACACCTCTCACTGACAGGCAAGTGTAGATATATTGAAGCCATATTCTTGAAACTAAGTCAGCATCAGCAAAATGGCTCTTAATGAGTAGCACCCATTGTCTTCAGTGCATTAACCACCTGTTTATTTTTTTTGGTTTGTTTATTGCAGATGTTATATCACGTTGGCCCAGGCTTTAGGGATGAGTATGGGAGGGGCCCCGGCTGGCCCTGCTGGGACAGGAAAAACTGAAACCACCAAAGACATGGGCCGTTGCCTGGGAAAATACGTGGTTGTCTTCAATTGCTCCGACCAGATGGACTTCCGTGGACTGGGCCGCATCTATAAAGGTATAAACAGCTTTCTTCTCTTTCACCTTATACAGAGCAACCTTAATCAAGATAGAGGATGCATATTTAACATGAATGGCCTTTTTCCAATGGTGTTTCATGTTTATAATGTTTGTCAAACAGGATTAGCTCAGTCTGGAGCATGGGGCTGTTTTGATGAGTTCAACCGCATCGAGCTGCCTGTGCTCTCAGTAGCTGCTCAACAAATCTACATCGTCCTGCAGTGCAAGAAGAACAAAAAAACTCAATTCATATTCACAGATGGAGATGTGGTGGATATGGATAGAGAGTTTGGGATCTTCCTTACTATGGTAATGTGACAACCTTTTTATGTCATGGAACTATACTGCAGTCATCAAAGGAGCCATATGGGAAACAACCTGACATGTTTTTTCAGTCTTACTCTTTCTTCAGTATTTCCCCCTCCATTAAATGGTCATTTTTCATCACAGAACCCAGGTTATGCTGGTCGACAGGAGCTTCCTGAGAACTTGAAAATTCAGTTCCGCACAGTGTCCATGATGGTGCCTGATCGAGCCATCATCATGAGGGTGAAACTTGCCAGCGCAGGTTTTCGTGAAAATCAAGTCCTCAGCCGCAAGTTTTACACGCTGTACAAACTGTGTGAGGAACAGCTTTCTAAACAGGTACTCACAATTAAAGGGATAGTTCACCCCCAAAATTAAAACTCTTGTCACTAATTACTCACCCTCATGTCGTTCCAAACCCGTAAAACCTTTGTTCATCTTCGGAACACAAATTAAGATATTTTTGATCAAATCCTAAATATTTCTGACCCTCTCATTTCAGTCACGTCACATTTATATATATATATATATACTACGGTGGCTGAGAAGTGCAAAACAAATCACAATTCTGAAAACAAAATAACAAATTACAAACGCAAATGCAAGTCTAAAAAACAAAATAACAATTCAGAAAGCACAACAACAATTCAAAAAACATTATAACAAGTCAGAAAACACAATGACAAATTAGAAAACAAAATAACAAGTCAGAAAACACAACGACACATCCGAAAACAAATTAACAAGTCAGAAAACACAACGACAAATCAGACAAAGCGGAAGAGGTAGGTATAGTTTGAGACAGCGCCATTGTTTTGGGATTACTCACCGCTGACTGGACGAGACATCTGTCAATCAACGTATACAGGAAGAACCAGCTGAAGAACAACAGAGCCGTGGTAGAAAGTTCAGAGATGGTATTAAAGTAGCTCAGTTTAAATGTATTGTATGAATTGCCCTTACTATGGAATAAAAAATACGGAGTGTCTATTTACATTTAGTTAAATGTGGCTATAAAACATCAGCTCCAGTGGCGCAGATGGATAAGCGTGTGTCATTGGCTTTTTGATGCGATCGACCCGGGTTCGATCCCTCCTTTTGCCGAACTTTTTTAATAAACACTGTAAACATAGCTAGGCTATTTTAGTTCCCCTCACTCTACAACAAATCCTTTCAATTAACAGTATTTAGAAAAGAACAAGAATTAAAAATATAAGAAGCTATAGCAATATAAACGACAAGCCAAAACTAATTCATTTAGGCTAAAACGAAACTGAAACCACCGTTGGGTCTCTCATTCAACACAAAATCAAATGTTTTCGTATTCGCAATGTATTTGAATGGCAAATTATTATTTATTATCAGTGTTGTGCAAGTTACTTCCAAACTGTAATACATTATAGATTACTTGTTACTGTTATTTAAAAAATAATTCCTTACCGTACAATATTACTGTCTCAGAATTGTAATGCGTTACATGAAGTAGAAGTAGACTTGACATCTACTGTACTGCAGAGCATTTTACATCCAGTAGAGGACAATATGGTGTATCTTAATGACTGTGGGCTATCCAGGCTACTAACAATATAGCTTATAATTGGAGTGAAGGCTCAAGACAATGCAAGAAAGGATGACAGCCAGAATCACAAATAATGACATGCGGCTATTGACTGACCACGAACAGGAAATAGAACTTGTTTGCGGCATTTTTGATTCGTTAATGTCTCGCGGTCTTGCTGTTTTTTTCCTTTCTTTGAACAATTAAATTTTGAGTAATCCCTTGAGTTTTTTCCTTCTAACAGTGGAAGCAACTACTCCTTTTAGTCCTAAAGGTAATCGGAATTGTAAAAGGTTTGCCTTTATTTGTGTACATTCACAATAAAAACAAATCTTTGTGCTTTTGTAAAATAAGCCTAAAGAAAAATAGTATGCCGCTTTGTCGTCTGTTTCCTTTCGCGCAGCACAAAACTGAACCAAAACTCTGCATACTAGGCTACTAATTGCACAGTTTTTCTTTCATTTTCTTAATTTATTATTTAAGTAAAAATATATTTCTATATATACGTATAGGCCTATTTATTAGTTGTGTATATATATATACATATAGCCTAGCTTTATCATGTTTTTCTCCGCTGGCAGAAGCGCGCTGCAGGTGCGTGATCTGATATGATGACCATGTGAATCCTCATGTTCTGTTGTTTGCTGCTTTTTGCGCATGTAAAATGAATCCCCGGAAAACAAATGTTAGTATTTTTAATGGGTCACAGACACTTATCCTTTCTAATTTAATTAAATTCTAACTTAAAATAATCTTGTCGGTTAACGGTTAACAACCGGTTAACGAGCGTCGGTTAGGAAAAATAACCGAAATGACCATCCCTAATAATATTGTTATTGTATATAATTCATCGTAGTATTATTGTTTTCATTATTATTTTAAATTTATTAAACTTGAGTTTTCCATGAATTTAAGTTTTGAAGCTGATATGTTGTTAAATAAATAAGTTTTCTTTGCAAGGTATCAAGGCATGATACCTTGCTGATCTTTTTTTTTTATCACTCAACAGGTCCATTATGACTTTGGCTTGAGAAACATCTTGTCTGTTTTGAGAACTCTGGGTGCTGTGAAGAGATCCAACCCAACTGAGCCAGAAAAGACTGTGGTCATGAGAGTTCTGCGGGACATGAACCTCTCCAAACTGGTGACTATGACTGATCCAGATCTGTTTGGAAATAACACCTTGAAGTAATAGGATAAATGTTTTAGTGTGTCACAGATATTTTCAGCAGCTGACACTATTCCTGCCTCTCCCTCCATACAGGTAGATGAAGATGAGCCCCTGTTCATGAGTCTGATAAACGACTTGTTTCCGGGCATTCAGCTGGATAAAGCTGGTTATCCTGATCTGGAAGCTTCTATCACCAAACAAGCTGAAGAAGCCGGGTTGATTGCGCACCCACCCTGGATTCTCAAACTTGTGCAACTATATGAGACACAGAGAGTGAGACATGGTTAGACATTATCCATTTTACTTCTATTAAAGTTATAAGAATGAATTTTGTCATATGCCCATGGCTGTAGGCATGCATAGATTTGGTGAAGTGGACAATGCTGTCCTCATTCCATATATTTGTTCTCTGTGTGTAGGTATGATGACTCTTGGTCCCAGTGGAACAGGAAAGACCACATGTATCCACACTCTAATGAAAGCAATGACAGAATGTGGAAATCCACACAAAGAAATGAGGATGAATCCCAAGGCTATTACTGCCTCCCAGATGTTTGGCACATTGGATGTGGCCACAAATGACTGGACAGATGGTGTCTTCTCTACACTGTGGAGGAAAACTTTAAAGTCCAAAAAGGTGAAAGAGTTGTATTAACAAGCAACTTGAGTAAATGAATGACATGCTTATGTAACCATTAACTTTGACTGTATTGGCAATAAGCATTTTTTTTTATTTGTCATTACTGATCAAATATGACTTGGAATGGCAGTTTAACAAGTAAATAGATATTTTTTACTTTATGAAATATAAATGTTTTAATAATTTTTGATTGCAATTAATAACTGTCAGTAAATGACCTGGTGCTCATGACTTTTCACTAGTAAGTACCGTATTGACCTGAAAAAACCGCCTTCGTCTTATATTCAGGGTCTAGACTTTGACATGTCAATAATACACCCACAACAATAGGTGGCGCCAAATACGCATAAACCGAGTGTGCCATGAAATACGTAATGTAATGCGTGTTGTAAAGATCGCGAGTATAAACAAAAGAAAAAGAAAACCTTACAGCTGCATGAGTCGTGACTGTCACATTAGCCTGATGGGACAAAACTCCCTTTGTGATTTTAAAACGTAAGACAGTACCCAGATTTGAAGACTACAGTAAGATTTTACTTCTACTGTTAATAAGATTTTGGTAGGCTACTATTAGATGGATAGCCTAAATGTCCTAATTCAGATGGGCTACCTGTTTTTTTTTTTTTTTTTATGGTATATCAAAAAGTGTATATTTTTTTTAATGTGATTGTTGGTACATTTGACCAGTTTTTACCATACTTTCAAAACAAAAATTAAAATAGGAAAAATGTGCAATATGAAAATAATTGAAGACAAAATGTGTTTTACTGAGAAAAAACGAGATTTGGTTTTAAAAAAGCCTTTTTCCAAAAGGTACATCTGGAAAAGGGGGGGTCGTCTTATATTCTGGCCAATACGGTACTTAAAATTCCAATTAAATTACTCCATGGTAAAACATTTCACAGGGAGAACACATATGGATTGTTCTTGATGGTCCAGTTGATGCTATCTGGATTGAAAATCTCAACTCCGTCTTGGACGATAACAAAACCCTCACCCTGGCAAATGGAGACCGAATACCAATGGCCCCCAACTGCAAGGTGGTATTTGAGCCACACAACATCGACAATGCATCTCCTGCCACTGTGTCCCGCAATGGAATGGTCTTCATGAGCTCCTCTGTTCTGGAATGGCAACCCATACTGCAGGCCTGGCTGCAAAATATCCCAGCAACACAGGCTGAAGTGCTACTGGCCTCCTTCAACTCAATCTATCAGGTGACAGCTAGACATGTGTGCAGTATTTCACATTAGGGCTGTGTATCAACAGCAAAGTCACGATACGATACGTATCACGGTACAGAGGCCACAATACGATACATATCATGATACAGGACTGCACTGAATTTCACCTCAGCAGAATTTAGTAAAAATACTGTTTATTAAACTCTGCTTACTGTAGAGCCATTTCTAATTATTGGCAGAGCAGGCAGTTGACCTCTGCATTATGAAGGGCTTCCATAGCTGTAACACAGTACAATATAGGTAATGGCATATGTTTCATGTTTACATTGAGCACTCCCCACAAGGTGCAATATTCTGATTGTTTACATCTTGTTTTTAAGCCCATAAATAATAATGTACTCATTCTAATAAATGTATATTGTAATGTACTCATACTAATATATATATATATATTTTAAAATCATCTTAACATTGCTGGTAGGTTTTTCTACATTTAAAAAATAAAAATGAGAAGAGTTCTAAACGAATGCACTGTCTTCTGTATCTAATGCACACACACGCTCAGTCACTCACACATATCACGTTGCGCGCACGCACTAAGACATTCAGGAACAAACTTTTTAGCGCTGCCCTGCAGTTTTATCAACTATATAGCTTAATCGCTCAAGAGCCACATTATCTTTCTCAACAAGGAGCTGGTAACATTATTGTTTCTAAAGGAATTAAAGCCACAGCTTCACTGTTAATAGAGAAACATGGCAAAAATTAAAGCCACAGCTTCACTGTCAAAAGAGAAACATGGCAAAACGGTGGTAATTCATACACACACACCCTCTCTCTCTCTCTCTCTCTCTCTCTCTCTCTCTCTCTCATAAATGAACACTTGATGAATTACACTTTTCTGAGAATAGAATATAGAAGTGGAGATCGCTAAACTGCAAGTTTACCGGTGTTTTCAGAAAGCCAGCGCATTTATCCAGAGTGGAGAGAGTGCGCATGCGCACATAGTTGCCAGGTTGACAAAGATAAGTAGCACACTTAGCAGATATTTCCGTATTGCGCAAGTGGGAAGCTCTGTTACGGGGATTAAGACTCTTTATATCAAGCAACCCCAGTTGTGTTCCTCTGCGGCCAGATTAAACCTGGTTGTAGCCTATATATTATGCTCTATTCATTATTTTTTAGAAACCTCGCACTTTTCTACTCCTTTTTTAAACAGTGTTCTTGTGCGGTCCACTGCTGCACACGTGCCGCAATATTGATACAGAGACCGCTCTATCGATACTCCTATCATCAAATCTCTGACGATACATTGTCGTATCGATGTATCGAACACAGCACTATTTCACATGCTCTCTGATACATAGATTATTGGAGTACAGTTTACCTGTTACCTGAATATTTAGTTACATTTTGAGGGGTATCTAGTGATATAAACCGGGTAAAACATCAATATAAAAATGGATCAATACAACGCTTGTAAACCATTTAAGCTATTAAGTGGTTTATGAATATGAAAAGCTCTATTGATTTTTTTGACATTGCCTAGGGAAAGGTAAGAGAGGATTTTGTACACAGTTTTGAAAATCTCTTACTGACTATTGACTGTTTTCCACAGGATTTGATGACTTTTGTCTGCACTGCCGTTTCCCCCAAAATGCAGCTGCTTGAGTGCATGTACATCAAGCAAACAATTGATTTATTACAGGTAAAATGTGATGCACAGTCACAATCATTTTCATCTATCATGAAATAAAGCTTGAGCAGCTTATTGAATTAATATACACTATCAGTTAGAATTTTAGACACACTAAATCAGTTTAATTCATGTTAATGATCCTAAAAATAGAGTGATCTTGAACTATAATCTTGGCAAATGGTGGCTATTCTGAAGAAGCTCAAATATAAAATGGTTCTGATTTGTTAAACACAGGGCCTGTTGCCAGCCGTTGAAGAGAAACACCTAACAGCAGCTCACATCAAACGTCTCTTCATATTTGCTGTGATGTGGTCTGTTGGTGCTTTGCTGGAATTGGATGATCGAGCCAAGATGGAGGTATTCCTTAAAAAGCACAATGCCAAGTTGGACTTGCCCACCACACAGGGGGACCAGACAATCTTTGAGTTTGTAGTCAGTGCAACTGGAGAGTGGGATCTCTGGTCTACAAGGGTAAGACCATTATTTGTTAAGTACAATATTATGTATAGTTTAAAAGCCACTAGAGATCTTTTATTATAGCATGCCTCGTGCTACAATATTTCTTAGTTTTCTTTGTGACAACCTTCATATTTATCTTTTTATTCAGTGCATTAGTAAGTTGCCATTTTTAAACATACCATTTAATTGCGATGTCATTAGGTGCCAGAGTATCACTATCCCAAAGACTCAGTTCCAGACTATGCCTCCATTCTCGTACCCAATGTTGACAATATACGGACAGACTTCCTGATGCAAACCATTATGAAGCAAGGCAAAGCTGTCCTGCTCATTGGTGAACAGGGAACAGCCAAGACAGTCATGATCAAGGTACATCTGTTTCAGTTAATCCATGCTGTTATCAGCAGAATAATATTTTGTAATAAATAATTTACTGGCTTTGTAGTTTATAATACATATTTGAAATCTTGAAATTGAACTGATGTCAATTCAAGGTGCATTCACATTTACTATTGCTCAGCAAAATTTTGCTAGTGAAATCCAGTGATTACTACACAGATTTTACTCGTCAGGTGAATTCACCACGCTGAAATTAATTCTGACAAAACGATGTAATCCAAACCACAGGGCTACATGAGCAAGTATGACCCGGAAACGCATTTGAGCAAAAGCCTAAACTTCTCCTCGGCCACTCTGCCTGGCATGTTCCAGCAGACTATTGAGAGTTACATAGACAAACGCATGGGCACCACCTATGGACCTCCAGGCGGGAGGAAGATGACTGTCTTTATTGACGACATCAACATGCCAGTTATCAATGAGTGGGGTGATCAGGTGAGCAGTCACATGCTCCTTTGTTACTTAATTTTCCAAAAATCTACCCCTTTGGTTAATTTCTTTGAGCACACTATGTATTATATAGATGACCTCAACAGACATGGACTGTAGTTTTGGATTTTAATTTCGTCTGGTTTGTCAAATAACAAGGCATAATTAATAAATGAAATAAATAATTTTAATAGATAAACAATAATAGAGCGCTGCAGTGATGATAAATGTTTTTTAGCCAACCCGGAAGTAGAATCACCCTGGTTCCCTCTACAGAAACCCAATAAGATTTTTCCATTAGCTTTTGGAATATAGCAGAAAATAAGCTCTGTAGGCAACATAAGTTTATGATTCTTACACGTTTTATCATGATAATCTTCAAATTAACACAACTTGTATGTTGTATTATTTTGCACCCTAAATACAATCAGCAGAAGTAAAACCCTGTTGAAAAAAACAGCATATGCTGGTTAGGTATGTTTTGAAGCATGGCTGCTGGTCCTTAGCTGGTCATGAGCTGGTCGTGTGCTGGTCCTAAGCTGTCCTAAGCAACTAGCTCCTGCTCAGGACCAGCTTAGGACCAGCACATGACCAGTTTAAACCAGCTCATGACCAGCTAAGGACCAGCTCAAACCAGCAGCCATGCATCAAAACATAACTAACCAGCATATGCTGGTTTTTCAATAAGGAAAACTAACCGTAGGCTATAAACAAACTACTCCACGCTAAGTTTCACTAACGTCACCATCACTAAGCTTTGGACACTTTCAAAAAACATTTTCCCTGAAAGTTTGAGCTAGAATAGTTTGCAAGAGTGCAATTAAAAACACAACGAGTCTTCAGGACAACGGAACAGGGAGTGTCTGGGCTTTGGTCTACAAAAATATCATGTGTTGACAACAGTGGCGTGCACAGACCACCCGTCCGTGGTCAGTCTCTGACTGAGCCTCCTGTTTTTTTGTTTACCACTCAGATCACTAACGAAATTGTTCGCCAGCTGATGGTGCAGGGAGGTTTCTACAGCCTGGAACGATCTGGGGAATTCACCAGTGTAGTCGACTTGTATGTGGTGGCTGCTATGATCCACCCTGGTGGTGGCCGCAATGATATCCCCCAACGACTCAAACGCCAGTTCTGTGTGTTTAACTGCACTCTACCATCCAACTCCTCCATAGATAAGATATTCCAAACGCTGGCCAGTGGTTATTTTTGCTCAGAAAGAGGCTTCACGGAAGAGGTGTGCTCTCTAGCTGCCGCCCTGGTCCCCACCACCAGGAGAGTGTGGCAAGTGGTCAAAGCTAAGGTACTGCCATCATAATATGATCAAAAGAGGTATTGCTTATTGAACATGGAATGTCTGGTAATCTGTAGTCTCTTCCAAATTTAATTTCATTTGTTATCTTTTAACAAAGACTATCCATGTCTTTTAAAACATGCATGCAATGTGTCACAGCACACATTGGTCCAAATTATTAGAAAAGGGTGCCCTCTTTTGGTCAGTATGCTTCAAAGTAAACTGAGCTGCATTAATATTGTTCAGCTCTTGCAATATATTTTAAATACACTACCATTCAAAACTTTGAGGTCACTAAGATTTTACTTTTTTTCAAGAAATAAACATTTAATCAGCAAGGAATCAATGAATTGATCAAAAGTGACAGTAAAGACTTTTGCATTGTAATCAACTTATCTATTTTAAACAAATGCTGCTCTTTTGAACTTTATATTCATCAAAGAATTCAATAAATAAATCATGGATGAGAGCAGGGAGAGCAGTGATAACCCCCCAGTGTAACAGAACAGAACCAACATAAATGTATTGCAGATACTGTTAAAGTTCAATAATTTTATGTACATATTTTAGAATTAGCCTGATTCAAACAAGCTGAATCCTGACTGACAAGAGGAGGAGCTGGGTATGGAGGAGGGTAATTAGCTATTGAGCAACGTGAAAACTGCTGATGATAATGAGGGACCTTATATGTGAATGCTTAGAATGCTTAATGAATTCATTTATTTATTTGATCTCACATTGACTTCTGTACACTCTCACAGGATGCCATGACCCATTTGATGAAAATCTCTCGGATAATCCGGACGGCTCGTGGTAATGCACTACTGGTTGGAGTCGGGGGTTCTGGGAAACAGAGCCTCACCCGACTTTCATCCTTCATTGCTGGATACCAGAGCTTTCAGATTACACTGACACGGTGAGAAAATTGTAATTGTTCTTAAATTTGATGGTTTGATTTCTCATTGTTGTCATAAGGGCCTTTCACACCCTGTGTAAACTGAATGGTCGATTAATTTGTTTCATGTTTCACATTCTGTGTGAATGGCCCCTAGCACTGCATAGTTTCAGAAGCGGTGCTCTTAACCATGGGTAAAAACGGTGCTAGCTAGGGATGTGCTCAAATATTCGAATATTCGCTCTGTAATTATTATTCGAAAAATAAAAACACTATTCGAATTTTAATGCATGATGCTTTTCTGGCCGTAAATACAGGGCATCCATGATAAATCCTCCACAGTGATAACTAAATGCACTGGGTGGCACTGTGGAGCGTGTTAACGAGTTGATTGTATTTGATCACAGAATGTCGTTGTCTGCCTCGCGAAGTTTGGAATTACTTTGATAAAAATGATCTTACTAAATGATCTTACAAAATGGAAATACTTTTGGTGAAATTAATCAGTGAAACTGAGTTATCATAATATCACCATCACAATGAGAAATCCCACAAAACAGCAGTCGACTGAGGAAAGACAGCTGTCCATTACTGCATTCACGACTGCAGGTAAGCGCAGCTATACCCGAGTGAGCCGAGAAGAGAGCTTATCTGATAGCGAAATGATCGTGAGACATATGCTTCCTTTAAGTTTCCTTGATGGAGAGTGGTTTAAAAACAGAAAACACAAAGCGCTATAAGAAACTTTGCTTAGCACACCGTTATGTTTGTGTCTCTGTCTGGAACGTCTGTGTCAGCGCGCTATTTTTATTGTTATCAGACTGAGGAGCCTATTTTCACCCGAGCATGTGGATATTATTGTTTTTCTCAACATTAAAATGTGCAACAATATAAACACGATAAACATAGGCCGACTCGAGTGTGTAACTTGCGTTCTGTACTGTAATTGGCACGGGCTGCTTAATTTTTTATGTTTGCTCTTCTTGACTTTGAATGCTTTTGTTCTTAATATATAGATTTTTTTTTTGTTTACACACGTTTTCAACTAAAAGAAAACTGAGATATAACGCAGCTTTGTTGTAGAACATAATGCCTTATCATAAGCTTGTTCAGAAATGGTGACAGAAACTTGATTATTAAATCATAACGTATTTTTCTTTTAACCTAATTTAAATAAACGAATATTCGTTTTTTATGAGCCCAAATATTAGAATACAGTATTTCTGAAAAATGCCCATCCCTAGTGCTAACACTGCTTCTAAATTACAAGTGTGAAATGTTCCTCTTCCCAGGGTTAAAAGCAGGGTTTAGAATGGTGATAACCTGGAGTTAAGTGAAGTGGGAAAGGTCTAATAGTGTATTAAGACACAGTACTGATACTTTCTATCAATGATTTAAATTGAGTTCAGTGAATATTTTATCAAAAGGTAAAAATATTTAACATAATTTATTCCCTTACAGAACATACAATGTGAGTAATCTAATTGAGGACCTGAAAACCCTGTACAGAATCGCAGGTTTGGAAGGGAAGGGCGTGACTTTCATCTTCACGGACAATGACATCAAGGATGAAGCTTTTTTGGAGTACATGAACAACGTTCTGGCATCGGGAGAAGTCTCAAACCTGTTTGCTCGAGACGAGGTGGATGAGATCACCCAAAGTCTTATTCCCATCATGAAGAAAGATCTCCCACGCTGCCCACCCACCATCGACAACCTCTACAACTACTTCCTGTCCAGGGTGCGCAGTAACCTTCATGTTGCTCTTTGCTTCTCTCCGGTGGGTGAGAAACTGCGTTCCCGTGCCCTGAAGTTCCCCGGCCTCATCTCGGGTTGCACTGTGGACTGGTTCCAGCGGTGGCCACGGGATGCTTTAGTAGCTGTGGCTCACCATTTCCTCTCCAACTATTCACTGCGTTGTTCAGATGAGGTGAAGAAGAGTGTGGTAGAAACTATGGGAACATTCCAAGACATGGTGGCAGAAATCTGCACCGAGTATTTCCAGCGCTTCAGGCGTCAGACCTATGTGACACCCAAATCCTACTTGATGTTTATTAAAGGATACCAGATAATTTACTCAGAAAAAATTGATCATGTGGGGATGCTTGCAGAACGAATGAACACAGGTTTGCAATTACATCAGAATTTTAGATTTGTTGCTGTACTTTCCCATACAGCAAAAAAAATAAATAATTGTATATATTTTTAAATATATTTCAAAATATAAAAAATAGCCCAAAAATGTATTTGGCTAAAATATGTTTCAAAATATATTTATGTAAATATATTTTCTACCAATATATTTTTGGCCTTTTTTTTAAATATATTTATGAAAATATATTTTAAATGCAAAAATATATATTTTTAAAAGCATTTACACAAGGATCATAATTTAAAATGCTACAAAAAAGCATTATTGCAATATATAAAAATATTAAATATTTAAGCATTTTAATTCTGATGATAATTAAAAAAATTATCTCTAGTAGGCCATCTACATTTGTATTTAGCCTAAACGTAGGCTACTGTAAGACTGAAATGCTTTATTATTTATTTTATTGCCTCTAAAATACATTTAGAAATATATTTAATGTTTCATATATTAATATTTCATTTTGGTATATATCATATATTTAGCATATATTTCAAATATATTATGGCCACATTGCAATATATAAAAATATTAAATATTTAAGCATTTTAATTCTGATGATAATTTAAAAAATTATCTCTAGTAGGCCATCTACATTTGTATTTAGCCTAAACGTAGGCTACTGTAAGACTGAAATGCTTTATTATTTATTTTATTGCCTCTAAAATACATTTAGAAATATATTTAATGTTTCATATATTCATATTTCATTTTGGTATATATCATATATTTAGCATATATTTCAAATATATTATGGCCACAATATATATATATATATACAAAAGGGTGAAAATGCTCTCAGCTTGGTATCTTCAGCATTAGCATGTAGTCTTGGAATGGGAAACCACTTTTGCACAATATTCACTGAAAAACTAATAATTATTAATGACAAGGTCACATTTTTGAAAATGACATACTCTAAATTCTTTCATCTCACTGCAGGTCTTGAGCGTCTCATGGAGGCCGAACAGTCTGTTAATGAGCTTCGTGTGGAGCTGAGAGAGAAGGAGAAGGTGCTGGAGGTGGCTAACCAGAAAGCAGAAGTAGTTTTACAGGAGGTCACGGCCAAGGCACAAGCTGCGGAAAAGGTGAAGGTTCAGGTCCAGAAGGTGAAAGATAAGGCCCAGGCGATTGTGGATGAGATAGAGGGGGACAAGAAGGTTGCCGAGTCCAAACTTGAGGCGGCCAAACCAGCATTAGAGGCAGCTGAGGGTGCGCTAAAGGTAGATGTCTGGATGATGCTAAATCACCTCTGAAACACAATTTAGTTAAATGTTTTGTGTTTCATGTTGACTTGAATACCTTGAATTTAGTCAGCGTAAATCTTTGTACCATGTTTGGTTTCTAGACCTTAAAGCCTGCTGACATCGCAACAGTGCGTAAACTGGGAAAGCCTCCACATCTGATCATGCGGATCATGGACTGCGTACTGCTGCTGTTCCAGCGACGGGTGGATGTGGTCACCATGGACCCCGAGAGACCCTGTGTAAAACCTTCATGGAGTGAAGCTCTTAAATTGATGAACAACTCTGCATTCCTCAGCAATCTGCTGAACTTCAACAAGGTCAGACAGCACTGTGATACTAATCAAATCTTCATTTTAGGTCTTTATTAAAGTGATAAATCTATCTTATTGGATGAGCCATGGTAAAAAAAATGTATAAAGTAAATGTAAGAATACATTGTAAAGAATACAAATGTAAATTTTAAATGTTAAGTAATATTTCAAGATGAACACTTACTTGACTGATACAATTTAGGTTTACTTGATTATCCATAAATACTTTTATAGAAAAATAATTTTAAAAAGTAAATGTCAAATATGATCCATCAGGCTTTTGAGCAACACTTATTTGTATATCTCTGAATGATCATTGTGTTGTATTTCAACCATAAAAGATGTATCGAATATGTTCCTCAGCAAAAAGAAAAAAACATGGACATTTTAATATATTTTTATTATATATTATTATTATTATTATTATATATTTATACATTTTTAACAACCTTTTTTTTTATAAAAAACTATTTTTTCATATTTTAGATTTTTCAGGGTTTATATTATATTCAGGATGAGCACTAATTATGAAAAAACCCTGTTCTCATACTGCACTCATGTAACTAAGCACTAATAGTATCACTTCATCTCTTCAAGTTATTAGTTCCATCTATATGGAGCTCCATGAACGACCCCGGGCTGGACTCCGCTTCGTCCACGGTGAATGCCGATCTGGCGATCGACAGCGCGAAGTTGATGTATTTCCTCAATACTACAGTGAGAATAAAAGTTACGCCTTCTTTCTTTGCGTGAACATTTGGGGGGCGTTATGCAAATCTTCCCATATCGTGACGTAGACATGTGGGGGCATGTTAGAACGAGCCGTTTTAGGTAGGCGTGGTTGACTCTTAACTTTTATAAAGAATATCTCTTTGTATTTGAGACTTTAGTCTTTGCAACTTTACAGATCTTCTTTATGCACCAAGAGCTTGTAACACTCCAAAGAGAAAGGAAAAATTTAAATCGCATCATATGACCCCTTTAATGCATGCTTACGGAGTAAAACTATTAAATCTCTTTTAAAAAAATTGTTAAACCTCTTAATAAATTTATTTCCATACTTTGTGTATCACAGGCTAACTTAAAGCTTCAAGAAGCTCGTTTGACTGTAGCACAGAACGAACTATCAAGCGCTCAGGAACAACTGGACTCGAAGCAGAGAGAGCTGGATGAGGCTCAGGTGTGATATATATGTGATATACTGTATAACCAAGAATCTGGTCTATTTTATAAAAATAAAAAAATAGTGATACATTTTCTTTAGCAGATCTCAAATGTGACTTCTTCTGCAGATACGGGCAGAACAGCACTTTAAATTCTCTGATTGAAGATAAATGAATGAATTTATGAGTTTTAAGTATATAGTTAGCACTAATGTTTGGATTTGCATTTGTAATTTTAATTTAGTTTTCAACCAAAAAATTTAAGTTTATATGAATTTCCAAAGTTTTAAAATCCCAGATGGATGTTTACGCACATTTTTGCACAGGCAATGTATGATGCGGCCATGAAGGAGAAGCAAGACCTGCTGGATGATGCTGAGGCATGCAAGAAGAAAATGTCCAATGCTGTGGCACTTATAGATGGACTTGGTGGAGAAAAGGTTTGAAAATTCCTTGCAGAATTTGGATTAGATTAAATGAGAGCTACACTACAGATGTTTGACTGCAAGCCTTAAAAATGACACTCCTTGAAAACATCCAAAAAGGTGATCTGTACATGTGCTTATGTCTGCCTTAGATTCGCTGGACGGAGAGCAGTGCTCAGTTTGCGAGACAAATCAAAGATTTGGTGGTGTTTGGATTTGCATTTGTAATTTTAATTTAGTTTTCAACCAAAAAATTTAAGTTTATATGAATTTCCAAAGTTTTAAAATCCCAGATGGATGTTTACGCACATTTTTGCACAGGCAATGTATGATGCGGCCATGAAGGAGAAGCAAGACCTGCTGGATGATGCTGAGGCATGCAAGAAGAAAATGTCCAATGCTGTGGCACTTATAGATGGACTTGGTGGAGAAAAGGTTTGAAAATTCCTTGCAGAATTTGGATTAGATTAAATGAGAGCTACACTACAGATGTTTGACTGCAAGCCTTAAAAATGACACTCCCTTGAAAACATCCAAAAAGGTGATCTGTACATGTGCTTATGTCTGCCTTAGATTCGCTGGACGGAGAGCAGTGCTCAGTTCGCGAGACAAATCAAAGATTTGGTGGGGGATGTTTTGCTGGCCACTGGATTTCTATCCTATGCTGGGCCTTTCAACCAGGAGTATCGCAGCCTTCTTATGCAGCAGTGGAAGAAAGAGATGAATATCTGCCGCATCCCTTACAGCGAGGTACATCCTGAGTAGGGATGGGTACCGAAACCCGGTATTTAATCGGTCCTGGGGCTAAATTATGAAAGACCGGAGTATCGATAAGCTCTGACGTTAACGGTTCTGCTATCGGTACTGGAGAAATTAATAAAACACATTTATTATTGCTATATATACATTATCTTGCAAATTCTATCTCACCAGAGTCGCCAGCTGTTTTTCAAACATTTGTCTATGATGTATTTTTGCTATTCACAATTCAGAAGCGAGATCGCGCCCACACGGAGGAGCTTCAGCACATGCAACATGAAAGCCCTGTTTAATTATGATAGAAGAGCGAACTAAACATCTGCTTACACTTTAGGCCTGTGGCTGTTTTATTAAGCTAATTTTATTAAATTTTTTTGATTTTGGCTTCTAAGGATTATACAAAAGAAGACATGAGGTAAAGCTATTAAAAACTAGCTGCGTTTCGTATTGCGCAACTTCTTTCCCTTCACAGGGAAGAAGCATTCGTTCCTGCCTAAAACCCAAACGTAACGTCAGAATCAGCTCAATCGGTGATTGTTGTAAGATGCCGTCTTTACTGTTGCTAAATTGCGGGACATGTTTGATAATAAAATGTTGAAAGCACAATCCGCACAAGAGACGCTGTTTCTCAGGCTGAAATGTGTGCGCGCGGCGCGCTCCAAAACAGACAAACAAATTACACTTTGAGCTTCGGACGCATGTCCAATCGATCAAATACACACAAAAATCTGTCAAAATGGCTGGCTTGGAGAGTATTTACTTAACCACAGTTTATGTCTTAAGTGGAGGATGTGTCCTAAAGATAATAAATGTGATCAAATGTGTCCCTAAGACATAAATCCGATGTGTAAATATATTGTCTTAAGGTGACAGACTGGCGCTTGGGCCATCAAAATGCAAATCTGCTCTTAATCTGAATAACGTTATAGCTTTAATAAGCATTAATCTATCAATACATACACTGAAACTATGCAGTGTTCATTTACATTTGATCACTTTTAGATTTCTTTTGTAGGCTATTACTTACCTGGGCTGCGTTTCTCGATAACGATTGATCTTAGACAGGGTTCCCACGTTTCTTGAAAGTACTTGAATTTCAGACACATGGATTCAAGGCTTACAAAGTACTTGAAAAGAAACATCGGTCCTTGAAAGTGCTTGAATTAAATTTGAAATTAATTTTGTTTATGGCGCTATTTAAAAAATTGTCCTATATGTTCTGTCAAAGAACGAAATGGCACTAATGATTGGGGGTGGAGATGGGGTAACGCGACAAAAACTTAGCGTGTGTGTTGATGCGCAGCCTAGAGCCCTTAGCGGGACAGTTTTCTTAAGCCCGCTCCCGCTGAATTTCTGACCATTACTGCCCGCTCCCACAACGTGTGTGTCCCGCTCCCGTGAACATTCTAATATTGTATATACAGGGATTAAAGTTTTTCGTCGCTACGACGGATTTCCGTCAATTGGAAAAAATGAGGGGAGAAGAAATGCATAGCGCATTGTTGTTGTTCTGCCGGCACACCAAAAATCATCCCCGCCATGGCTGCAGCTTCTCACTGACAACATAGTGATGCCGCTCGCATCATTCATAATCGAGTTATTAGCATTTAATTGCACTCATGCCACCTCTGAGAATCAGTAAATGTCTGAAAATTTACCTACAAGCCACTTTTGTGTTCTTCTGTGCACCATCTGTAGTAGAAATAATTGTTTTTATTAATACTAATTTAATTTGATTGCTAACTTATTTGTCTTATTCTACTTCTTATTATATTTTTTTAAATAGAACTTTTAAAAAGCTTATAAACATACATTTTTGAATTTGAAGGCAAAGGTAAAAAAAAAAAAAAAAGCCCCTGTAAATCACTTTAAGGAGTCAAATATCACCTCATATTAGGAAGGCTAATTTTTGATCAGAATTTTTGATTATTGGTCAGAAGGTGCTCCTAAATTTTTTTAATTAGGAGGACAAGCGCTCCTAAAAAGAAAAGTAAGCATAGAGCCATGTGTATAGTATATTAGATCTGTGCATGAGGTCTTAAAGAGACAGCAGCCTAAATAAACCTGCTGCTGTCTTTCATTATACAGTGAAGACTATCCAGTGTTATTTTACAGTTGAGTAGATTATAGTTAGACCTAACTGAAAACATTTATTGTTATTGTTTTTGTTTGTGCTATTGATTGTCATTAATTTATTTGTTCTTATTTTATTATTCACTATTTACTTGTCATTTTTAGTTAAAATAAATTCAATTCTGAGTGCACGTGATTCTTGGGTGAGGAGGGGGCGTGGTCCTGCCACCACAGCTGGAAAAAAATCCTAGAGGAAACACCACATGCATTTAATAAAATTAGAAAAATGCATTTACAAAGGTAAAAAGAAAATGCCCCTGAAATCACTTTGAGTCAAATGTCAGCTTGTATTATTCAGAATTTTTTATTATTGATTAGAAGGTGCTCCTACACTTCTCTTAAACTAGGTATGTGACAGGTATGGATGTGGAATGGGGTTTAGGCCGAGGAAAAATTTTCAGTCAAAAGATTTTTTTTTTCTTTAACCCCATAATTTTCACACATCAGGGAGCCACTATCAATATGCGGGGTATTGAAATCGCATTTGAATTAGCTCTCGCTGTTCACTTTCGATATCACGATCACACGCATTCTGTGAAAAGGGAGCACATCTTATCAGCATATATAATAATTATGCACGCACTGTATTCTGATCATATGTTTTCCAAGCACATTTTACCAATTCCAAACCACATCAATCTAAATAGCTACTATTATTTTTGTATTTAATCATTTAGAAGTGATATATAATTGTCCATTAAGGCTGGAAATGAAAAACTCCTTATTAAGGTGTGCAGAATTATTAGGCAGGTTTTCTTTTACAGATGAAATGAGCCAAAAAAGAGATTTAACTCAGACTGAGAAGTCAAAAATGATTAAATCCCCTTGAGAAATATAAACTAATTCAATACAGAAATTTCAAAGTTAAGGCATGACCATTGGTCAGCAAAATCCTCACTGGGTCAGCGGGGTCAGAAAAAAACAGGTGGAGAAGAAAAGACGCATGTTAACTGCAAAAGATTTAAGAATTAATGTGAAGAATTAAGTGTGAAACCATCAGGAACCTTTTAGTCTCCAGTGCCACTATTTTCCAGAACTGCAACCTTGAGTCTCCAGAATTACAAGGTGACAGGTTCTCAGAGACTTTGCTTGGGTAAAAAAAATCCTAAAAATGTCCTTTTCTTAATAAGAATAACATTCTGAAGTGTTGTGAAATACATGAAGACTATTCTTATAGGCTTTATGGACAGATAAGTTGAGAGTGACTCTTGAAGGACCAGCACCACATCCTCTTGTACCACTGTTAGAAGAATTGATCTTTCAGAATCTGCAGTAAGTTTTAGGAGCTCATTTTTGTCAGTCTCTGCAAGACAGACTTCTCAGGATAGGAGATGGACTACAAATGAACTCCCAAAACTTACTGCAATATGGAGTTTAGGAGAACATGTAGAACTTGAAAAATTTAAAAAACAACTTAGTGAAAAGTGTTTACAGTTTAAAAGCAAATAGAAAGTCCTATTTTTTTATTTATTTTCTTTATATTTTTTTGCAGATTTGCACATGTACAAGGTTTAAAATGTTCATTAAATATTTTCAAAACATATTGACGTTTTGAGCAGCTGCATTCCTCTAGGTCAAAGATGAAAAAATGGGATTTACAATAAAAAGTAATTTACACAATTATTTTGAATTGAGTTAATTTATTAACGAGTAATGTTTCTTTTGAGTGAATGTGCAAATTTTTAATGTTAACAGGTTTTACCACGTTATTACAACATTTAACCACTTTTTATTAATTTAAAAATGGAGAAATTCTTTCAAATTTAAATATTGTACAAGAACTACAGCAAAAACCAGTTTGATGCATATTTTATCAATATTTTAGAAATTGTATTTGATTATTACCAGTACTGACTTCAATGGATTTAATTAAATTCCTTTGAACACGACTTCTCAAAATGGTCTAAATTTATGAAACCTACACCTTTGTTCATGTTCTTACTGTATCTTATCTTATGTATAAAATACTAAAAATGCCTGCACACTGGTGCATTTACAAATTTATGTTTTATATTCATTTAATTAAATATTTATTTTACATTTCAGAATATAAAGCAATGTTAATTAAGTTCTTAATTTGT
>NW_015505198.1:1954266-1963936 GCF_001515645.1 Sinocyclocheilus grahami | reverse complement strand
TATATATATATATATATAAAACAAAAAGTACCGATAAGAATACCGTTAAAGTACAGAATCGATAAGCAGTATCCGTAAGAGTAGTAATACCGTTAAAACCTTAACGATACCCATCCCTAATCCTGAGTCTTTTTCATTTAATATTTCAACAGCGACAACTTATTATTTCTTCAAGCTTGTATGAGATGTTGTTTTTACAATTCATGAATCTTATAAAACGATTCTCATGATTTTCTCATGATTTCCTGCACAGAACCTGAATTTGATCAGTATGCTGGTGGACAATGCAACTATAGGAGAATGGAACTTGCAGGGTCTCCCCAACGATGACCTGTCCATTCAGAATGGCATCATCGTAACAAAAGCTTCTCGTTATCCTCTGCTCATTGATCCTCAGGGCCAGGGCAAGATCTGGATCAAGAACCGTGAAAATAATAATGAGCTACAGGTACTGATTTGATACCAGTTTTAATCTAATTTGATTAAAGTTTGATTATATTATCATTACTGTAATTATCGGTGTAATTAAATCAATCAATGTAGCAACTTTGAATTAGTGCGATTTAGCTAAAAAAATTAAGCAAAAAGTCACTGCAACTATGTCAGCTACAATCCCCCCCATCAGGTGACATCACTAAACAACAAATATTTCCGAACTCACCTGGAAGACTGCCTGTCCCTGGGCAAACCTTTGCTCTTAGAGGATGTTGGGGAAGAGCTTGATCCAGTGCTAGATAACATACTGGAGAAGAACTTCATAAAGTCTGGAAAAACTTCTAAAGTAAGTCATGTGACTTCATGAATACATTCTGTAATTTTTTTTTACATTTCTAAACTTAATGCGATACTAGACACATGCCCGGTCTCAAAATTCTCTGGGCTTTAGAAGACTAAGCTAAGACATTTTCTCTTGTGTTAGGTAAAAGTCGGGGACAAAGAAGTGGATGTAATGGATACATTTACTTTGTACATCACAACTAAACTAGCCAACCCTGCATACAGCCCAGAAATCAATGCTAAGACAGCAGTGGTGGATTTTACAGTTACCTTGAAGGGTTTGGAGGACCAGTTACTTGGCAGAGTCATTCTCATAGAGAAAAAGGCAAGTCTGAGACAGTGTTATTTTAGTATCATAATATACTATTATAGTTTTTATTTATATTTTGAATTAATTTTAATATTTTTCATTTCAATTTTTGTCAAAGCTTTAGTCCTTTTATTGTCAGTTTTGTTTTTGTCTGTCATTTTTCATTAATTTTTATTTCAATTTTAGTTTGAGAGCAACTAGTTCAAATAAAATAGTATTGTATATGTATACCAGTGCTTCTCAAAGTCCAGACCCATCTCCATTTCGTATTTTAGGAGCACTAATTATTTCCTACTTTGATAAACGCATGTTAAACTTGTAAATCATTTGTTTAGTTTTTTTAATGTCTTTTTGGAGATGGTCCGAAATGAAAGCGAAGGCGAAATATTGAAACTTTTCCTTCTTGATATTTGTTGTCATGACATCTAGTGAGCGTATGACGTTTGACATAATCGGGCGACATTTCACTGCTAATATGAGTAATTTTTAATTTATTTATTTTTGTTATCACTTAGATTATGGACATTTGACTTATAGCAGTGTCCAGTGTTTCCCATACATTGAGTTATTTGTGGCGGCCTGTTCTAAAATCAAAACTGACCGCCACAAATAGATTTTCCAAAAGGATTCTACTTCGTTGAATAAACTGAGCACTGCACGTTTCAAAATTAAAATGCAGAGCGGATGGTTTTATATGAATGAATCATTGAAAAGAACCGACCGTCTTCAGAAAAGCTTTGATGCCATTTTCATTTCGTCTTTCCTAGCGTTTGTGAGTGCAGTGCTTATGGTTATTATGGGGGCATATTTTGGGGCAGTCATGGCCTAATGGATAGAGAGTCGGACTTGTAACATGAAGGTCGCCGGTTCGAGTCTCAGGTCCGACATTGTAGATGCAGGATTGTAGGTGGGGGGAGTGAATATCCAGCGCTCTCTCCACCCTCAATATCACGACTGAGGTGAGACCCTTGAGCAAGGCCCCAAACCCCCAACTGCTCCCCGGGCGCCACAGCATTGGCTGCCCACTGCTTCCGGGTGTGTGTGTGTTTGTTCACTTCTCACTGATGTGTGTGTGCACTTGGATGGGTTAAATGCAGAGCACAAATTCCAAGTATGGGACACCATACTTGGCCACACATCAGGTCCTTTCCTTTCCTTATTTGATTACAGCCGTTACCGGGGAAACTGCTATATGTCTGCTCCAACAGACATTAATTTGCATTTGCAAGTCTGTGGGAAACACTGGTGTCTGTCAACAAACATAAACAAAAAGCATGCTTCAGAACTGTTTTGAGAAGGTGCTTTGAGCTATGTATTATTACTATGAATTAGGCTACTACTACTATTACCATCTTGTACCCTGCAATAATCTTGTGACCTCTATTGCTGACTAACCAGAGGCCTGTTCTGCCTTTCTGAGGTGTTAGGTGCATTTCGGGGGAAGGGTCCATAGACCCTCGTAATTGGCCATTTGGTTAGGTGATGGGGAGTTCGATATTATTTGTTAAATATAACAAAAAGTTGTGTGTCTGATTGGTCCAAATGCTACAGTTTTAAGTAACTATAATAACACTGGTCTGATATACATGTTTTAAATCTAAATAAATTAACTAGATATTGAAGTCAGAAGTCAGAAAGAGTTTTATTGCCTAGTATGTTTGCATTTATGTTTGAATTTGTTCTGGTGACAGAAGCTTCCAGTACACAGAGATAACAACAAAAATGTGCAATCAATCAATCAATAATGTAGCTTTTAGATGTAATATTGATTTAATCAATTATTTTCCAATCAAGGAAATGGAGGCTGAACGTGTGAAGCTCTTGGAGGAAGTGACATCGAACAAGAGGAAGATGCAGGATTTGGAGAGCAATCTTCTGTACAAGTTAACCAGCATTCAGGGCTCTCTAGTGGAGGATGAGTCTCTTATCGAGGTGCTCAGAGTCACCAAGACTATAGCACAGGAGGTACTTTCTTCAATTGTAGCCATGTACTTTTAAGCTGATTTATAAAACTGACTTACAATTGTGTTTTGATAGCTAAAATCTCCTGCCATCCCCTAGGTAAGTCAAAAGCTAGCAGTTGCTGCAGAGACTGAAATTAACATCAACCACACTCGAGAAGAGTACCGTCCAGTGGCCACCAGGGGGAGCATCCTCTACTTCCTGATTGTGGAGATGAGCCTGGTCAATGTGATGTACCAAACTTCACTACGCCAGTTTTTGGGCATCTTTGACATGTCGATGGAGAAGTCGCCAAAGTCCCCCGTTACAGCTAAAAGACTAGACAACATCATGGAGTACCTCACATTTGAAGTCTTCCGCTATACTGCTCGGGGACTTTATGAAGATCACAAGTTCCTCTTTACACTGCTTCTGACGTTGAAAATAGACTTACTGGCCAAAAACGTTTCCCATAGCGAGTTTCAGACCTTCATCAAAGGTTTGATCCATAATGTTTTGCAGATAATGTTGTGTACTTTCAGTTTGCTGATTATCTCAATATCACAATTCATTTGAACAGCATTTAGCTTCAATTTAATCAGATAACAGCACACAGAAGCTACAATTGATGACCATTCAATACGTCTTGATATCCCCCACAATTCCCTGTAATACAGTCCATTTAAGAACTTATTTCAGGCCAAGTAATTATTTTTATTATTTTTTTTACCTTTTTTCAGGCGGAGCATCTCTAGACTTAAACTCTGTCGAGCCCAAGCCAAGGCGCTGGATACTGGACACAACATGGCTAAACTTAGTGCAGTTGTCCAGCCTGCCTCCCTTCACTGCTCTCCTAACCCAGGTGGCCCGCAATGACCGTGCCTGGAAGAGCTGGTTTGATGAAGGCACTCCAGAGGAGACTCCTCTTCCTGATGGTTATGACAGCCAACTGGATGCATTCCGCAAACTGCTGCTAATACGAAGCTGGTGTCCTGACCGCACCATTGCACAGGTGCATGAAAATCTTTTTTCTGGGTTTAAATACTTTCTTAAGATGCAGAGCAATGTTATTTTAGTGACATTACTGTACTGTTTTAGTATTGACAAATGTTTTTATGAATATTACTTTTTATTTTTAAATTTTTAGTTTTCCTTTTAGTTTGAAAGTTGTAATTTTTTGCTTCAGTCATTTTTATTAGTTTTTGTTTTCTAAAATATGTCTTGTTTTCATTGATTTTTATTTCAGTTTTAGTTTAGTTATTTTCATTCTGTAGTTTTAGTACTTTAACTTAAGTGAAATTTTATTTTTTATTTAATTTTTTTTATATTCTATATTATTTCTGTTAACATTTAATTTATTTAAATTAACACATTTTTGTAGTTTTAGTTTTAAGTAGTAATAATAATAGCACTGATGCAGAGTCAAATATATTGGTTCTACAGAGGTTGATTCAACATTGCTCTGTTTGTTATAGAACCAAATCAAGCTAATTTGGGGTTTTAAGATATCTTTAGACAAATATTGCAAACTTCATATAAAATAGTATAAAATAGAAAAAAATTATAAAATAGAAAACTGCAGATGAATTAGCATTTTCAAACGGGTAAGAACCTCCATTCACCCACCTTTTGTTAAATAACGACAAGTGGAGGTACTTTTTTTTATTATGATAGGGTCCCTTCTATTAATATTTTTTACTTTAAACTATAGGCTAACATACCAGTCAAAAGTTTTTGAACAGTAGGATTTTTAATGTTTTTTAAAGAATTCTCTTCTGATCACCAAGCCTGCATTTATTTGATCCAAAATACAGCAAAAACAGTAACATTTTGAAATATTTTTACTATTTAAAATAACTTTTTTATTTGAAAATAATCATTTATTCCTGTGATTTCAAAGCAGAGCTTTAGCATCATTAGTCCAGTCACATGATCCTTCAGAAATCATTCTAATATTCTGATGTGCTGCTCAAAAAACATTTATTATTATGATGTTGAAAACAGCGGAGTAGATTTTTTTCAGGTTTCTTTGATGAATAGAAAGTTCAGAAGAACAGCATTTATCTGAAATATAAATCTTTTGTAACATTATAAATGTCTTTATTATCACTTTTGATCAATTTAAAACATCCTTGCTAAATGAAAGTAATAATTTCTATAATATAAATTTTAAAAGAGCTTTTGAAATCAATGCATGGGAAACACTGGTAATGTATATCGAAATATCGTAAATGTGTTTAAAAATCATATCACCGTTATTGAAAAAAATTATATCGCGATACATATTGATATTGAATTATTGTCCAGCCCTACTTCTGACCTTTACAATATACCAGATAAATATTTATATTTTGTGCTCATAGTATGTTTGTACTCATACTTTGCTGTCTGATATCCAAACCTGATAAATGAGAAGAGTGCCTACTCCAATCTTTTGTAAGCTCTTAGAAGCAACTAAGTAAGCGTATATTCCCTTTCAAGACCCTCCAGTCTATAAAAAGATTCTGTGAAATGAATTTGAACAGCTGATCAGCCACTGAGCTCCAGATTGTCACTTAACATTCATAATCAAACCGGCCTGTTATGACGTTTAACGATAATGGGGTCACAAAATCTCTCAATACCACCTGCCCAGGTCACATTCATATAAAAAATAATGGCAAAAAATAAATAATTTATACTTTGCATAAAGAAAACAGTTATTTATTTGGGGTGGGAGAAAAAATCGATTCACCTAACTATCGCGATTCTTTTTAAAACGATTTAAAAATCGATTGGTTTACCTCAGAATCGATTTATATTTAATTATTTTACTTTTCCTAAGAGGTGGTTGGGAGAAATTAGCGCTTTTTTAATTCCAACAGAGGGCGAAATGTATAGGTGTGTGTGACTTGGAGCAGCACCTAAAGCACATAAAACTAAACATGACTAAAATGCTATGCAAAGTAACAGCACTTTATTTTACTCATTTTGTTTAACATTTGACTATTATATTCATGTGCAAGTTCAGGGTTTTGGTACTTGAAAGTTTCATGGTTCAAGGTACTTTAAATATACACTGTGTATGTGAAATAAAAGTTCAGAAAGATGTGATGCATTGTTTTAGTTAATATGACTCATCATATACAGTCTCTTTTATGGGTATAATCAAGTATTTTCCATTGTCTAGTCTTTAATAAGCAAACAAAAATCACTATGTAATATCGAATCGCAATAGTTATATAAGCGCAATACTCAATTATCGCAATATTTATTGAATCGGCACACAAGTATCGGGATAGTATTGAATCGGCAGATTAGCGTATCGTCCCAGCCCTATTATTTATCAAGTTATATGTTGCCCTGTGATGGACTGGCCATCCATCCAGGGTGTTTCCCTGCCGGGAGGGTGGGTGGGCGGGCATTTGTAAGCCTCCGGGCTTTCAGGGCTGGTGTGCACTGCCCACACACACACCAAATCGCGACTCTCAGCATCGGGAGTGCGTCAGGCAGGGGAACAACAGGGCTGGTAGACAGTTCAGGGTAGACTGGTAAGTCCGAGGAAGGTGGGAGGAGAATAGGCATGTCCGCATAAATATCTGCCTCCCAGACTGTTTGGTCCCCAGAGTCCAGGGGACGCTCACCCTCAGCGGTGGTGCAGTGGGCGGGGCTTTTCTCTAAGGGGCTTTTGCTCCCTTGCATCATCCACCGTCGCGTGCTCCGTTGCTGGCTCTCACACCTGGTCTGACATCACAGGCTCGGGCTCCGGGGCAATCCTCACGCTCAGGCGATGGCTCATCGGTTGTGGCTGGCTCTGACTCAATGTCAGCGGTGGGCTCGGGCTTGGGCTCCGTGCAGCGGGGTGATGGTGGGCTGGGCTCTGGGTCCGGAGTGGACCTAGCGAGATCCTCCTCAGGACCGACGGTGAACGGAGATCCGTTTCTCGCCAGTATCCACTCCACAAAGGTGGCGAAATCCTCTCGAGGGCCGTCTTCGGACGACGCCGCTCTACACGTGGTGTGATAAGCGATGTCCAGAAACATCAGGTGTATAAAGTACCTGAAAGCCATACTCAAGTAAAAGTACAGATATCTTACCAGAAAATGACTTTGGTAGAAGTTTAAGTCACCGTTTAGAATATTACTTGAGTAAAAGTATGTGATATTTATTGTACTTAAGTACGAAAAGTATTTTTTAAATCTTAAACGTACTTTAGTATTGAAAGTAAAAGTACAAGTAAATGCAAAATGGAAAAGAAGCAAATAAATATATATATAAAAAAAATTCATACACAGCTTGAGTAGAATAGGAAGCACTTCATCCAGTAACTTAGTGTCTTTCATTCCAACATAAGAAAACATTTCTGAAATCTGCATCTGAAGTGGCATTTAGATGTATTTACACAGTTTAATGTATCTCAGAGGGGACATGGATGCATTTAACCTGCAGTTACAGATGCATAAATAGGCCTAATGTTTTGTTTTTAACATAAAACGTTGAATACTGATATTTGAAATAATTTAAAACATGAAAAAAATAGTCGAAATGTGAAATTAAAACCGCCAGTAAGTGACAGCAAGTGACTGTTAATGAGTGAGTCATTGAGATTCAACCGATTCATTCAAACGACTGATTCATTCAGAAACAAAGCATTTGACTGTGTTAATGAGTGAATCACTGAATCATATTACACCGATTCTTTCAAAAAGCTGATTCATTCAATAAGTAAACACCATCCATTGCTCAGAGATGCAAAACAGTGCTGTGATCTTTGTTTGGAACTATTTTCGTTAGCAGAATTGAGCAAAAACAAGCAATATTATGCCTAAAATGTAAGTCACTTATTGCTTTACTGAACTTGTATAAAATGATTATTAAATGTGTTCATGCTGATATCTGCGGAAAAACGTTACTCTTTGTGTGTTATTGATTAATTTAACTATATTAAATTATATAAATATAAAAAGCATACAGAAGCATTTTTGCCGTCTACAGTTTAGAATGCCTGGAATTTTGAGTTTTAATAAACTAATAAATCAACGTGCGTGCACTCTGTGTGTGATTTGGAGATTACCTAGTAACCTAGAAGTTACTTGATAATGTCAGATCGCACATCATTACAACAACACTTACCATATTATCGCAGATGATGCTGTGTATCGCACACTCCAGACTCGACTTGAGTGGAAAATGAATCATCCGCGGTTGTGCGCGCACTTGTTTGGTTTGCACATGAGAAAAGGTGTTTTTATGAGTCTAACTTGCAAACACCATACCACTGAATCGTCAAACCTGCTTTCCTGCAGTCCGTGTTTTTCTGACTTCTGACTATTTTGTAGTAAGTAACGAATATGCTTCGGGGAAATGTATCGGAGTAAAAGTATACATTTTAATTAGGAAATGTAGTGGAGTAAAAGTTGGCAGAAATATAAAAACTCAAGTAAAGTACAGATACTCCCAATAAATACTTAAGTACTGTAATGAAGTATTATTACTTCGTTACAATACACCACTGGAAACAGTCTAGTATGGCCCTCGACCGATCTTTCCCCCTGCTCCAGCAGGAGGAGGAGGTAATCCGGGCGGGATAAGTGGTCGAAGGGGTCCATGGAAAAAAAAAATTAAATACTGTACGAAACATGGAAAACAAACAGAGCAGAAACACGCTGTTAGACTTTTTGTAGGTTGGGTCTTCTGTCAAGGTTACTACTGTGAGGAGTCAAGGAACGCGGAGACAAAGGAGAAATACGAATAACCGTCTTTAATAAACCAAAACCAGGGGTAACACAGGGCAGGCAGAAACACACACGTAGCACATTACATGGACGACACCGGACAAAGGAATCACAGGACAGACTACACCTTACATACTAAACTAAACAAGGGTAATTGACGAGACACACCTGAACCAAATGAGCACAATCAAACAAGGGAGAAACTGGGTCACGGGGAGCACATGGGGACAGAAAACACAACAAAACAGGTCCAGGGATGTGACAATATTATATGGTCTTTTTTTTTTTTTTTTTTGCTCTGTAAAATTATAGATCTTTAGCTTTGTTGGTAGATTGTCCATAATAAGAGTAGAAGGATTGAGGATGCTCCGGCTATAGTCATTTATAATTTGACAGCACAGGCCTGTTTAATGGGCATGGGCAGTGTTGCGCGAGTTACGTAATCAGATTAGTTTTTTCAAGTAACTAGTAAAGTAACGCATTACTTTTTAATTTACAAGAGAATATCTGAGTTACTTTTTCAAATAAGTAACGCAAGTTACTTTTTTTTTCCAATTTATTGATTGACAGCTCTCCTGTCCCCATGTTGAGAGAAATCAGAAGATGTTACTGTAGTTCTGTAATAAATATGAATATGCATTAATTCATCTCACTCACACACACACAAAAAAACACAGATTCAGTGTCAAAAACCGATTAAAAAAATAATGCAACTCAGAATATGACGTAAACCTGCAATAATTAAATGTTAAACAACACAAATATGCTTTATGTATTTAATCCCATTCTATTAACCAATGTCTTTGCTTCTGACCTTCGATGATCCAGTTCAACCGTACTAATAAGAAAAAATTACTCTAGACAAACATTTGTGTCTTTTTTATTTAGTGTGTTGAAATTACTCTTCTTCTGCATTCTACTGTACGGA
>NW_015505198.1:1929073-1953449 GCF_001515645.1 Sinocyclocheilus grahami | reverse complement strand
AATCCCATTCTATTAAACAATGTCTTTGCTTCTGACCTTCGATGATCCAGTTCAACCATAATAAGCAAAAATGACTCTAGACAAACATTTGTGTGTCTTTTTTTATTGCTGAAGTGTTGAAATTTCTTCTTCTGCATTCTACTGTACGGACATAAATTTACTTTCCCTTCAGCCTGAGGCTTATTCATTTCACTTTTGGTGTGAAAAGGCTTTTATATTTGCCAAAAATATAATTATTTTTATTTTAAAAACAAACAAGCAAGCCCTGTCCAGATTTTAAAAAGCAATGCAAAAGTAACGTAATGCATTACTTTCCATAAAAAGTAACTAAGTAACGTAATTAGTTACTTTTTTATGGAGTAACGCAATATTGTAATGCATTACTTTTAAAAGTAACTTTCCCCAACACTGGTCATGGGTAGGCACAAGTTATTCATTTACTGGTCAGTGGAGTGCTATCACCTTATTTAGGCATAGATCATCATTCTTAGACTGACTGAGAAATTGAAAATTTTATTTCTTACCAAATGTCAACCAGTGGGAAAGTTGTTTTACATGTCGCACTTTAAATGTTTATTACTTTCACATAAAGAGACAATGACAATCATTGACTCAACCACTTTGCTCAAAATGAATTAAGGGTTAAACACATCCTGTAGCTTTCACAGTACACCTGTTCACCCCCGTCACTCACTGGATTATGTGAGATACTATTTTAACAGCAGCACTCACATGTTGTACTGTGGTGAAATATTAATTGTCCAAAGATTTTGAATAGCTAATTTCCTTTAACTTGTAAAGACCAGATTAAGAAACGGAATCTTACTGCAGTATGATTCTTGATTCGCAAACACTGTCTCACTGTTGGCATTGATTTCAAATTTGAAAGCCGCATCTATTAGCGGTGGTAACGCGGTCGGTTTTTGACAACACTACTTTGAATACTGTGTTTAATTAAGAACCATTAAATTTAACATGCATACAATATTAATTATTTATAGCATAACAGAATGCATTTATCTCTAACAGCAGTGCCAAGAAGTCACTGACCTCTCTTTGACCACTAACCGTGTGTGTTACTCACAAGACTAAATATATTCATAAAACTAATTGATAATTCAACAGATCCTTTCAAGTATTTAAAATGACAAAGTGTATTAAAAATGGCCATTTTTGTGGAATTTGAATATTTGAATATTGCTCCTTGTTATTCTGTGATAGGCACGTAAATACATTGCTGAATCAATGGGGTTGAAGTATGCAGAGGGAGTGATTCTGGATATGGATGCCATGTGTTCAGAAAGTGATAAGAGGATACCTCTAGTCTGCTTCCTGTCTATGGGTTCTGATCCCACAGAGAGCATAGAGAGACTCGCCAGGTCGAAGGTATGAATAATTATTATTCATTATTACACGCTTTTCTAGAATGCTTGATTCTGATTGGTCAGTTGGGGCATTCTGAAGTCAAATATTTGTATGTTTGACTGTTGCCCCAGTCAGACAATTTGTGCAGACTGATGTCACCTTCATATTAATTGGCAGTGTCACTTGTTTCATTTAAAATATAATATCGCTTGATGTGAAGGTTTGATGACTTTTGAGATCCAAATGTTGCTCAACAGTTTTCTTGTTGTTCTGCAGGGTGTTCCTTGCAGGCCAATCTCCATGGGACAGGGACAGGAAGTACATTCAAGAAGGCTTCTGGCCCAGAGCATGTCTGATGGAGGCTGGTTACTTCTGCAGAACTGCCATCTGGGATTAGAGTTCCTGGATGAAGGTTTAGACACAGTTACCACAACAGAGAGCATCCATGACAATTTCAGGTTATGGGTGACCACAGAGGGGCACCCTAAATTCCCCATTAACTTCCTGCAGTCTTCAATTAAATTCACCAATGAGCCTCCGCAAGGTAGAGAAGTGGAAAATTCTGCTGTTACGTCCTCATTTGCTAGATTTATCATTAATGTTATCAGAATATCTTTATGGTTCTTTACATTCAACATCAGCATGTCATAAAAATAAAGGAATAAAATGCTAAGCATGCAGAGACTGATAATGTGTGGTTAATGAACTGCGATGCAGGGGTGAAGGCTGGACTCAAGCGGACATACAATAGTGTGACCCAGGAACAGCTGGAGATCTCCAACATGCCTCAGTGGAGGCCTATTTTCTATGCTGTGGCCTTCCTCCATACCACAGTCCAGGTCAGGACAGCTGGACATTTTTAGATTTTCATAAAGCCCCAATTGAGATACCCTGCTAAAAATAATTTGAAACAATATAATAAATATTATTTATAAGACATTTAATAACATAAACATTATATTATATATTGTATTGTTAAAGGGTCACTCCACCCCAAAATGAAAATTTTGTCATTAATTACTTACCCCCATGTCGGTCCAAATCCGTAAAAGCTTAATTCGTCTTCGGAACACAATTTAAGATATTTTGGATGAAAACCGGGAGGCTTGTGACTGTCCCATTGACTGCCAAGTAAATTACACTGTCAAGGTCCAGAAAAGTATGAAAAGCATCGTCAGAGTAGTCCATCTGCCATCAGTGGTTCAACCGTAACGTTATGAAATGACGTGAATACTTTTTGGCTGACACAGAAGAGCGTACGCTGCTTGCGTTCATCTGATATTCTCCAAAATGACGCTACGGTGATGCGGAGAGACACAGAGGAGACGAATTGTTGAATAAAGTTGTTATTTTTGTTTTCTTCGCGTACAAAAAGTATTCTTGTCACTTCATAACATTACGGTTTAACCACTGATGGCAGATAGACCATTCTGACGATGCTTTTCATACTTTTTTGGACCTTGACCGTGTAATTTACTAAACAGTCAATGGGACAGTCACAAGCCTCCCGGTTTTCATCCAAAATATCTTATATTGTGTTCCGAAGACGAACTAAGCTTTTACGGGTTTGGAACGGCATGGGGGTAAGTGATTAATGACAAAGTTTTCATTTTGGGGTGGAGTATCCCTTAAACAAATTTTATAAAAAAGTAAGATTTTAGCACAGCCATTTAAGAACTGTTGTTCCCATTGTCATGTTCCCTCTAAAGGAGAGACGCAAATTTGGTCCACTTGGCTGGAACATTCCCTATGAGTTCAACCAGGCTGATTTCACTTCCAGTGTCCAGTTTGTGCAGAACCACTTGGATGATATCGACATCAAGAGAGGAGTGAACTGGTTTTGCCTGCGATACATGCTAGGAGAGGTACAGTATAGACCTGCCATTGCTTTTTTCATTGTTGTTGTTGATAAATCCCAAATTTTAACAACATTCTGTAATTTTACTATTGGTTCTGTAGGTGCAGTATGGTGGACGTGTCACGGATGATATGGACAAACGCCTGCTCAATACTTTCGCCCGTATCTGGTTTAGTGAAAACATGTTTGGGGACAAGTTCTGTTTCTATAAAGGATATACTATACCAAAGGCCAAGATGCTGCAGGATTACCATGTGCATATTGATACTCTGCCATTGGTTGATACACCTGAGGTGATACAGATAATTATTATTTTCTATGGAATTTGATGGGGCGACTGGGTGGTGACGTAGAACCTGTTGATTCAAATTTCATCCAATAGGTATTTGGCCTCCATTCCAATGCTGACATTACTTACCAGACCAACATGGCTAATGAAACCCTGAACACCATCCTCAACATCCAACCCAAAGACAGCAGCAGTGGGGAGGGCGAGACCAGGGAGTCATCTGTCCAGAAGATGGCCAATGAGATGCTAGAAAAACTTCCTGCTGACTATGTGCCACACGAGGTGAAGATGAAGTTATTGGGCCACTTCTTTATTAGGCTAAGGCTCAAAGCATATTAAGGTTGGAATAAACTTCACGCTTTTTCCCCCGATTTACAGTTTGGACAAGTTGACGCTAGTTGCCGGACTGTCAGATTTCAACTGACAGATTTCATAGAAATAACATAGTGTATGATGGTCACAGACTCCGATTTTGTAGCTTCAGACTATGATTCCATCCAGTTGGAGGATATCAAACATGTTTGATATTTTCAGCCGATTTTAGAAGACACATTGTTTTCATTTGTTACATGTCTCCTAGCAATAAACGTTTCTGCATGAGTTTGTTGTGATCGGACTTTAAAGTCTGGTAGTGTATGATCCTCAGTCATTTAATGTATGATGTCCAGTTTTTTTTTAAATCTGTTCAGATATGAAAAGTTGTGTAGTGTATTCCAGCCTTTAGTGTCTTAATTAAATGTAGACCGTAAACTTTCAAATGACTCTATGCAGGTAAGGAGTAACCTACAAAAAATGGGTGCATTCCAGCCCATGACTATATTCCTTCGTCAGGAGCTTGACAGAATGCAGCGTGTCATTGGTCGTGTGCGCACTACCCTCACCGACCTTAAACTTGCCATTGATGGTGAGTTCTGAATGGGTTTACTTATAGTACAGTAAAACACATTCATAGTTTTAAAATTAAGAAGAGAAACATTAACAATATCATCAAAAATGTCTAGAAAAAGATGCTTTGTATTGTAACACAATGAGTTTATAATCCCAAAGGGACTATAATAATGTCAGAGGATCTCCGCGACGCTCTGGACAGCATGTATGATGCTCGTGTTCCAAAGTCCTGGCAAAAAATCTCTTGGGAAGCTGCTTCTCTGGGTTTCTGGTTCACCGAACTCCTTGAGAGGAACCAGCAATTCCACAACTGGACTTTCAGTGGTCGACCTCATCAGTTTTGGCTCACAGGGTTTTTCAATCCACAGGTGGGTCAATTATCTCATTTGACTCGGGTTCGGGTTTAATTTGATTCAGGTTTCTCTATTAACGTATTGTTCTTCATAATAGGGGTTCTTAACTGCGATGCGTCAAGAGACCACTCGAATGAATCTGTCTAAAGGCTGGGCCCTAGACACCGTCGTCCTACTTAACGACGTCACTCGCATGATGAAGGAAGATGTCACAGCCCCCCCGCCAGGAGATGTGGGCGGCGTCTATATCTATGGCCTCTATCTGGATGGTGCTGGATGGGACAAGAAGAATGCAAAACTGACAGAATCATCTCCAAAGGTATTCTGGGGAAGGATAAATGAAGACAATATGTGGCCATAAGTTTGTCGATAATAGGTTTGGCAGTTTCAGAAGTTAACACAAAATCAAGACTGGCCATCACCAACAGACCTGGGACCATATTCATGAAAATCCTCTTAAGAAAAATTATTTCTTACATTTTATGAAAGATGTTTGTAAGAATAATCCTAAAAGCAATTATTGAAAAATTCTGAAATATTTTCTTAATTATTTAAATATATAATTTAAACAAATACTTAGATATTAAGAATAAAATGACAGGTTCTACCTTTAGGGAATTCGGGCAAGTTGGAAAAGAGTTATTAGACTTAACTAAAACTAGGGCTGTCAATAGATTAAATTTTTTAATCTAATTAATCACACCCTTTTTCTGTGATTAATCGCACAATTCATGAAATTAAGCATAGGCCATTTATCTTGTTTCAAATGTTTATTTTGTCATCATTTACTATATTCAGCAAAGTAAAGCAAAAGATTGAAGGGCGATTCTCAAAAATTATTTTCTGCAAGCTTTTTTCAAGATAAATATACAGGTGCATCTCAATAAATTAGAATGTCATGGAAAAGTTCATTTATTTCAGTAATTCAACTCAAATTGTGAAACTCATGTATTAAATAAATTCAATGCACACAGACTGAAGTAGTTTAAGTCTTTGGTTCTTTTAATTGTGATGATTTTGGCTCACATTTAACAAAAACCCACCAATTCACTATCTCAACAAATTAGAATACTTCATAAGAATAAATTCCAATAAAAAAATTTTGAGGGGGGGAATTGTTGGCCTTCTGGAAAGTATGTTCATTTACTGTACATGTACTCAATACTTGGTAGGGGCTCCTTTTGCTTTAATTTCTGCCTCAATTCGGCGTGGGATGGAGGTGATCAGTTTGTGGCATGATATAAGGAGCCCATATAAGCACATATGAAAGAAAAAAAAAATGCAAAAAATGTTTTTTCCCTGATTTGTATAGTATGTGTACAGTGCAACAGCAAATTGCTTTTTTTTACATTTTAGAGAAGTCAAGTTGCGATACCGAACAGGACCACATGGTGCCAAAAAAAACCTAAACCAACCGACGGCTGACTGCATATATCTACTACAGTACACGGATCCATTCAGAATAACTAAACAGCAACATACACATGACAAATCAAAACATTATCGTGAATGTATGTGGAAATAATGTGAATGTATGGAAATGTCTGTGCCTGTGCATAAATACAATGTGCGATCAGTGCGTCAAGAACGCTCATACACGCATTAATATAACGGACTCACGCGTGCTTACTGTAGTACTCCTGTATCGTCTTTACCTTGATTGCAGTCTTCATCCATCAAAACTTTACTAGCGAGACTGGTTGTCAAGTCGAGAAACCGTAGTTTGCGTCTCATCTGGCCATACAGCTGTGGGACGCGTTGACAATCCATTCAGTCTGTACTTCACACAGCGCGTGTGACATGTGAGGGCTCACGCTCATCAGAGACAATCACAGAATATGACAGAGCTCGTGTTTTAAAGCGAAACACACTGGAATGAATAAAAACTGAAAACTCAATGCGAGTCTCTGTTCTCTCTGCAATCTCTGATGTAATCAGCCTGGTTTCCTTTATATTAGCGCTGTTTTGGACGGATTGTTTGAATGCATTCGCTTACTGGTATTAAAAATTTTATTTTTCCCATTTGTTAAAATCTTTTATGATCTAGAGTCTAGACAGACTGAGAAGCACTGCAAATTACATAATATACAAAAAGATAACAGTCCAATATAAAATTCTCTGCCTGATTCAGAATTTTGGGTGTTGTTCTTTACAATTAATTTGTCTATTATACCCGTAAAAAAATTAAACATTTTTACAGAAGCACATCCCATTATGCAGTGCTAACATTCAGGGATCTTCCAAACCAAGTCAACTAATCTGTCATGTAGGATTGTCGTTGTTTGCAAAGTCATGATATATGTATTATGTTTTTTGGTAGGTTCTCTTCACACCATTGCCGGTTGTACATGTGTTTGCGGTGAGCAGCACCACAGAAACCAAGAAGCCTCCCATTAATCTCTACTCTTGCCCAGTGTACAAGAAACCAAGAAGAACTGACCTGACATACATATTTTCACTGTTGCTCCGGAGCAGCCAGAGCCCAGACCACTGGACGCTGAGGGGAGTCGCTTTGCTCTGTGACTGTAAATAAACTCATAATGTAGTCCAGAGCTATTTTCACCCAAGAAACTTAATTTAAAAAAAAAAAAAAAATTTTTTAAATATATATACACACACAAATCAAAAAATCAAAACAGGAAACTTTTTTTTTTTACTCAAACTTTCAATTGATCTATAATATGACTATTCTTGTTATTTTACATTTGTAATGTACTGACACTTGTGTTTTATATCTTGTGACTATTATTTTGCCATTCTGCTTTAGTGTGTTGAAATTGGATGCACACTTGAATTTTCACATAAGATGAGATTTTATTGGAGTTTAAATATACACAATGATTTGCACAAACATGCTGCTGAATGTAGCAGTTTTCCTTGAACTATTCAGAAATGCCCCTATAGTAGTCTATCTGGGATTGCTATTTTTGCATTGCATTTGTTAATTCACATTATAGCAGCAGTGTCCAAACTGTGTATATATGACGAAAAATAAAATATAAGAAACATCGTTTCATTACAACTAGTGTTCTTGAGTGAAATGTTCTTTATTCACACATGCACGTTTCATGCATATCATAAAGTTCAAAGTGTGACTAAAACAGTGTAAAGACAATCTCATGGTGGTAGTCCATGCTTTTTATCATGACAACATTGTTGGTGATGATTTTCTCCATCCCCCAATAAAAAAAGTTTGGAAAATGCGTAGTAGGAAATAAAAAAATTGCCATTCAGCAACACTTTCTTTCACTACTGTGATCCTTAAAAATCAGTCTGATTGCAAAGCTCTATAATCCGTCTTGATTATTAATACACTAAATGCATTTTTCCCAGAAACTCTTCAGAAACCAGCTGATTGAGTTCATATGTTTATTTAAAAATACTACAACTGAATGGTGGTTTCATCACCAAGGTTAGACTGCAAAAGTTGTTTTTCAGAGTTTACACAGAGGCACAGAAAAATATTGTTTACAAATGACTTTTCTGCACATTTAGTCATATTCCAAAAACCACTACAACATCTAAATTGAAAAATTTTATTCTTAACTTGCGATCAGTGCGTCAAGAACGCTCATACACGCATTAATATAACGGACTCACGCGTGCTTACTGTAGTACTCCTGTATCGTCTTTACCTTGATTGCAGTCTTCATCCATCAAAACTTTACTAGCGAGACTGGTTGTCAAGTCGAGAAACCGTAGTTTGCGTCTCATCTGGCCATACAGCTGTGGGACGCGTTGACAATCCATTCAGTCTGTACTTCACACAGCGCGTGTGACATGTGAGGGCTCACGCTCATCAGAGACAATCACAGAATATGACAGAGCTCGTGTTTTAAAGCGAAACACACTGGAATGAATAAAAACTGAAAACTCAATGCGAGTCTCTGTTCTCTCTGCAATCTCTGATGTAATCAGCCTGGTTTCCTTTATATTAGCGCTGTTTTGGACGGATTGTTTGAATGCATTCGCTTACTGGTATTAAAAATTTTATTTTTCCCATTTGTTAAAATCTTTTATGATCTAGAGTCTAGACAGACTGAGAAGCACTGCAAATTACATAATATACAAAAAGATAACAGTCCAATATAAAATTCTCTGCCTGATTCAGAATTTTGGGTGTTGTTCTTTACAATTAATTTGTCTATTATACCCGTAAAAAAATTAAACATTTTTACAGAAGCACATCCCATTATGCAGTGCTAACATTCAGGGATCTTCCAAACCAAGTCAACTAATCTGTCATGTAGGATTGTCGTTGTTTGCAAAGTCATGATATATGTATTATGTTTTTTGGTAGGTTCTCTTCACACCATTGCCGGTTGTACATGTGTTTGCGGTGAGCAGCACCACAGAAACCAAGAAGCCTCCCATTAATCTCTACTCTTGCCCAGTGTACAAGAAACCAAGAAGAACTGACCTGACATACATATTTTCACTGTTGCTCCGGAGCAGCCAGAGCCCAGACCACTGGACGCTGAGGGGAGTCGCTTTGCTCTGTGACTGTAAATAAACTCATAATGTAGTCCAGAGCTATTTTCACTCAAGAAGCTTGATTTAAAAAAAAAAAAAAAATTTTTTAAATATATATACACACACAAATCAAAAAATCAAAACAGGAAACTTTTTTTTTTTACTCAAACTTTCAATTGATCTATAATATGACTATTCTTGTTATTTTACATTTGTAATGTACTGACACTTGTGTTTTATATCTTGTGACTATTATTTTGCCATTCTGCTTTAGTGTGTTGAAATTGGATGCACACTTGAATTTTCACATAAGATGAGATTTTATTGGAGTTTAAATATACACAATGATTTGCACAAACATGCTGCTGAATGTAGCAGTTTTCCTTGAACTATTCAGAAATGCCCCTATAGTAGTCTATCTGGGATTGCTATTTTTGCATTGCATTTGTTAATTCACATTATAGCAGCAGTGTCCAAACTGTGTATATATGACGAAAAATAAAATATAAGAAACATCGTTTCATTACAACTAGTGTTCTTGAGTGAAATGTTCTTTATTCACACATGCACGTTTCATGCATATCATAAAGTTCAAAGTGTGACTAAAACAGTGTAAAGACAATCTCATGGTGGTAGTCCATGCTTTTTATCATGACAACATTGTTGGTGATGATTTTCTCCATCCCCCAATAAAAAAAGTTTGGAAAATGCGTAGTAGGAAATAAAAAAATTGCCATTCAGCAACACTTTCTTTCACTACTGTGATCCTTAAAAATCAGTCTGATTGCAAAGCTCTATAATCCGTCTTGATTATTAATACACTAAATGCATTTTTCCCAGAAACTCTTCAGAAACCAGCTGATTGAGTTCATATGTTTATTTAAAAATACTACAACTGAATGGTGGTTTCATCACCAAGGTTAGACTGCAAAAGTTGTTTTTCAGAGTTTACACAGAGGCACAGAAAAATATTGTTTACAAATGACTTTTCTGCACATTTAGTCATATTCCAAAAACCACTACAACATCTAAATTGAAAAATTTTATTCTTAACTCATCCACTGTTGACATGCTGGATGTCAGTTGACACCAGAATATATTTAAAGTTCTCCAGAGAAAGTCCAAAAGCTACTTCTCTGCGAATTATTTGTAAATTCAGCTATTCAAAGAAATGTCTTTAAAATATTTGTACACGCACCTAACAAATAATGTCAATCCATAAAAGGTGCACTCAGTCATTTTTCCTCAACAATTTTTAGACATGTTTTACTCTAGATGTAGTGGATCTACTATGCTACCTTGATTTTTCACGATGCTGCATCCACTCCCATAGGTGGCAGTATAAAGACAAAGAAAATCACTTGAGTGCACCATGTTTTTGGCTGAATTTATATTAAAAACCATAGCCTAGTCATCTCAGTACATAGTTTAACACAGTTTATAACACTTCATAGTCCATAACAGATGTAAACAAGAAAAGAAAAAAAGAAACTCTAGGATATTGTTTGTAATGTACAAATTCCTTAATTCGTTCATTCAGTTGTCGTTAGAACCATCCACTTATCCACACACTTGGAAGCAAGATCTCTCATCTTCGCAACCTTTCAACCTTCAAGTTCTCCATAATCAAATTCATATCTGTACATGAGTCTTTCCCAAATCTGACTGTCAAGACTTGCCGCTTAAGAAAGCTGCTTCATATCATACATCGGCACTTCTGATTCCTCGCCCTTGCCCTCATCTGGACCTTCTTGTTTCTCTGTTGGCTCCGTGTAGGCCACGCCAGGGCTGGCCTTGCGGCCCTTCGGTGGTGGGACAGGTGCCGTTCCTTCCGTGGTCCCTTCTGCTCCTTCCCGACCTTCAGCCACCGTCCTTTCCTTCTTCAGGTTGAGTTTTGCTGGCACGGTTTTCGTGATGGTTTCCTTGAAACGCTCGCCAGACTGGCGGATTTTCTCACGCCGTTCGGCCGTTACTATGCGCTCACCCAGCTTGTTGACCTTGGTGCCCAGATTCTCTTTGGTCTTAGTCATGTTCTCACGGGAGAAGGTCTGCTTCAGGCTTTCGATGCCCTTCAGGCCGGTCTTCTTTAGTTTGGCAGCAGTAGATGATTCTGCCTCCTCAACCACCATGTATTCCTCATCTGAGTCTGGAAGCAGGGCCTCTGGGGCATCAGGGTCTACAGAAGCATCTCCGCCCGTTGCTCCCTTCGGAGATGCTTTAGAAGCAGGTACAGCTGGAACCTTATCATCTCCCTGTGGGAAGAGAATAAATTTACCATACTTTTACCATGTATAGCACAGCTGAGACAGCTTAAACCAATAAAAAATGGTATCAGGCTACTTAAAAGACAAAAAAAATGCACATATCGTACAACTCCATTCCATGAGTGTAGTTTATTCATCTATAGTTTGTAAAATGTTATAATGTATATATAATTCCATTATAGCTCTATACAAAACAGTTCCCAAGAGAAATGTTAAAAACACAACTAACCATATAATCATGCATAATTAGGTAGCAAAATAAGGCATGAAGGATAATGTGACTGGTTACTCACCAAATAAATAAATAAATATGTGAACGTTATATAGTGGTTTGAGTTCAAATTATTTTATAATTGGGGCCTGAGCACCGGTGGTGCGAGGACCCTATTGGAATTGCTCAGATTTTGAATCGCATTTTTGAGGGCCTAAACATGCTCGAAAACTCACAAAACGTTACACATGCATCAGAACTGGCAAAAATGTAAGTCTGATATGGGTTTCAGAAGTGGGTGTGGCAAAATGTCTCGATAGCGTCACCTATTTACTTTCAATGAAGTGCCCCTCCCGCTATGTTTCACATACATGTACAAAAATCGGTACACACATGTAACACAACAATACCTACAAAAAAGTCTCTCAAACAGGAAGTCAGTTATTTTCAATGATCTCTTTTGTAATTTTCAAGAGTTGTATTTTAATGAACTCCTCCTAGAGCTTAATTCCAAATTTGGTCAGTGTAATCTAAAGCCCTTTGTGATGTTAAATTGCGAAGATCTTGAGTTTTCGTTGAAGGGCGTGTCCGTGGCGGCCTGACAAATTTTGATGTTTCACCATGAAACAGGAAGTTGTTATAACTAAGCCATACAATGTCCAATCTTCCCCAAACTTCACATGTTTGATAAGACTCCTTTTCCTGAAGAGATCTAGAGTTATAGTCATAGCGCCACCTGCTGGCAACAGGAAGTTGCATGTTTTACTCTGTAACAAACTCCTCCTAGAGATTTAATGACATGAAAATTATATTTGGTCAGTCAAATCTAAAGGCCTTTGTGATGTTAAATTGCAAAGATCTTGAGTTTTCATTAAAGGGCATGTCCATGGCGGCGTAACAAAGTTCGATGTCTCGTCATGGGAATAGAAGTTGTTGTTACTCAGCCATACAATGTCCGATCTGCCCCAAACTTCACAAGTTCAATAAGAGTCCTGGCCTGAACACATCTAAAGGCTAATATTCCATTATAAGCATAGCGCCACTTGCTGGAAACAGGAAATGGCTTGTTTTACATTATCTTAAACATGCAATGTCCAATCTGCACCAAATCCAAAGGCCAATATTTAGTTATAATCATAGCGCCACCTGTTGGCAATAAGATACGCCATGCTTTATACTAACTAGGGCTACCCCCTAATAGTCGACTAATTGTTAGTCGACCAGAAGTGGCTTGGTCGACCAAAATTTTATAAAAAATCCACATTGGCGAAGTCACGCAGACCGTTAACGGCTGGTCTCTGGTAATACAGTACATCCGGCAGGACAGCCAAACCGCTCGCCTATCATTCATGCACAACAAATATGGCTTATCATCTGAAATATGTAAGTATTAGCAGCTTTACATGGCCACTCAATCTAATGTTAGCCTAGAGAAATGTCTGCTATTCAAGCGTCTGTGTGGAAGCTGAACAGTAGCTCACTGCAGACAGATGGAGGCGCCGGTGTGCTCACTTACTCTTAAAATACTCCGTAATTTTTGGTCATACAGATAAGAGTAATACATCTTTCAAATCTGCAAAGACTCAATGTTTATTTGTGTGCACTCACAATAACAGCAAAACGCGCTTTTGTAAAATAATGAAAGCAAAAAGGATGCGCTTTCTGGCATCTCGGTCTGTGAACTTGAGCGCGAAACTCCATGTATATCTTTGCCTTACAGACATTAAAAATAAATCTATAGAGAGTGAAATGTCTACTTTCAAATGAACCAATTCAAATGGAAAACAAATATTCTCCAATTATGTAATCCGTATGAAACATGCATACAGGCGCATCATACTGTGGAGATGACAAGTCAGTTGTGTCGCCGACTTCATCTCTTAAACCGAAAACAAAGAAAGCACTAGTTTATCAACAAGTTATTAAAATGTTAATGCAGTCTCCTTACTGTTTTTCCCTGACACATTTATAATAATTTCTTCTGCCGGTGCGCTGTGGCAAGCTTTATGCGTGCGCTTGAGTGCTTAGGCTTTGTAGGCAATTAAAGGCTCATTATAATGATTTAAATGGTTTATTAATAAACATGCGATTAGTCGACTAATGCTTAAAACGAACGAATACTAGTTGACCAGAAAAATCCTTAGTCGAGGGCAGCCCTAATACTAACTCAAACATACCATGTTCAATCTGCACCAAACTTCATATGTTTGATAAAAGTGCTGGCATAAAGACATCTACATGTCACTATTCAGTTATAGTCATAGCGCCACCAGCTGGCAGCAGGAAGTTTGACACATATAAATTACTTTGACAGATTCCTCCTATATTTACTAATTTAAATGCATATTGCTCACTGTTTGCTGATTTCCTAAAGCCACCGGGTGCCGGGGAGCCCGTGTGCGAGGGCCCTTTCAATGCTGCTTGCAGCTTTAATCTTGTTCTATTAAAGCTTCCGCTAAGACAAAATAGTACAATACAATGTACAAAACAATCACCCAAGCTCCAAGATGAACAACATTACACTAATATTAATACTGAAGTCCTCTAAGGTTTATTTTCACTACAATCGACAACTGATACGTAAGATATCGCGTTTGAATGAAAGAAGAGAGTGCGAGTCCGCGGAGTGAAACGAGACACGTGAAAGTAGCGCCGGCGTCAGTTACCCGATTACGCGGGTTATCGGTCCGCCATTTAATAACTTGCCGACACTAGGAGAAAACTCCAGACGACGATTAAATGCTTTTACATTTGGTGTTGGTTCATATACTATATATATGTATATTAGTTTTAAGCTAAATCATTTGAGAATAGCAGTGCTATTAAAATTCAAAAAGTGCAGAAGGCTTAGCACAGCTAAACTGTTGATGTTGATGAATACAGTGTTGTGAATCTGTACACCCATCGGATCGCTCAGTAGTTTGCAAATAAAGATAATGTAGGTTTATAATCTGTTTCGAAAGGGTTTAGATAAAATTAATAGTGTGCTGTTGAATAACTAACACATAACATAAACCAATCGTAGCTCAGTATATAAAAAGTTATAACGTTAATAGCTAGAATAAGCTAATCAAGTTACGTGACTCACTCAGTTATGAACTTTACCACTTCTGATAAATAGTCACAGAGTGCTTTATAAACCAACAAAATGCACATTTTATATAAGAAAACGACTACTAATAACAAACCGTCAATGTTTAATAAGTTATTAAAGACTCTGTCGACAGCTTTTTTAACCATCACCTACACAGACGCGATAGCACTATATTAGGACATGAAGCTTCAGTGCAGCTCTCAGAATAACCCTGAACAAATCTGTCAGCTGTTCTCCTCACGGTACAAGAGACCATCAAACCCATGGGCACTAATTAAATGTAAGATTATTAGCGAAAGAAAATATGAGCTAATTTGAGTACACTAGTTGCCTATTAGTCTTCAAGAAAATGTGTATTATATGGAAAATGGAGAATACTAGCCTATTTCCTATGATAAATATTCGGAAAATTAAAAAAAGTCTTCAACTAAAATGTAATTGTAAATTTTGCATAATTATTCATCTGAAAACATAACAGTATGTTTCATTTTATTTGATTAATGCGGGGTCTTAAATTCAAATCTAGTTACAGAATATTTCAAGCATTTACTATCATCATTTCAGAAAATCTTCTCTTAAAAATGTATGAAAACATTATGGTATTGTTAAAAGATTTTAGAGAAATTGTCAATTATTTTATTTTTAATCATATTTTTTAAAACCCCCTCTTGTTATTTGTTATATCATATTGCTATTGGGTTATTTGAATCTTTAAAAAAAATCTAATAATCATAAAAAACTATAATTTTATTAATTTTAATGCACTGGTAAGTGCTTTTGTATACAGTAATTGGGCTGTCCTAATACAAGCTACCCAAATGATTGTCAAGTTATTTCAAACAATAGCAGATCTATTGCAGATGTATGAAACAGTATTTCCAGATTTAGCAATGAAACATTCCTCCATGATGTCATAATTCTGTACTTGATCTTAATCTGATTTCGGACATCTAAACTCGTTTTAAACAACAGTGGTATTCTAAATAAGGCTTCATAGTTCATTCTCTTATTCACTAAAGAGTGTATATTAATTCATTTTTACTCCTTCATGGATCACGTTACATGGTTTATCTGCGTGTTACTCCAGACATCCTGCCACATATCAGATAAAATGGCCGCCAACCTAATCCTCCATTCTCAGCGGGGACTGGCAGAACATTCCTGCTGTAGTGCTTTTGGCTGTAGGCCACTTGACCTTCTAATGTACCAGGATTTATCTTGGATCATGCAAGACCTTGTATCTTGAAACAATATATCTGTCTTTGATAACCCCATTTGCTCAAGTTGAAATGTTGTAGGACAAGCTCAGAGTTAAAAAATTATCAATGCATGGAGTTTCAACCATGACCAAAGGAAAAAGGTCCACTGTTCTAAGGTAGGTTTCCAAAATTATACCTGCTTTATAGATCCAACTCCAAAAATCCAGTCCAAAAGAAAACATTTGCATGCCACCAAAAGCAAAGAGTCTTACCTGGTAGATGACGACACGGAACTTGTTCTTGTTCAGCAGCTCGACTTGGGTTTCCTCCACTTTCTTGACACGTATGTTCTGCTTCTCCACCCGTACACGAACGTCCTTGACATGGCAGCTGACCTTGCGTGTTTTCTCTAGAAGTTTCTCCACGGTGCTACTCGTCGCCGTGTGCTCCTTCGTCAACTTCACCACGTCCACCTGGATGGTCTTCACGGTGTTCTCCAGCTCCAGCTGCCTCTCCTCCATGCGTTGCTGGCACGCCTGCACATTGTCTATGATCCCAGACACCCTCTCTAACAGAGTGAAGATGTTCAGGGTGCTGGGCTCGTCCGCCACACCTGCCAGTCCCAGTTTGTCGGCCATGCTTGTCCTTGTAAACCCAGTGAGGACCCTAGACTAGAACTGCCAAAGGTCTTAGGTCCTGCTTCGGTGGATTTCTGTTGGTGCACAAGGGGGTGTTGGGTTATGGGGTGGGTTGCTGGATTATGGGGCCGTGGTGGGCCCTGGAAGACACTTGGATAAGACGGACTCGCCCTCTGACTGGAGCTTCATGGACGTTCTGGAGAATATAGAAGCTCCACCCTTCCTGTATATAGGGAACGCAAGGTTCAAAGGCCAGGCACACAGGGAACGACTAGAAAAGAGGGCAGAGGGGTTGGAAGGGGGCACCAAACCAACTCACCATGAATTCAGCGTTATAAATATCCACAGTAAGGTGACACCTTATCATTTTTAGAAGATGCGTGTGCAGCTGAGATAATGGAAACCCCCTTCGTTCTCAACCGCACTATTTATTTTACAAAGAGCTATGTTTCCTCAAAGAAAAGCAAATAGCATGGTTAATATTAGGTTAAAAAGAATAGCACAAACAATACCAAGATGTTCCATCACTGATATACACCCGATTGTCCAACTTTAGACAAATGGTTTCAGCATTACCAAGTTTGGGAAATGTAACAACTGAGTAAGCAATTTACAACCATGTCCACAATGCTTTAAGATCGACCTCAAGTATGATTTTGACATCTACGTTGCGACCTGGGGAAGATGATCCACCTTAAAACCCATGAAATGATGCCACCAGCTGCAGTCTATTCTTAAACCCCGAGCCATCTATAATTACTCATCACTCATGTCATAGCTGAGCGAGGTTTACTTAATTCTCCAGAACTCTCCATTCAGCTGATACTAGACACCTACACACAAAATCTCACGTGAGCAACAGTCAAACTTTTGTGGTCAGATCGTTTATCTGCAAATAGCTGCTTCTCAATGCAATCTGTCATTTTAGAATTTGACAGCCCAAGATGTCTCTTAAAGGGATAGTTCATCCAAAATTCCTTCACTCACCCTTGAGTCATTCCAAACCTTTTTGGCTTGCTTTCTTCTGTGGAACACAAGAACATATGTGACCCTGGACCACAAAACCAGTCACGAGGGTCAATTTTTCGAAATTGAGATTTATACATCATCTGAAAGATGAAAAATAAGCTTTCCTTTGATGTATGGTTAGTTCGGATATGACAATATTTTGGCCGAGATGCAAACAATACAATGTACAAAACAATCACCCAAGCTCCAAGATGAACAACATTACACTAATATTAATACTGAAGTCCTCTAAGGTTTATTTTCACTACAATCGACAACTGATACGTAAGATATCGCGTTTGAATGAAAGAAGAGAGTGCGAGTCCGCGGAGTGAAACGAGACACGTGAAAGTAGCGCCGGCGTCAGTTACCCGATTACGCGGGTTATCGGTCCGCCATTTAATAACTTGCCGACACTAGGAGAAAACTCCAGACGACGATTAAATGCTTTTACATTTGGTGTTGGTTCATATACTATATATATGTATATTAGTTTTAAGCTAAATCATTTGAGAATAGCAGTGCTATTAAAATTCAAAAAGTGCAGAAGGCTTAGCACAGCTAAACTGTTGATGTTGATGAATACAGTGTTGTGAATCTGTACACCCATCGGATCGCTCAGTAGTTTGCAAATAAAGATAATGTAGGTTTATAATCTGTTTCGAAAGGGTTTAGATAAAATTAATAGTGTGCTGTTGAATAACTAACACATAACATAAACCAATCGTAGCTCAGTATATAAAAAGTTATAACGTTAATAGCTAGAATAAGCTAATCAAGTTACGTGACTCACTCAGTTATGAACTTTACCACTTCTGATAAATAGTCACAGAGTGCTTTATAAACCAACAAAATGCACATTTTATATAAGAAAACGACTACTAATAACAAACCGTCAATGTTTAATAAGTTATTAAAGACTCTGTCGACAGCTTTTTTAACCATCACCTACACAGACGCGATAGCACTATATTAGGACATGAAGCTTCAGTTCAGCTCTCAGAATAACCCTGAACAAATCTGTCAGCTGTTCTCCTCACGGTACAAGAGACCATCAAACCCATGGGCACTAATTAAATGTAAGATTATTAGCGAAAGAAAATATGAGCTAATTTGAGTACACTAGTTGCCTATTAGTCTTCAAGAAAATGTGTATTATATGGAAAATGGAGAATACTAGCCTATTTCCTATGATAAATATTCGGAAAATTAAAAAAAGTCTTCAACTAAAATGTAATTGTAAATTTTGCATAATTATTCATCTGAAAACATAACAGTATGTTTCATTTTATTTGATTAATGCGGGGTCTTAAATTCAAATCTAGTTACAGAATATTTCAAGCATTTACTATCATCATTTCAGAAAATCTTCTCTTAAAAATGTATGAAAACATTATGGTATTGTTAAAAGATTTTAGAGAAATTGTCAATTATTTTATTTTTAATCATATTTTTTAAAACCCCCTCTTGTTATTTGTTATATCATATTGCTATTGGGTTATTTGAATCTTTAAAAAAAATCTAATAATCATAAAAAACTATAATTTTATTAATTTTAATGCACTGGTAAGTGCTTTTGTATACAGTAATTGGGCTGTCCTAATACAAGCTCCCAAATAATTCTCAAGCTATTTCAAACAATAGCAGATCCATTGCAGATGTATGAAACAGTATTTCCACATTTAGCAATGAAACATTCCTCTATGATGTCATAATTCTGTACTCAATCTGATTTCGGACATCTACGTTTTAAACAACAACGGTATTCCAAATAAGGCTTCATAGTTCATTCTCTTATGAAATAAAGAGTGTATAATAATTAATTTTTACTCCTTCATGGATCACATTACATGGTTTATCTGTGTGTTACTCCAGACATCCTGCCACATATCAGATAAAATGGCCGCCAACCTAATCCTCCATTCTCAGCGGGGACTGGCAGAACATTCCTGCTGTAGTGCTTTTGGCTGTAGGCCACTTGACCTTCTAATGTACCAGGATTTATCTTGGATCATGCAAGACCTTGTATCTTGAAACAATATATCTGTCTTTGATAACCCCATTTGCTCAAGTTGAAATGTTGTAGGACAAGCTCAGAGTTAAAAAATTATCAATGCATGGAGTTTCAACCATGACCAAAGGAAAAAGGTCCACTGTTCTAAGGTAGGTTTCCAAAATTATACCTGCTTTATAGATCCAACTCCAAAAATCCAGTCCAAAAGAAAACATTTGCATGCCACCAAAAGCAAAGAGTCTTACCTGGTAGATGACGACACGGAACTTGTTCTTGTTCAGCAGCTCGACTTGGGTTTCCTCCACTTTCTTGACACGTATGTTCTGCTTCTCCACCCGTACACGAACGTCCTTGACATGGCAGCTGACCTTGCGTGTTTTCTCTAGAAGTTTCTCCACGGTGCTACTCGTCGCCGTGTGCTCCTTCGTCAACTTCACCACGTCCACCTGGATGGTCTTCACGGTGTTCTCCAGCTCCAGCTGCCTCTCCTCCATGCGTTGCTGGCACGCCTGCACATTGTCTATGATCCCAGACACCCTCTCTAACAGAGTGAAGATGTTCAGGGTGCTGGGCTCGTCCGCCACACCTGCCAGTCCCAGTTTGTCGGCCATGCTTGTCCTTGTAAACCCAGTGAGGACCCTAGACTAGAACTGCCAAAGGTCTTAGGTCCTGCTTCGGTGGATTTCTGTTGGTGCACAAGGGGGTGTTGGGTTATGGGGTGGGTTGCTGGATTATGGGGCCGTGGTGGGCCCTGGAAGACACTTGGATAAGACGGACTCGCCCTCTGACTGGAGCTTCATGGACGTTCTGGAGAATATAGAAGCTCCACCCTTCCTGTATATAGGGAACGCAAGGTTCAAAGGCCAGGCACACAGGGAACGACTAGAAAAGAGGGCAGAGGGGTTGGAAGGGGGCACCAAACCAACTCACCATGAATTCAGCGTTATAAATATCCACAGTAAGGTGACACCTTATCATTTTTAGAAGATGCGTGTGCAGCTGAGATAATGGAAACCCCCTTCGTTCTCAACCGCACTATTTATTTTACAAAGAGCTATGTTTCCTCAAAGAAAAGCAAATAGCATGGTTAATATTAGGTTAAAAAGAATAGCACAAACAATACCAAGATGTTCCATCACTGATATACACCCGATTGTCCAACTTTAGACAAATGGTTTCAGCATTACCAAGTTTGGGAAATGTAACAACTGAGTAAGCAATTTACAACCATGTCCACAATGCTTTAAGATCGACCTCAAGTATGATTTTGACATCTACGTTGTGACCTGGGGAAGATGATCCACCTTAAAACCCGTGAAATGATGCCACCAGCTGCAGTCTATTCTTAAACCCCGAGCCATCTATAATTACTCATCACTCATGTCATAGCTGAGCGAGGTTTACTTAATTCTCCAGAACTCTCCATTCAGCTGATACTAGACACCTACACACAAAATCTCACGTGAGCAACAGTCAAACTTTTGTGGTCAGATCGTTTATCTGCAAATAGCTGCTTCTCAATGCAATCTGTCATTTTAGAATTTGACAGCCCAAGATGTCTCTTAAAGGGATAGTTCATCCAAAATTCCTTCACTCACCCTTGAGTCATTCCAAACCTTTTTGGCTTGCTTTCTTCTGTGGAACACAAGAACATATGTGACCCTGGACCACAAAACCAGTCACGAGGGTCAATTTTTCGAAATTGAGATTTATACATCATCTGAAAGCTGAAAAATAAGCCTTCCTTTGATGTATGGTTAGTTCGGATATGACAATATTTTGGCCGAGATGCAACTATTTGAAAATCTGGAATCTGAGGGTGTAAAAAAAAAATCTAAATATTGGAAAAAAAATCGCCTTTAAGGCTGTCCAAACGAAGTTCTTAGCAATGCATATTACTAATCAAAAATTAAGTTTTGATATATTTATGGTAGGAAATTTACAAAATATCTTCATGGAACGTGATCTTCACTTAATATCCTAATGATTTTTGGCATAATTTTGACCCATACAATGTATTTTTGGCTATTACTACAAATATACCCCAGCGACTTAAGACTGGTTTGTGGTCCAGGGTCACATATTTTGTCTTTAAAGTTGACATTTTTCAAAATATCTTCTTTGTTTTCCACAGATGAAATGTCATACAGGATTGGAACCACATGTTCGGATATGACAATATTTTGGCCGAGATGCAACTATTTGAAAATCTGGAATCTGAGGGTGTAAAAAAAAAATCTAAATATTGGAAAAAAAATCGCCTTTAAGGCTGTCCAAACGAAGTTCTTAGCAATGCATATTACTAATCAAAAATTAAGTTTTGATATATTTATGGTAGGAAATTTACAAAATATCTTCATGGAACGTGATCTTCACTTAATATCCTAATGATTTTTGGCATAAAAGAAAAATCAATAATTTTGACCCATACAATGTATTTTTGGCTATTTCTACAAATATACCCCAGCGACTTAAGACTGGTTTGTGGTCCAGGGTCACATATTTTGTCTTTAAAGTTGACATTTTTCTAAATATCTTCTTTGTTTTCCACAGATGAAATGTCATACAGGATTGGAACCACATGAATGTGAGTCAATGATCCCTTTAAGATGTTTTGTAAAATTGTAACGGCGTCCAAACTTGATGTCTTGGAGCATGATGCTAATGATTTAAACAGGTCAAAATACAAAGTACTTGAACTGGATTCTTAAAATTAGATTACTCCGAGAGATCATATTACTTAGGACAAACCACATCTGAATTACTCAAGGTTTAGCAACTAACTTTACACCGTGTGTATGTGTGCAGGCAACAAAAATATCTGTAAGACTGAGAATTAAATTTTATTAAATCTACAGCACTGGACACAGTTTCACAGGTCATGCGATATGCAGTTCATAGAATTAAATTAAAGTAAATAATGTTCGTTTCAACATTAACACCGATAACATTAGAAAATAAAAACTACAAACATTTCAACATTGATAAGATTAGCTAGTCAAACACGTTGCATTTCATTCTCTGGAATTCCCTTCAAAAGAAACTGTAAACGTCATCACTTCGTCGGCAAACTTGTTCATGTCCAATTAAATTTGGTGTTCAGCTATGTTTGATTTGAGGAAATCAAAATCAAATCAAAGGGGGCAGTTAAAGACAGTCCAGAGTTAACATTTTCAGTAAAGAAGCACATTCGATGGAAATAGAGGACGTCTGTTTTTGTGGTACAGTTTGTGTGCCGAGAGTTACATTTAACAATACGTGAAAAAACCTGGTACCGCGATCTAAAGGAAAAATAAAAACAAAAAAACTCGACAAAAAGAGCTGGCTTTTATCATTCATTTGACAGTGACATCATTCACTGACATCAAGTACCTAAAATGTCCTGAAAACAATAAGGCACCATTCAATAACATAAAATTTCAATTGATAATAACCTTATTGTCCAGAGTCAAGAACGCACAAAACAAAAAAAAACAAAAAAATCACATTAAAACTGTAATCCACTCGGTACAAAAAGTATAAAAAAAAATTAAATAAAAACAAGCTACATCATCCTTGAAGAGGCGTTTGATGAAAAGTTCTGCTTTTGCCGTCTTCCACGATTGTTCTTAGGACATTTCCTGGAAAAAATAAAATAAATAATAGCAATAATTACAATTTGATATATATATATATATAGATAGATAGATAGATAGATAGATAGCAGTTCGTTCTGGTTCTCAAATCTGATTGGTTGAAAACCGTGAGATATTGTACTGGTATCGCTACAGGAACGCCCTTTCACAATTTTGTATCAATCAGCTTGTTCTAGCCAGGTGTTTTTTTTTTAATTATTCCACTGAGCTAATCGTAGAGTACATTAGTCAATATAAGAAGAAACGTCTAGCTTCACGGTCTCTCTCTCTCTCATTTGGATGCACGTCTTGCCGCATTGTTTCTCTCTTATAACCTCATTATTTCTCACTAATAACCTAACTGAAGCAGCACATGCCCTTGATACTTTTGCCTTGGCACTCTCCCATGGATGCCGTTTTTGCCCCGTCTCTTTCTTATTGTTGAATCATGAACACTGACCTTAATTGAGGCAAGTGAAGCCTGCAGTTCTTTAGATGTTGTTCTGGGTTCTTTTATGACCTGCTGGATGAGTCGTCGCTGCGCTCTTGGAGTAACTCTTGGAGTAATTTTGGTAGGCCGGCCACTCCTGGGAAGGTTCAACACTGTTCCAAGTTTTCTCCATTTGTGGGTAATGGCTCTGACCGTGGTTCCCTGGAGTCCCAAAGCCTTAGAGATGGCTTTATAACCCTTTCTAGACTGATACATGTCAACTACTTTGTTTCTCATCTGTTCTTGAATTTCTTTAGATCGCGGCATGAAGTGTTGCTCTTTAAGCATGCTTCACTTTGTCAGACAGCTTCTATTTAAGTGATTTCTTGATTCAACAGGTCTGGCAGTAATCAGGCCTGGGTGTGGCTAGTGAAATTTAACTCGGCTTTCTAAAATAAAGTGGTTTATCACAGTTCTTTCATGATTTAACAGGAGGGGGCAATTAATTTTTCACGTAGGGCCACGTAGGTTTGGACAGCGTTTTTCCCTTAATAAATGAAATCATCATTTAAAAACTGCATTTTGTATATATATACTTGCATTATCTTTGTGTAATATTAAAATTAGTTTAATGATCTGAATCTTTTAAGTGTGACAAATATGCAAAAAATTAAAAAA
>NW_015505198.1:1909673-1922221 GCF_001515645.1 Sinocyclocheilus grahami | reverse complement strand
CTTCCAAAAAGTTAAACTTTTGTCTCATCAGTCCACAGAATATTTGCCCAAAAGTCTTGGGGATAATCAAGATATTTTTTGGCAAATGTGAGCTGAGCCTTTGTGTTTTTTTGGTCAGCAGTGACTTTTGCCTTGGAACTCTCCCATGGATGCCGTTTTTGCCCAGTCTCTTTCTTCTTGTTGAATCATGAACTCTGACCTTAATTGAGGCAAGTGAGGCCTGCAGTTCTTTAGATGTTGTTCTGGGTTCTTTTATGACCTGCTGGAGGAGTCGTCATTGTGCTCTTGGAGTAATTTTGGTTGGCCGGCCACTCCTGGGAAGGTTCAACACTGTTCCAAGTTTTCTCCATTTGTGGGTAATGGCTCTGACCGTGGTTCCCTGGAGTCCCAAAGCCTTAGAGATGGCTTTATAACCCTTTCTAGACTGATACATGTCAACTACTTTGTTTCTCATCTGTTCTTGAATTTCTTTAGATCGCGGCATGAAGTGTTGCTCTTTAAGCATGCTTCACTTTGTCAGACAGCTTCTATTTAAGTGATTTCTTGATTCAACAGGTCTGGCAGTAATCAGGCCTGGGTGTGGCTAGTGAAATTTAACTCGGCTTTCTAAAATAAAGTGGTTTATCACAGTTCTTTCATGATTTAACAGGAGGGGGCAATTAATTTTTCACGTAGGGCCACGTAGGTTTGGACAGCGTTTTTCCCTTAATAAATGAAATCATCATTTAAAAACTGCATTTTGTATATATATACTTGCATTATCTTTGTGTAATATTAAAATTAGTTTAATGATCTGAATCTTTTAAGTGTGACAAATATGCAAAAATTAAAAAAACAGGAAGGGGGCAAAAACCTTTTCACACCACTGTATATATATTAGTTAAATTTTGTGTTAATATAAATCTTAAATTAGCTCAAATTTCTAATATCATCAATGTTAAGAAAATGCATTACTGTCATGCATGCTTTTAAAAGATGCTAAAATTGTCAATTTTGTTTAATAATCCGAATGTTATTGTAGTGAAATATATTACATTTTTTTCCTCCAGCTCTTACCTGGTAATACACATGACAACTGCCACAATAATGGCAATCTGCACGGCTCCAATGATAGCAGCTATGAGCACATAATGAAGTTTCTGACCACTGGGTACCACATACAGGATGTTAAAGTCAGCGATCTCATCACACTGTGTTCCTGTGTAACCTGAGTCACACCTGTGGAAAAACAAGAAACCATCTGAAACTCATTTCCCAACAAATGTCCATTTTAATGAACACCTGAACGGATGCACACAGATCCGTGCAACCAAATACAAGATGCTCACCGGCAGGAGGCGATGCCGTAATTAAATTCACACTGGCCATGAACGCAGAAGTTGGCGTAGTCGTCCGTGCAGGGAGCGGGCATCCAGCCGTATCCTTTTCCTTCACCGGCTTTTGCTGGGTCTGAAAACACAACAATCGATTTTAAACTCCATTGCTCAAAGTAGCAGATTTAGCTCCTAGGTAGCTTTGCTTTAAAACTTAAACACATTGATTTTTCTTCACCCTGAAATATTTCACATTATGGAAGGGATTAAAAGATGAATATGATTAGGAATGTACTCACCAATCAATTCTGGCTTGTGGGGGAGTCCAGCTTCAGTTTTCTTAGCTTTGTCTTTATCTAAATGATAAAAAAAAAACAAAAACAAAAACACGGATTGGCTTAGGTAGACATCTATCATTCAAAATGGCCACGTAGGTTTGGACAGCGTTTTTCCCTTAATAAATGAAATCATCATTTAAAAACTGCATTTTGTATATATATACTTGCATTATCTTTGTGTAATATTAAAATTAGTTTAATGATCTGAATCTTTTAAGTGTGACAAATATGCAAAAATTAAAAAAACAGGAAGGGGGCAAAAACCTTTTCACACCACTGTATATATATTAGTTAAATTTTGTGTTAATATAAATCTTAAATTAGCTCAAATTTCTAATATCATCAATGTTAAGAAAATGCATTACTGTCATGCATGCTTTTAAAAGATGCTAAAATTGTCAATTTTGTTTAATAATCCGAATGTTATTGTAGTGAAATATATTACATTTTTTTCCTCCAGCTCTTACCTGGTAATACACATGACAACTGCCACAATAATGGCAATCTGCACGGCTCCAATGATAGCAGCTATGAGCACATAATGAAGTTTCTGACCACTGGGTACCACATACAGGATGTTAAAGTCAGCGATCTCATCACACTGTGTTCCTGTGTAACCTGAGTCACACCTGTGGAAAAACAAGAAACCATCTGAAACTCATTTCCCAACAAATGTCCATTTTAATGAACACCTGAACGGATGCACACAGATCCGTGCAACCAAATACAAGATGCTCACCGGCAGGAGGCGATGCCGTAATTAAATTCACACTGGCCATGAACGCAGAAGTTGGCGTAGTCGTCCGTGCAGGGAGCGGGCATCCAGCCGTATCCTTTTCCTTCACCGGCTTTTGCTGGGTCTGAAAACACAACAATCGATTTTAAACTCCATTGCTCAAAGTAGCAGATTTAGCTCCTAGGTAGCTTTGCTTTAAAACTTAAACACATTGATTTTTCTTCACCCTGAAATATTTCACATTATGGAAGGGATTAAAAGATGAATATGATTAGGAATGTACTCACCAATCAATTCTGGCTTGTGGGGGAGTCCAGCTTCAGTTTTCTTAGCTTTGTCTTTATCTAAATGATAAAAAAAAAACAAAAACAAAAACACGGATTGGCTTAGGTAGACATCTATCATTCAAAATCTCACATAAAAAAAAAATTGGCTTGATGCATTATCTGCAGTGCTGTGACTGTGACAGGATCTGACCTGGGCATCTCCCTAAATGTTTCACATCAATCTGTTCCTGCTTCATGCAGGACGCCTCTCGCACCAGGCAGGGGTTGTGGTAGGAGTTTCCATCTGTGCCGCACACTGGATTCTCATTGTGCCCACTGCAGTCGATTTTACACGAACAGCTGCAACAAAGAAGAACAGACTAATTTAAATGCTGCGAGTCTCAATTGTGCTATGAATTATTTAAAGGCCAAACATTAGGCACTTTAACAGTAGCAAATGTTTTCGATAAAGCCCTGAATATACCACAAAGGAAGCTTATTTCAGCCACAGTGTAAAAAAATTAAAAAAGATAATTATCTCACAATTCTGGCTTTTGTTCTTTCGAGTTTAAGTCTCACAATTGTTAGATATAAACTCGCAATTCTGAGAAGAAAAGTCTGAATTATGAGATATGAACTCACAATAAATAAATAAAAAGTCACAAAAATCACAATTGCCTTTTTTAGTTTTCTGAATAGTGAGATTTAAACTAAAAATGTAGAGAAAAAAGTCAGAATTGCGAGATGTTAATTGTGAGAAATTTGGTCCGAACTTTGAGTTTATATCTTGCAATTTAGACAATTTTTCTCTGAACTGCAACTTTACGTCTTGCAAATTCTGTTTATATCACACAGTTCTGACATTTTTATCTCTGAACTTTGAGATAAAATGTAGAAATTCCTTTTTTTTTCTTATGCAGTGGCGTAAATGGGCTTCCATAAATCAGCCTTATTATAATGAACTAAAACGATAAAAATAAAATTAATAACTTAAAAGAAAATAAACTGAACTGAAAAAACAAATTGTATTAAATAAAATAAATAAAAAATCAGCAACTTTATTTTAGGTAGTGGTCAAGGCAACATTTTCATTTAGATTAAGAACTAAAATAACAAAAAAATAAACAAACAAAAACTGTAGAGATGTTTATAAAAAAACTTTTTAAAAAAATACTAAAACTTAAAATAAAATGAAAATAGAAAACAAAATCGAACTCAAAATATTTTAAAAAATGATACACGATAAGAGCATATCAATGATACTAAAGCAACTATAAGGTTTAATGCCTGGTAAATTTGGTCACTAATAAGATTAGCTGTAAATCCCACCGTACATCAATACTACATCAATGGATGGTCCCTGTTAGAGCAGCCGGTGTGATTGTCTCCCCCTGCTGGCTGACGTAATGTAACTCTAATCAGCTGTGAGTGTTTGAGAGCTGACATAGGATTCTTTTTCCCTGGGCTCCTGAATCTCATGTCCTTGGAAGCTACAGTGCTTCCTGGAGTTAGTCCATACTGTTCATTAGCGCTTGGCAAGAAAATGCAAAAGTAACATGAACCAGGCACAAAAACTTTTGATACAAAAAAGTTTTGCTACGCTTCCCCGTCTCATGGGAGTAATGTTATTTTCTGGGCTTTGATAGAACTGAATTCTTTCCAGCATTATTCACAATGGCAGTTGTTTCCGATGTTGTAAAAAAAAATTATAATAATAAAACTACATACATTCACTACTTTAAAAAGCTGGCATGAAAGAGCACAAGACTTATTAATTAACAACTCCTGGATACTCTTGTAAATCTTGCCAGACGACACAAGCAAAAATCATAAAGGACTGAACGCAGCACGTACGAGTCTTCATCCTCTGCGTCTTCATCGCATTCGGCACCGTACTTGCAGTTGCTGCATTTTGTGATTTTCTTGCCGGAATCTGTGCCTGATCCTTCATATTCTGTAAGACAGTGATAACACAAGTTAAATTAAGGTTATTTAAAAAAAATACATTTTATTAAAGCATTTTCTTTAGCATTGAGGATCACTCTGAATATCTGTTGCTGCCTTATTTACATGATATACTTTTACTGTATTTTTTCAACTGTTTTCCTCCTAGTTGTCCATTTGATTATAAACAGTGCTGTCAAACGATTAATCACATACAAAATAAAAGTTTTTGTTTACATAATATGTGTGTGTTCTGTGTATATTTATTATGTATAAATAAATACACATACAGTATATATATTTATATTCATATCATTTATATTATATATAAATATATTTAATATAAAAACACAACATATTTTTCTTAAATATATACACATGCATGTGTGTGTATTTCTTTATACATAATACATTTACACAGTACACACTCATATATTATGTAAACAAAACTTTTATTTTGGATGCGATTAATCGTTTGATGGCACTAACTATAAATGACCAAATTTGGCAGATTTTTTTAATTAAAGGCACTTTGAAATACTTGCAATCTTAAAAAGAAAACAACTTGAAATTGAAATTTGAAATTCAAAATTGTAGAAACTTTTAGGTAATAAAAACTTTTAGAAATTGTTTTCTAAAAAGCTTGGCATAATTATAAAAATATCATTAATGTAAAATAAAAAATTTTTTTAAAAAAAAATGTTGTTATACAAAAATTACTAACCGCACAGAAAAACAAATAACTTTACGTTCTTAGGGAAAATTCTATTTTGACACTATTTATACATTTATTTGTACATTTAAAATTAATATATATTTAAAATATATAAAGATTTTATATTATTATTATAAATATCTTTATTTTTTCCTTATCAATCTTTATTATTTTTTATTGTATTATATAATACACCAAAATAGAGAAATTCTGGCACTTAAAAATGAGACAAAAAGTTCAAATCTATTAAAATCTTATTTTTTTTTTTATGTAAACGAACGATTAAAAATACACAGTGGCATAGCATAGATTTTAGAAGTGGCCACTGAGCGAGTACATACTCAGCAGCACTTGAGTGGTCTGTAATTTGCTGTAATGACAGCTCTAGAGCGGCCTTCATCTTTAAAACCCGCTCCAGAGGAGGTTCAAACCCAGCACAGCGCGGGGTCACTCTTTTATCACAGAACTGGCAACTTCATGATGGGGCTAAAAATAACCTCTGATGGCATGTTTTGGCTGATCTACAGCGCTCCGGAGTGATGGGAGGTGACCCGTTTCTGGGATAATTTGTCTGTAGGTCAAAATTCCTTGATACTACCGTTGCTGCTTTATGGTCAGAAAAAATATTAGGAAAAGAAAACAAACCTCCATCTCCAGATCCCGAGCTGCTATCTGGAACAAGAAACAAGTAGGACTAATTATAACTTTCCATTTATAAATATATCGATATATGTCTAGAGTTCATACAGCGGTAGCAGTAGTGCATAGTCCTTGTATTATGTATTATTAACATGCATATCAAATTATTATGAGCCATGGCATGTAATTTGTGGATGAAAAGTAATCATGAGATTAATTAGAGCTAAAAATAAAGGTTGTCATGTATCAGATCACACTGCTCATTAGAGTCTCTAATATAAAGCCTCTGCATGTACACAGGATGTTAAAATAGCATTTCTGGACCTCAGAAACATCCATCTAACTTGCAAAAGTAGTTCATCTTTATGTCTCTTGATGGCAATTTTTGTCACCAGTGGCCCGTTAGAGGCTCATCAAAAATGTAGTCTAAATAAAATCCAATCAAATTAACTTTTATTTGAATAAATATCTTGATAATGTGCATCAGTCACATAAAATATATATAAATTTATTTTATTTTTTATTTAATTAATGTATAAAATGCAATCTAAGTCCAACATTATGGAAAATGACAGAAAAGTCCCTGAAATTCATAATGTTGGATAAAAGAAATGCCTGTATAATATATATATATATATATATAAATTGACTTTTAACTATTAATACTTTATTTTTCTTAAAGTAACAAGCATCTTAAAAAAATGCGTGTGACACTTGTTCTATTAAAACACGCACAGTCAGTGTAATATGAACTAAGGCAGAAGATGTCAGGTTTTCATTTCAGGAAGTGGAGGAGACGGTCTGGACTCACCAGGATAGCAGGGGCCCTCAGAGGCCAGAAAGATGGGTCTCTGCTGGGTACAGGCTGCTTGTTTCAGATAGCACTCGTTCTGATAGGTGTCTCCGTTTGTACCGCACACAGGGATGTAGTTCTTAGTGCACTGCGGCAAACACAATACATGTGTGAGGATTCTCAGATATGGCGAGGAAATCGGTGGTTTTGAATGCAGTATCGAGTTCAGCCACTTATGATTTTTCACTTTAATATGTTTGAAATGGCTCACTCATCAATGAGGGGGAAAAGGAATGCAGGTAAATGCTAAAGCATCGATTCAGCGTGATTTCTCGAAGGTCGATCACAGAAAATTCACAACTATCAACGATTTTTCTCAGAGGATCAAGAGTGGACAGAAGCCATCAAACCAGCAATAAGTCTAAGATAGGCCGTGAATTAAAAGAATAGTTCACCTAAAAATTTAAATTTGCAGAGAATGGACTCAACCTGAGGCCATCCAAGATATAGGTGAATTCGTTTCTTCATCAGATTTGGAAAATGTAGCATTGCATCACTTGATCACCAATGGATGCTCTGCAGTGAATGGGTGCCGTCAGAATGAGAGTCCAAACAGCTGAGAAAAACAATAATCCACAAGTAATCCACACCACTCCAACCCATCAGTTAATGTCTTGTGAAGTGAAAAGCTGAGTGTTTGTAAGAAACAAAAATCCATCATTAATACGTTTTTAACTGTAAAAAGTCACTTCTGGCCAAAATACAAGTCCATAATCAATAATAACGCTTCCTCCACGAAAAAAAAAAAATCCATCCTCAGCTTTCCTCTCACATCAAAATCCAGAATTTGTTTTCGATTGTAAATGGTGCTTGTAATCTGTGCATATTTCTCTCCTGATTCCGCTGAGACTTTTTCACTGGGAAAAAACAACAACTATATTTTGGATAGAGGACTCGTATTTTAGCCAGAAGCAATCTAAATGATTTGTTTCTTACAAACTCACAGATTATCACTTCACAGAACTGCTGCACTGGAGTGGTGTGGATTATTGTGATGTTTTTATCAGCTGCTGGGACTCTCATTCTGACGGCACCCATTCACTGCAGAGGATCCACTGTTGAGCAAGTGCTGTAATGCTCAATTTCTCCAAATCTGTTCTGATGAATAAACAGACTCATCTACATCTCGGATGGCCTGCGGGTGAGCAGTTTCAGCAAATTTCCTGAAGGATAGGTTTCATAAAAACAGTGAACAGCATTACAAAGTAATAAATAAAAGATGTAAAATGTGTACCTGAAACTGGCACACACATTTGATGTCACCGCCGTGGTTTTGGCAGATGCCATTGTAACGGCACGTGGTGGCATCACACACACGCAGGTCGCTCTTCTTCTCTGACAGATCTGACAATAAGACAAAACAGAGACTGATTAAACACCAAACTTGTGGCTATGAAAAAGCTATGAAACCATTTTTACTTGTATGCTTGTTTCTTTTAACCTTTCTTGTGAAGCAAAAAGCTATGGAAGCCCGAAGAATAAAAAAAATAAAAATGGTAATTGTGACTTTTTCTCTCAGAATTGCATGTTAAATGTGTTCAAATGTATGTTTTATCTGGCCTCTTCAGGACTGAACTACCACTGGTGGCCCCTGAAAATACTACAAGTTCAGGTGGCTAACAAATGTCTGCGTTTAACGAGCCTAAATGTGGTTATGCTGTGTTAATGAGGGTCCATATGAATGTTCATCCATATACCATAAAACCTTCTATATCTGGAACCAGGAAGTTAAAGTTAAAATTGTAGTCCAGAATCAGCTTCATCCACTCATTATCAAAGCTGTGAAACATTCTGATCTGAAATCAGACTGCTGCCCAGAAAGCAGCTGCACAGAGCATGTGTCCAACAGCTGTCAACTGTCATTCATATTTCAGACCACTAGCTGCGAGTATGAAGCCTATTAACAGAAATTAAGCAAGGCCTCCATCTGACACACAAACCTTTGAGACAGCGTTCAAGAAATTGTTCACTCAGGAATGAAGTGTCGTTCATTATTTATTTACCCTCATGTCGTTTCGAACCTGTATGACTCTCTTTCTTCTGTGGAACAAAGAAGAAGATATTTTGAAAAATGTCTCAAGTGTTTTGCCTTCCAGTAATGTTTTGGACCCCATTGACAAAGATGTCAAAATACCTTCATTTGTGCTCCTCAGAAGACATACATACAGGTTTGAAACAACATATTCCCACAAAACATATTTAAAAACCCAAATATACCTTGGAAACCCTGGACAATCACAGAAGCTGATAACATGATACTATTTTTTAGTATCTTACAGTTCCACATAAATACAACTGCATATATTTTAAAAATAGTATGATGATATACAATAAAGCATGATATTATGAACAGGTTTTATACACTTTCATTCAAAAGCAATGAATACTTTTATTCAGCAAGGATGCATTAAATTGATTAAATATGATGATGAAGACATTTCTAATGTTACAAATTAAGATTTAAATTTTAAACTTTTGCATGTTCTATTCATCAAGGAATCCTGCAATAAATGTATCAGCATTGATAATAATAAGAAATGTTATGATACGCAGCAAATCAGCATATTGGAATGATTTCTGAAATATCATGTGACACTGAAGATGAGCAATGATGCTGAAAATTCATTGCATCTAGGAATAAATTAAATTTTAGAATATATTCAAATAGAAAACCTTTTGAATTGTAATAATATTTCACATCATTACAGTATATTTGATCAAATAGATACAGCCTTTGTGAGCAACAGACTTCTGTTAACCCCAAACTTTTGAAAAAAAATATCTATCTATCTATCTATATTCAGAATTTGAAAAAAATGTTTACCCTCATGTCGTTTCGAACCTGTATGACTCTCTTTCTTCTGTGGAACAAAGAAGAAGATATTTTGAAAAATGTCTCAAGTGTTTTGCCTTCCAGTAATGTTTTGGACCCCATTGACAAAGATGTCAAAATACCTTCATTTGTGCTCCTCAGAAGACATACATACAGGTTTGAAACAACATATTCCCACAAAACATATTTAAAAACCCAAATATACCTTGGAAACCCTGGACAATCACAGAAGCTGATAACATGATACTATTTTTTAGTATCTTACAGTTCCACATAAATACAACTGCATATATTTAAAAAATAGTATGATGATATACAATAAAGCATGATATTATGAACAGGTTTTATACACTTTCATTCAAAAGCAATGAATACTTTTATTCAGCAAGGATGCATTAAATTGATTAAATATGATGATGAAGACATTTCTAATGTTACAAATTAAGATTTAAATTTTAAACTTTAGCATGTTCTATTCATCAAGGAATCCTGCAATAAATGTATCAGCATTGATAATAATAAGAAATGTTATGATGCACAGCAAATCAGCATATTGGAATGATTTCTGAAATATCATGTGACACTGAAGATGAGCAATGATGCTGAATATTCATTGCATCTAGGAATAAATTAAATTTTAGAATATATTCAAATAGAAAACCTTTTGAATTGTAATAATATTTCACATCATTACAGTATATTTGATCAAATAGATACAGCCTTTGTGAGCAACAGACTTCTGTTAACCCCAAACTTTTGAAAAAAAATATCTATCTATCTATATTCAGAATTTGAAAAAAAATTGATCAATTGTATATTACACTTAACCGGGTTAACCGGTTTGTATTGTAAGTGTTGGTAATATTACTTTGAAAGAAAATCAAAATGTTTTCATTTTTCTTAATTCTCTGTTTTTAAATAGATCTATGTAAACAAAGCACTTCAAAACAAGCACAGTAGCCAATGACAACGATTCTCACTGTTATCCTCTGGATATGAATGAAGATTTCATATAAATTAAGAACAAAGCACACCAAAGCAGGTCATTGGTCAAGCAAATGCATGGCAGCGGGCAGCCGTAACCCTGGTGTAAATGCAGGCAGAGGAGACGAGGCGAAGGACAGCCCGTTAATGAGGAGCAGACACTTAAAGCCACTACAGACGCTTCATGGCTCTCGGCCGAGCCGCGCGTGCATTTGGAAAACTGCTCGAATGCTGCGGCCACAGAAACCCGGCCAAGTGGTTTTAGAGAAATGAAGTGTTCCAATCACACCAATGCACAGACTTCAGACAAGAGAAGTTTGGAGGAGCAGCAGCTTGAGAAGTTAATTAATCAGGCTGTTTAAATGAGATGAGAGGTTAATCTGTGGAGGTGTTAAAGTGCTGTGATAAATGATGTGATGGGTCTGGCACCTGTGGGAATAGACCGACTGATAATAAGAACACTGTCAGAGTAAGCTGGATTTCACAGCCTGAGTACAGTAATAAAAGTGATATAATGAATAAAATGTTCTTAAGGCAAGAAACCACAGGTGAATTATATATATATATATACACACACACACACACACACTCACATATATTAGTACTGTCAAATGATTAATCGCGTTCAAATTAAAAGATTTTGTTTACATAATATATGTGTATGTACTGTGTGTATATATATATATATTTATTAGGTAAGTTAGTTTCTTCTTAAATTAGTTAACACTAGTGCTGTCAAAAGATTAATCGCGATTAATCGCATCCAAAATAAGTTTTTGTTTACATAATATATGTGTGTGTACTGTGTGTATGTTTATTATGTATATATAAATACACACTCATACAGTATATATTTAGAAAATATTTACATGTATTTATATGTATATATTTATATAATTTATATTATATATAAATAAATGTAATATGCAAATATAACATTTTTCTTGAATATATACATGCATGTGTGTATTTATATATACATAATAAATATACACAGTACACACATTATGTAAACAACAAAAACTTATTTTGGATGCAATTAATCGCGATTAATTGTTTGACAGCACTAATATATATTAATACTGTAATATATAGAACCATACTTGCAATTTTGATTAATAACAGTACATTAAGACAAATGTTTTGTATTACGAGTCTTCTGAAATATTATGATTAAATATGCAAATGAGGATTGCGAATGACGTAGTGCCAGGCAGGTTTGGACAGCTTTTTCCCTTAATAAATGAAATCATTATTTCAAAACTGCATTTTGTATTTACTCTGGTTATCTTTGTGTATTATTAAAATTTGTTTGATGATCTTAATCTTTTAAGAGCAATACGCAAAAAACAAAAAAAAACCCGGGAAAGGGGCAAAAACCTTTTCATGGCACTATATGTTCCCTTTTGTGGGGCTCCTGCCTGACAGAAACAACACTTCTTGTCTCGCACCCTTTGACACATGGCATCAACATGAGCATGCATAAAGACACATAGATGCATTAAACAAGAAATATGATATAGGACATCCTTCATAAATACAAGAAGGTAGGACAATGTGACATCTGAGAGATGGTATCAAATGGTAATATCATGATACTTTGATACATACCATGGCAATGAATTTTATATATATACATATATATATATAAAACGTTTTATTTTATATATAATTTATGCATTCAAAGGTTTGCAGACCGTTCCAAAAATGGCGAATGGCTTACACATTGTGGCCCATAGAAACAGTTGCTAATGAGGCATCTATGTATATGTATATGTGTATATATATATATATATATATATAGAGTACAGAAAGTATTCAGACCCCCTTAAATTTTTCACTCTTTTATATTGCAACCATTTGCTAAAATCATTTAAGTAATTTTTTTTTCCTCAATGTACACACAGCACCCCATATTGACAGAAAA
>NW_015505198.1:1894786-1909247 GCF_001515645.1 Sinocyclocheilus grahami | reverse complement strand
ACTGTATATATATATATATATATATATATATATATATATATATGTATGCTTGGTACCATGTTCAAAACTACAACAACAAAAAACAAAGTAGTATTACAGTAGTAAATAAGTATTGCCATGTAACATCCATAATATCATGGTAGCATGCTTTACAATATATATATATACACTTTTACAATATATCCAATATATAGCCAATATATTCCACATCATGTAATGTGTTTAAGGGACAGTTCACCCAAAAACTTAACTTTTGTCATCATTTACTCACCCTCAAGTTTCTTCCAAACAGTTGCTGATTGACTTCCATAATATGGAAAAAAGAAAATACTAAATAATCAAATAAAAATACTAATAAAATCAACTCTTTGGTTACCAACATGCATCAAAATATCTTCTTTTGTGTTCAACAGAAGAAAGAAACTCATACAGGTTTGGAACTACTTGATGGTGAGTAAATTTTGATTATAATTTTAATTTTTGGGTGAAATATCCCTTTAAGTTCCATAGCAGGTTAAGCAATATTTATAGTTGTTGTGAAAAATGCTGTAAGAATGGCTATTATTTATTTGTTTAAAATGTAAAAATACACAATTGCATTCACTTTACAATTATATTCATGCATGTCTGCTTCATATTTACAAAACAAGTTCCTCTACTGAACAACCAACCAATAAGCCCTAACCTTCACACCAAACCTCATTCAACTCATAGTTCCTTCATGGGACATTCCTTAAAGGTCCCTCATCTGAACTGACCCATTTCCAACTGCACATCTCCAAACAAACAGAGCACAATGTGTGTGGGGTAGAAATGGGGCAGAGGGGAGACCCAGATCTCACACTGCGCAAAGATAATCAGAGCAGCGACGGAAATCAATGCCGTTTGAAAGATAAGGACATCAGTCCATTGCCTGTAGCCAAACAGCTCATCCGCTCAAGACCAGTCGATACTCATCTCCTCAATGGGTCAATAGACCCTGCAAAGTGTCTCTTATTAAAAAGGAGGAAGCTGTGACATTATAGCTCGACTTTGGGCCCTCGTTCCCATTTAAAGGATGTTTAACTGCATCATATGCTAGGTACTTTTCTCCTTCTTCAGCAGCTTATAACATTTCACCAATTTAAAGATGTTTTTGAAAGAAGTTCAATGCAAGTATCATATAAATATGAGTCTAAAGGGAGCTGTGCTGCTTTTGCCATGTTATGCAAATGAAACTTTAATGACCGTGCTAGACCGGCAACATGAACCAGCCTGAACCAGTACGGAAATTCAAGCATGACTTTTCAGCAGGGATTCTTGTGGAGTCCAGCGCTGCGAAAACAGCATAACAGCACAGCATGTGGAAAGAGTCGGGTGAAAAAAAGTTTTACATGCAATTATAGATTGCATACATATACACACACATACATATATATATATATACACACGTTACAAAATTTTTTTGAAAATTACACAAACAAAATGCAAAACATTACACACAAAAAACGTTTTTCTGATGAACTTATTATTCATCAAAGGATCCTAAAAAAATGTATGATGGTTTCCAGAAAATATGAAGCAGCACAACTGTTTTCAACATTGATAATAAGAAATGTCTCTTGAGCAACAAAACAATTGATATCAGATATTTGATATTGACATTAGATTGATTTCTGGATCATGCGACTCTGAAGACTGGAGTAATGATGCTAAAAATTCAGCTTTGAAAAAATTACACTTTAAAATATAAAATATTTATTTTAAATTAGAAAAATACTTCACAATATTACTGTTTTTACTGTATTTTTTGATCAAATAAATGCACCCTTAGTAAGCAAGAGACTTATATATATATATATATATATATATATTTATGGTAGGAAATTTACAAAATATCTTCATGGAACATGATCTTTACTTAATATCCTAATGATTTTTGGCATAAAAGAAAAATCGATAATTTTGACCCATACAATGCATTGTTGGCTATTGCTTTGTACATAGAAAAAGTCTTAGATCTTTGAGTTCAGCTCATGAAAAATGGGGGCAAAAACAAAAGTGTTGCGTTTATAATTTTGTTCAGTGTATATATCACAAAATTACACTTTAACAATTACTTCCTTCTCACTGATACACAATCTAGCTACTCAAGTTCAGCTAAAACGTACTTTAAGGACAACGAAGAAACCCAATCTCTCAGAGCGTGCGCTCCGGGCTGTGCTTTAATTGTACTGCTGTAAACTGCTGCGAGGGACGAGAGCATTATACGCATGTTCTCCATTCTGTAGCGCCTCTTTGCCTCCGGCATATTAGGGACACACACACAAAAAAAGACAATACACTTACTAAGAAGCAGAGAAAGACTGTTAGAGCACAGAAATTGGGTGATGGATAAAGTTAAAGGACAGAGACACTTAAAGCTACTTCAAAGAAGCAAAATGTATGATCATGACCAGGAATGCATTGCACTTTTGGTCTGAGGGTTGCAGTGGCAAACATCCTAAAGAGAGTGGACGACTAGAGCTGTTGTTAATGAGTCCCAACCAGAATCCACTGCAGTCGACTTGTACTGTTATAATTAGATCAGTCGGGTCCTTGAGATCAAACAAGCGGTGATACGGGTCTCGAAGTCTAATGTTGTAAGATCAAACATTCAAAGGTATGAAGCTATCAGCCATTACTGTGAAGGAGTGCGTTTGTGCAGTCTAGTGGTCAGGAACCGCCGCTGCTTTGATCTGCAAGATGGTTAGTAACATTAATTTAAAGTGATAAACTTGGTTTAACCTCAGTTTGGCAGTGAATTATTTGGAGAAATATATCTTCTAACATCTTAAAAGTGTTTCACCGCAATCCCAACAAGTTATAGTCTTGTGGTAAAGAATACCACAACTATACAACCTATATACCAGAACCATCAACTACCGGTTCTTCTGAAGTACGCAACAGAACTTTAACCATCAAAGTGATGGTGTAACTACATATGTAGAAGGAAACAAAGGCCTACCAGCATGGTCCACTTGGCAGTGTCTGTAGGTGGGAGTAATTGTGGTTTACTGTGGGCTAGGCCTCTTTGAGGGCACCATCTGTGAAGGGCTTGCTTAAAATAATTGCCTCTTAATTATATGCCACTCTGCAACTGACAGAATCCACAAGCATGACATCAGAGTTAAGCACTTTAGGACCAAAACACACCTTGGTATGGTATGACGCAAAATGTTACATGAGCAATCTTAAATGAGCAAGCATTATTGGTTTGTTGTAAATGCTAAAATACTTTCTCATCCCAATACATCTCATACTTAATATATAAAGACAAATCTGAGTAAACCATCAGTTGATATTTTTAAAACATTTGTTGAAGCATTCTGACCAGCTCTACATAGCAACACTGGCTAAACCAATGGCGTGAGTTTGAGGGCGGGGCTATGTGTTCTTCTGACCAATGGCAGTGTTTGGGAAGCCTAATTGAAAACAATCATTATTTCTGTGACTCTACTCTTTTAAAAATAAAGCATACAAAAGGGTTTTTTTCAGGGATGCCATAGAAGAACTACTTTCCCTACAAAAAAATTTTTAGTGTGAAGGAGATTTTTATAATCTAAAAGGACATTTTTCTACTTATGAAGAACCTTTTGTGCAAGTCAAAGTTTATTTGAATGTTAAAGGTTCTTCACGGAACCACAGATAAAATAAAGAACTTTTATTTTAAAGAGTGTGGTGCTGCAGAAATGACACATTTTGCATTTAAACCAGTTAAACAATTACAGAATGGCCTATTAACTTTTTTTTGCAATTCTAATAAGCATAGCACAATATTTAAGTATCTATAAACAGAAGCTACCAAGGACTTTCTAATCCCAGCTTAATATACAAAGACAAATCTAAGTAAACCATAAGTTGATATTTTTAAAACATAAAAATATTTTTTGATATTTTAAAGCATTTAACCCCACATAGCAACACTGGCTCAGCCAATGGTGTGAGTTTGAGGGCAGAGCTATCTGTTAGTCTGACCAATGGCGGAAGGGGAGTGTTTGGAGAAACCTAATTGAAAACAATCATTATTTCGGTGATTAGTGGCACAGAATGATACATTTTGCCCTTTAAACCAGCTAAACACTTAAATACTGTTAACTTATATCTGCTTAACGCTTTCTGCTTAAATTCTAAGCATATCGAAGTAAATGTTACATTTTTAAAACATTTGTTGAAGCCTTCCGACCAGCTCCATATGGCAACACTGGCTCAACCAATGGTGCAAATTTGAGGCGGAGCTATCTCTTCATCCTGACCAATGGCAGAAAGGGAAGTGTTTGGGAAACCTGATTGATAACAATCCTCTCATCATTATTTCTGTGTCTAATCCCAGCTTAATATACAAAGACAAATCTAAGTAAACCATAAGTTGATATTTTTAAAACATAAAAATATTTTTTGATATTTTAAAGCATTTAACCCCACATAGCAACACTGGCTCAGCCAATGGTGTGAGTTTGAGGGCAGAGCTATCTGTTAGTCTGACCAATGGCGGAAGGGGAGTGTTTGGAGAAACCTAATTGAAAACAATCATTATTTCGGTGATTAGTGGCACAGAATGATACATTTTGCCCTTTAAACCAGCTAAACACTTAAATACTGTTAACTTATATCTGCTTAACGCTTTCTGCTTAAATTCTAAGCATATCGAAGTAAATGTTACATTTTTAAAACATTTGTTTTAAAACTCTACACTCCTAAACATAAAGGTTCCAAAAGTTTTTTGTTTTTTTTTGCGCGCAGGGATGCCATTGAAGCACCATTTTTGGTTCTCCAAAGAACCTTTCAGTGAATAGTTGTTAAAAGAACCATTTTTATTTAGTGTTAAGGTTATTTTCATGATCTAAAGCAGTGGTTCCCAACCCTGGTCCTGGAGGCACCCCAACTCTGCATGTTTTGCATGTCTCCTTAATCAAACACACCTGATTCAGGTCATCAGCTCATTAGTAGAGACTCCAAGACCTGAAACTGGTGTGTGAGAGAAAGGAGACATGCAAAATGTGCAGTGTTGGGGTGCCTCCAGGACCAGGGTTGGGAACCACTGATCTAAAGAACCTTTTCCACTATAAAGAACCTGTGCAATGAAAAGATTCCATGGATGTCAAAGCTGCTTCATGGAACCACCAATGCCAATAAAAGAACATTTATTTTTTTAGAGTGCAGTGGTACAGAAATTACACATTTCTCACTTTAAACCAGCTAAACAATTCCATTCTATCTGCTTAAACATTTTCAGCTTAAATCCACTTTGTCCAATACAGAAAGCCACCAAGGATGGGCTAAAATAGCGTGACAACACGCAGGGTGAACATATTGCCTTAAATGGGTTCGCAAGTGCCCAATGCACGCACACACATGCATTATGCAAAGCTTTGCAATAGCGCTTCCCTCCGGTCGACCCCTCGCCCTGTCACGGTGGACGCCATTGATTTCAGACCTATGGGCTACGAGGAAGCTATGTGCATAAAGCATCTCTCTCGCACTGGAGTGATTTAGAGGCCGTTTGTCTGTTCAATGGAAAGCCATTAAATTGACTGATGAGTATAAGAGTTGGGTTTTCATATCCAGCCTTGCTTTAGAACCCCGGCATCCTTGAATACAAAACTGCGGTTGCATGTCAATTGATATTCTCAGATGCGTGCGCTTTGTGTTGTGAGAGATGTGTGTTTCAAGAGCGGTCTGGAAATGGGCTGAAGACTACTTAAAGAAATCATTCTATGTAGCTTCAGAGGTTCTCCATTCATTCATGAGCCAGCGTGTCTGTCCAGATCAGACAAAGATTAGAGCTCTGATTGGTAAGAGCACAGGATGTACTCAACAGTAAATGCTATTTAAAACACATTATCTAATGACATTATCCAAAACTCAAACGGCTTATTTAAAAAAGAATAGATTAGATAGAGATTAGAAACACTTAAAGTGAACAAGTAAAGTTTCTGTTCTCTTGCTAAGTATTATCTTTGTATTAATGGAATTTATGTTAATATGTATTACAAAAATATATGGAGTAAAATACACTCTAAAAAATGCTGGGTTAAATACAACCCAGTGCTGGGTAAAATAGGGACAAACCCAGCAATTGGGTTGTTTTGACCCAGCGGTTTGGTTAAATGTTTAACACAACCTTCTGGGTAGTAACCCATCCGCTGGGTCAAAACAACCCAATTGCTGGGTTTGTCCCTATTTTACCCAGCACTGGGTTGTATTTAACCCAGCATTTTTTAGAGTGTATGTTTAAAAATCATTAAAAAAATAAATATTAAATAATGATTAATTAATGCAAATAAAATGCAACTGACTATGTAATCATACTTGGTTAGGAAAGCAAAATAATTTGGCCTATAAAATTAAAAACATGCATGTCAATGAACCAACAGTATTTTGGTGCAAATGAATGTCACTTGGTAGTACACTAATAAAAGATTTGGCCCAATTTGATATTAATTCAAATGCTGTTATTTACAGAAGTAATTTTTTCATATACGTTTTCCTATTTAATTTAGCATATTGCTCAGATCACAATAATATTAATATTTTTTCACTCAAAAGGATATTTTGTTCCTTTGGTACGCTACACAAACTTTCAAACTGTGTTGCATCACCAATTCAATATAAAAATCAAGTTCCTGAGGCAAAACTACTCTACTAAATCAGGTAAGCAATTTGATATTTATCTAAAAAGTGAGGGTGAAATAATTGCATTCTAATTTATCATTTGCTAAACGCAAGCAAGAAATGAAAGCAGAGATACAAGCATAAATATTGATTAACTGAGATCCAGGATCAAATTCCAGGAACTTCATAAATACTGAAATCATATCTGGGTTTTTAAATATAGAAAATGCAAAGACTAACATGACAATTAAATGCACTTTTTGCAAGGTTCGCAACACTGTCAACTTGCCAAAATACATCCAGCAGTGCATTAGGCTCTTTGATAAAAGAAACACCATTAACGCAGTGGTCCAAAATAGCACGTCTAGTGAATTAGTGACACTAAGGAGAAGGGCATCAATGAAGGGTGCTTTTTCTGCTTGTGGTCAGTACTATCCAACTGCTGAGGGCAATTCAGATGCCCCTGAGACTTGCTCCATTGTGTTCCTGCCTTTTTCAAAACCATCCCGGCACTTATGCAGGACAGCCACTGATTAAACCACTGGTGCCTGGAGCTTTGAATCTGAAAACACTGGCGCACAATGGCCGCTATTGTCAGCTGCTTTTCCTTCTATTAATTCTAGGTGACAAAAAGGGTGTCAGGATTTTAAAAAGAAAGACAGCGAGGGGAAAAAGCGCCCATCTGGAGAGTTTACATTATATATAATGACCCAAAGGACAGAGATGAGCTTTGTGTTAAAAGGTTACATTTTAAAAGGCTACTTATTTTAACATGCAGTCAGTGTGTAAAAAGTCATCAGGTGCAAGCATACTAGTTGAGCCAACAGGATTAAAATGTGCAATGACAGAGCATTAACTCCACTAATCTTTAAGACAATGACTTGGATACGCTTGGAAACATCCATTATCCAATCTATAGGACAATGAACACATGTTTCTAAAGGACATACAGAACAGTAAATAAGACCACAACACCTTTTCAAACAGGCCTCGAGCCTGAAAGCCCCCTCATCGGTTGCCATACAGGACAGTACGGACAGCGGGGCTCACTGTTGCCTTCCCAAGCCACATGCATGTGGCTTAAAACATAATAATTGGCCTATCCTTGTGCATAAAAGAACAACCACACACAAAGCTATAAAAAAACACAGAATCTCATTTATAGAAAGCACTTTCCTTAGCTGAAGAGAGAATTTGTGGTCACCCCTGATCTGATGAGAGTGATGTTATAGGGTGGGGTTCATGCTTCCCTTTATATTGTCTCACCTGATCTGGTGCACCAAACGATGGATGCTTCACTTCCGCCCATGCAAAACCATTCAAAGGCGAGGTAATACATGCACGCAATTCAAAACAGCCCCATGCATCAGTTTATTTGACAGGAGCACATTGGTAGTTTCATTTTAGCATCCCTACACTGCCTGCATCTCCTAAGCCTCCAGAGGCCATGCTTGAATCTCCATCTTCAACAAATGTGCAATATCTGCAACAAAGATACAAAGTGAGCATGCTTTGGTTTTCATGCAACATATTAAATAGTGAACGCATACCTAAGCAGCCTTTGCCGGACACGCAGTCAGTGTTCTGCGGGTTGGATGATTGAACGGATCCCAGCGCTGGACTGAGGATGACGGTCAGCAGGCAGAACACAGACAGTTCTGGTCGGGTCCAGCTTACAAGCCCGGTGCCCACCAACATGATGTCTCAGTATCTCCTCCTTGACCTGTTAAATAAAGGTGCTGGGGAACAAAAGAGGAGCAGGCTGTGGAGGATGCGGACAATATCCCTTTTAAAACGTGTTTGTGTCCCAGGAAGGCCGACGGAGCCTTATGAGCATCCCTCCGGTTAAAAACAAGCGTGCGGGGATTCGCTGTTGAGCTGGAGCGCCTCAATAACAGCTCGCGGACGCCTCTCGCTCTGTCTTTGTGTGCATCTCAAGCGCGTCTGTTTTGCTAGTTGTGAGGAAAAGGCGACGCGTATGGACGGTTTAACGTCCTTTAGAAATCGTTCGTCCTCGGGTGTCTTTGCTATCCTTTCGCGTCGGGGCAATATCGCGATTCTCCTTCTTGCCCAAAATCCCAACAACAAAGGGTCGGCACGGATGGGTTGCAGTCACGTGACTCCGGAACCACCTCCTCCCCCAATTCCCGGAGGAAACGCAGGACCCCTAAAAATCTGCAAGCCTACAGTTGGGTCATTATTAGGATGCAGTTGATTTCCATGTGGCGGTCGTATATGACTCAATCAGTGGCGTGTGGTGGGAACGAGTTTGGGTTTATTAGGCTAATAATAGTTAATTAATTCATTTTCCAGTTGATGTTTGCACAGCAGCGTTATTTGACTAGCACTGATATACTATTATAGTCTTACTAATATTTTGAATGTGCTATTTTTAACGTTAGCTTAAATTTGATTAATTTGTTGTTTTTGTCATTTTTATGTTTTTAAGTATTTATAGTTTTATAAATTTTTATTTGTATAAATTTTGGTTAAAGTTTGAGTCATTTTGTTGTTTTTGCCATTTTATATCTATTTTTTTTATTAACTTTAAAATGAGAAATGTTGCCCCAAATAAGTACACATATTTATATATAGTGTTTTAAAAGGTTTTTAGTTTTAGTTATTGACTACACAGTTAAAGAAACATTATTTATCTTACACTACAAACCAATCAAGCAAGCAATACTATATTAATAATTTATATAAATATCACAACATTTACAGTAGGCTATGTTTATGAAGTTTTATGACTTTTATATGAATATATTTATTCATATATATTCAGTATATTTATATGCATTTTTAGAAATCTATATCAATATTTATACATAACCATAGTAAATATTGGTTTTCCATGATTTTGTCACTTAAATGTTTACAAATGATTATTGATATAATTAACAATTAAAAATAGAATAAGAATTATAAATATTAAATAAATAAAAATATGAATATTTGTATTATTATATTATTTTCTGTATTTCTTTTTTGTAATGTAATTATGTAAACCTTTATTTGTATGGACATCATCACCATGAACTCTTGCTATATAAAAAGGGTGATACATATTGCTGTATACAGTGGGTACGGAAAGTATTCAGACCCCCTTACATTTTTCACTCTTTGTTATATTGCAGCCATTTGCTAAAATCATTTAAGTTAATTTTTTTCCTCATTAACAACAATTCTGTGTTTTTCTGTCAATATGGGGTGCTGTGTGTACATTAATGAGGGAAAAAAATTAACTTAAATGATTTTAGCAAATGGCTGCAATATAACAAAGAGTGAAAAATTTAAGGGGGTCTGAATACTTTCCGTACCCACTGTATTGACAATGGTATTGACCTATTATTTTAATGGCTAGAGAGCGAGGGGGTTAAAGTAGTGCATGCTTAATTGCACTGTAAATGTTGTGATTTGGTGACCGTCATAATCATGCACTGAGACATACATCTGCAGTGCTTTGTTTAGTCACCTCAAATGTTTCCAGTCTATATTCATAAGTCTGTCATTTTCATCTATTATCTCTGAAATGCAGATTAATGGATTATTTCCTCCAGATGCACTAAATGCCATCCATTTTAGAATTGTGGCCCATTATGACATTTTACACTGATTAATGACAGTTCCACGCACGAGGGGCCATTAAAGGATTAAAACACAGACAATGCAGTAATATGCAATAAATGTTCTTGAAATGTGGCTGTGAGAACGTTTGGCTTCTGGTATAACATTTATGTATACATGTATGTAGATGCCCCATATCTAAACGTGTGCTGTGCTGCAGGGTTGTTCATCATAATTTGGTCTGGATGGCCCAGCTGCACTAGTGGTGTCAATATTGATCCCGAGGCCACACGAGAACACTATTGATCTCACAGACAGACATTTAATTGACTGACTTACAAAAACCAGACAATCACTGCTGCTGCTGTTTCTGTTCCTCCAAACTATCCAGAATGAGTTCTTTATTTCATAGTGAGGAGATGTGTCTCGTGCAGCTGTTTTTTTTTTAACTGAATCGGCTCAGTTGCATCAATGAACTCGGGCATCTTGGATCAGTTCAGTTTAAAGATGTGAGTAACCTTTGTACTGCTTGAGTGGTTACAGCTTGCTGTGTGCATTTGTAAGTGACTGTCTAAAGTGTGCACAAAGTCTGTTATTAAACTTGAACTAAATGACATTGTAATGGAGGCCTTACGAAAACATTGCTCTTTTACACATATCTATTGCTCAGGCTGTTGAAGGCAAATATTGTGGTCCACTATACAAAATAAGTTTTTTTAAATAGTAATAGTTCACCCCAAAAATGATAATTTACACACCCTCAGGCCATCCAAGATGTAGATGACTTTGTTTCTACATGGGAACAGATTTGGAGAAATTTAGCATTACATGACTTGCTCACCAATGGATCCTCTGCAGTGAATGGGTGCCGTCAGAATAAGAGTCCAAACAGCTGATAAAAACATCACAATAATCCACAAGTAATCCATACGACTCCAGTCCATCAATTAACATCTTCAGAAGGAAAAATATGTAAGAGACAAATCCATGATTAAAACATTTTTAAATTCAAACCGTTGCTTCATTGAAATACTCATCCATAATACACAACAACACTTTTTCCAGTGGAAAAAGTCCATCTCTTTTGATACAGAGGAGACAACTTTTTCACTGCAGGAAGTGTTACTATGGATCATGGACTGGTATTTTAGCTGGAAACAACAGTTTGAAGTTAAAAATGTCTTGACAGATACAAATTATTTTGGATTACTTGTGGATTATTGTGATGTTTTTATCAGCTGTTTGGATTCTCATTTTGACGGCACCCATTCACTGCAGAGGATCCATTGGTGAGCAAATGATATAATGGTAAATTTATCCAAATGTGTACCGATGAAAAAACAAACTCAACTACATTTTGGATGGCCTGAGGATGAGTAAATTATCAGCAATTTAACTGAAGTTTAAGTTGGGGGGGAGGGGGGAGGAACAAAAACTAAATTGAAAACAGTTACAGAATTGCTTAAAATTACTGCTAAAATCTCATTCATACAAAATGGCAAAATGACAGTCGCACAACTCTACACTTATTTCCATACCCTTGCTGAATGCACAACACAAAACATAAGTGTAAAAGTAACTTTTTTTAAATACTACATATTGTAACAAGTTAAATCAAGTATGTGCGCTGTACCTTATTCAATTATACTGTTCATTTGATCTTTGACAAATAAAAAAAAAAATGCTGCTTTTAGTAGTCTTCACGGCAGCATTTTGTAAACCATTAAAGATCTATGAATTTGGCAACTAAATGAATCATGTAGGGCCAGGACTACTGAAATTTTGGTAACTACACTCTAAAAAATGCTGGGTTAAATATAACCCAGTGCTGGGTAAAATAGGGACAAACCTAGCAATTGGGTTGTTTTGACCCAGTTAAACATTTAACCCAACCACTGGGTCAAAACAGCCCAATTGCTGGGTTTGTCCCTATTTTACCCAGCACTGGGTTGTGTTTAACCCAGCATTTTTTAGAGTGTACAAGTGATGATCAGCATTTTTAAAGTTTAAACAATAGTTCACTCAAAAATGAAAATCCGGTCAACATTTACCGGTCAACCTCAATTCTTTTCACCTGTATGCTGAAGAATTTCACGCAACTTATTTATATGTGCGTAAGTTTAATTTTTAAGTGAACTGTTCCTTTAAAGAGACAGTTCACCCAAAAATGAAAATTCTGTCTGCTTCAACTGTTGGCAACCAAACAGTTGATAGCAACCACTGACTTCCATAGTATGGAAAAAAAAATACCATGTAAGTCAATGGCTACCGTCAACTGTTTGGTTACGAACATTCTTCAAAATATCTTCTTTTATGTTCAACAGCTCATTCAGGTTTGGAACAACATCAGGGTGAGTAGATGACAGAATTTTTATTTTTGGGTGAACTATCCCTTTAAGACCACATAATGTAATAAAACTATTTTTGGAGACTCTAGTCGAATACATGGTTTATGCAGGACAACAGCACCACACTCTGCATTAGACAGAGTCACGATCATAATCATATCATTATTACCAAAACATGTAGAGGGAGGAGTGTTTCAGGGTCCCTCTATCCTGCTATAGCAGGTGTGATCCAAACTCAAACTGAAAGATAACTGAACGCTGGAGGTGTTGAAGGGGTTTCACGAGGTAAGACTGGCCCATCTGTGTTCCTAAATGATGTCAAGGGGATCTGACATTTAGGGTGGGCAGAAATCGGCAAAGTAAGGGTGCTGTAGGGCTTCCTCTGCTGAAATTCGCTGAACTGGATTGCATTTCAGAAGATTCTGCACAGGACAAACACAGAAAAATCCAGCTAAAGCATAAAATCATGAACTCATTGTTAACACAATGAAAATACTTCACCTGTAGTAGGTCTCTGCCAGTGCTGCTAAGTTTCGGGACGACATTCACAAGTGATGTAGTAGCTGGGTACATTGGGTACGGCTGTCAAAATAAAAATATATATTTAAATGATTAAAATAGAATGCAGAATAAATGTATCAAAATAGTACTTCTTAAAACAATGTTAATGTTTGGTTTACTTATACATTCTCACCATATCCTCATGTTTTTTTTGTGTGTGCAAAATCGTATTATCTGCACCGTTTTTGAAAATGAAAATTTCTGCCAGCATTTAGACGAATGAATGTTGTACCTTATAATCAGGAAGTTTATTCCACGACATTCTAATTTATTGAGATGCACCTGTATATATATATATATATATATATATATACAGGGCCTTGCGAAAGTATTCATACCCCTTCATTTTTTTCACGTTATGTTGCTGCCTTATGTTAAACTGCTTAAATGTACTTTTTTCCCACATCAATCTACACTCCATACACCATATTGACAAAGCATTAACAGAATTGTCACAACTTCGTAAACATAAAAAACTGAAATAAGTACATTGCGTAAGTAACTAAATATTTAGCTGAAGCACCTTAACAGCCTCAAATCTTTTTTGTTTGATGCGACAAGCTTTGATCATCAGCATTTGGCAATTATCTGCCATTCTTCACCTCACCCGTTCACCTCTCAAGCTCTGTCAGGTTGGATGGGGGCAGATGCACATTTTCAGGTTTCTCCAGAAATATTTGATTGGGTTCAAGCTCAGGCTCTGGCTGGGCCACTCAAGGACATTCACACAGTTGTCTATAAGCCACTCTTGCGGTGTGCTTAGGTTCATTGTCCTGTTGGAAGGTGAACCTTCTGCTCAGTCTGAGGTTCTGAATGCTCTGTACTAGGTTTTCATTAAGGCTATCTCAATATTTTGGTGCACTGAGCTTTAGTTCTACTCTGACGAGTCCCTCGGTCGCTGCTGCTGAAAAACAGCCCCACAGCATGAGGCTGCTGCCAGCACACTTTACTTTTGGGATGGTACTCTGCAGGTGATGAGCGGAGCTGGTTTCCTTCAAACATGATGCTTAGAATTGAGGTTCATCAGACCAGAGAGTCTTGTTTCTCAGAGTCGGAGGGTCCTTTAGGTGCTTTTTTGTAAATTCCAAGTGTGTTTTCATGTGTCTTAACTGAAGAGAGGATTGAGTTTGGCCACACCGCCATAAAGCCCAGATCAGTGGAGTGTTGCAGCGATGTTTGTCCTGTAGGTTACCATCAGCTTCTTGGTCACCATGCTAACCAAAGCCCTTCTCCATCAATTGCTCAGTTTGGCCAGGAGGCCAGCTCTAGGAAGAGTCCTGGTTGTTTCAAACGCCTTCCATTAAGGGTAACAGAGACTACATGCTTCTGTGACCCTTCAATGAAGCAGAATT
>NW_015505198.1:1786484-1893686 GCF_001515645.1 Sinocyclocheilus grahami | reverse complement strand
CTCGGTCGCTGCTGCTGAAAAACAGCCCCACAGCATGAGGCTGCTGCCAGCACACTTTACTTTTGGGATGGTACTCTGCAGGTGATGAGCGGAGCTGGTTTCCTTCAAACATGATGCTTAGAATTGAGGTTCATCAGACCAGAGAGTCTTGTTTCTCAGAGTCGGAGGGTCCTTTAGGTGCTTTTTTGTAAATTCCAAGTGTGTTTTCATGTGTCTTAACTGAAGAGAGGATTGAGTTTGGCCACACCGCCATAAAGCCCAGATCAGTGGAGTGTTGCAGCGATGTTTGTCCTGTAGGTTACCATCAGCTTCTTGGTCACCATGCTAACCAAAGCCCTTCTCCATCAATTGCTCAGTTTGGCCAGGAGGCCACCTCTAGGAAGAGTCCTAGTGGTTTCAAACTTCTTCCATTAAGGGTAACAGAGACTACATGCTCCTGTGACCCTTCAATGAAGCAAAAAAATTTTCGGAACTCTTCTCCAGATGTGTGGCTTGACGCAAACCTGTTTCTGAGCTCTAAATTTTATTTTTAATAAATTTGCAAAGATGTTAAAAAACAGTTTTTTGTTTTACCATTATGGTGTATGGAGAGTATATTGATGTGGGGGAAAAAAGGTAATTTAAAGCGGTTTAACATAAAGCAGCAACTTGACAAACCGTGAAAAAATTAAGGGGTATGACTACTTTTACAAGGCACTGTATATATATATATATATATAATAGAACTGAAAACTGAAGAAAAAAAACAATACATTTCAATTAAAATTTAAACTAAACTAAGTGAAAATATAAAAATAAAAACTAATAAAAAAAAAACTATGATAGTATGATACAGTAGTCAACATTTGAAATGGATCAAAAAAGTTCATCAAAGTTGTCCTAAGACAAGAATGCATTTTGGTTTTAGGACAACTTTGATGAAAGGTTTTGATCCACTTGAAATGTTGACTAGTGTGTGTATATATATATATATATATACAGGGCCTTGCGAAAGTATTCATACCCCTTCATTTTTTTCACGTTATGTTGCTGCCTTATGTTAAACTGCTTAAATGTACTTTTTTCCCACATCAATCTACACTCCATACACCATATTGACAAAGCATTAACAGAATTGTCACAACTTCGTAAACATAAAAAACTGAAATAAGTACATTGCGTAAGTAACTAAATATTTAGCTGAAGCACCTTAACAGCCTCAAATCTTTTTTGTTTGATGCGACAAGCTTTGATCATCAGCATTTGGCAATTATCTGCCATTCTTCACCTCACCCGTTCACCTCTCAAGCTCTGTCAGGTTGGATGGGGGCAGATGCACATTTTCAGGTTTCTCCAGAAATATTTGATTGGGTTCAAGCTCAGGCTCTGGCTGGGCCACTCAAGGACATTCACACAGTTGTCTATAAGCCACTCTTGCGGTGTGCTTAGGTTCATTGTCCTGTTGGAAGGTGAACCTTCTGCTCAGTCTGAGGTTCTGAATGCTCTGTACTAGGTTTTCATTAAGGCTATCTCAATATTTTGGTGCACTGAGCTTTAGTTCTACTCTGACGAGTCCCTCGGTCGCTGCTGCTGAAAAACAGCCCCACAGCATGAGGCTGCTGCCAGCACACTTTACTTTTGGGATGGTACTCTGCAGGTGATGAGCGGAGCTGGTTTCCTTCAAACATGATGCTTAGAATTGAGGTTCATCAGACCAGAGAGTCTTGTTTCTCAGAGTCGGAGGGTCCTTTAGGTGCTTTTTTGTAAATTCCAAGTGTGTTTTCATGTGTCTTAACTGAAGAGAGGATTGAGTTTGGCCACACCGCCATAAAGCCCAGATCAGTGGAGTGTTGCAGCGATGTTTGTCCTGTAGGTTACCATCAGCTTCTTGGTCACCATGCTAACCAAAGCCCTTCTCCATCAATTGCTCAGTTTGGCCAGGAGGCCACCTCTAGGAAGAGTCCTAGTGGTTTCAAACTTCTTCCATTAAGGGTAACAGAGACTACATGCTCCTGTGACCCTTCAATGAAGCAAAAAATTTTTCGGAACTCTTCTCCAGATGTGTGGCTTGACGCAAACCTGTTTCTGAGCTCTAAACGCAGGGCTTGGTTTTTGCTCTGATATAGCTGTTAGGCTGTTAGACCTTTAATTAAGATGCGTGTGTCTTTCCAAATCATACCCATTCAATTGAATTTGCCACAGGACTCGAAGTGTCGAAGTGTAGTAACATCTACAAGCAATATGAATGCTCTGGAGCTAAATTTCAACTGTCCCAGATAAGGGTATGAATACTTATGCAATGGAATTATTTAAGTTTTTTATTTTTAATAAATTTGCAAAGATGTTAAAAAACAGTTTTTTGTTTTACCATTATGGTGTATGGAGAGTATATTGATGTGGGGGAAAAAAGGTAATTTAAAGCGGTTTAACATAAAGCAGCAACTTGACAAACCGTGAAAAAATTAAGGGGTATGACTACTTTTACAAGGCACTGTATATATATATATATATATAATAGAACTGAAAACTGAAGAAAAAAAACAATACATTTCAATTAAAATTTAAACTAAACTAAGTGAAAATATAAAAATAAAAACTAATAAAAAAAAAACTATGATAGTATGATACAGTAGTCAACATTTGAAATGGATCAAAAAAGTTCATCAAAGTTGTCCTAAGACAAGAATGCATTTTGGTTTTAGGACAACTTTGATGAAAGGTTTTGATCCACTTGAAATGTTGACTAGTGTGTGTATATATATATATATATATATATATATAAATAAACTTCAGGATTCACAGTTCAATTCAAATGTATAAACCCAACAGAAATTTGAGTGTAAAGGATATCTAAAGATCCTCTTCAGCTGGTCGTCCACATCATTACCAGGAAATAATGGCCGTCCAGCATTTGCCAATTCTAAAAAATAGCAAAAATAATACAGAAAAATAAATTAATATACTACAAGAATAAATTATGGATTTTAAATGAGGCCATTCCTACCTGCAAATATACACCCTGCAGACCACATGTCAATAGAGGTAGAGTATAGCTTAGCACCAAACAGCACGTCTGGAGGCCTGTACCACAACGTCACCACCTGAAGACAACCAACATGAAGTGAGGAACAGGGAGACTCTGAGAAAGACCACACTGCATCTGAAGCCGTGTCGCTTTACCTCAGCAGAATAACAGCGTACAGGTATTCCAAAAGCTCTGGCCAAGCCAAAGTCAGCTAACTTCAGCTCACCGTTCTGATGAAAACAACATGATACAGATATACAGAAATAAGGAAACTAGCATCTTGAAGTTCTACAAAATCTGTTTTAACAACATAATTCATAATTCAAATCTTATAGTCGTATATAATGCAAACCTACAGGCTATTTCATGACACAAATTATTCAATATCAGGCACTTTGGGTCATTTGCTTACTCGGTTGATGAGCAGATTTTGTGGTTTAAGGTCTCGGTGGAGAACATTTCGGCTGTGGCAGAAGGCAAGACCCTTCAATAACTGGTACATAAAGGACTGCAAGGAGAGAAGAATTAAATCTGCATTATCTGATATCTCAAACATCTTCTGTTACAGGGTTTCATACATATATATAAAAAAGTTTCAAAAACAAATCAAACCTTGACAATCTCTGGATCCAAGTCACCATTACAGCTGTCAAAGTATTTCTTCAAATCCTGTTTTGAATGAAAATCATTCTACATTTTAAAAAACATACTAGTTTTAAGACTAGTTCAAGCAGCAAGATCACTGGAATCAGGGTAAATATAATGATGCAATTTATGACGCAGCCTCCTACCTGATCACAATACTCAAACACTAATGTCAGCTTCTTATCACTGTGAAGGACGTCATGCAACCTACAAGATCAAGTAGTGCTTGTTGATACACCATTTTTATTTCATCGCCATTTAATTATATTGATAATTCATTTAAAATGATTATTTAAAAAAACCTACTTAAAATTACTTGCAACCAACCAAACCTGGCATTAAATAGTTAATATATTAAACATGGAATAATTTTTAAAAATCCCAAGAGAAGGAAAATGTATTGCAATTAGGGCTGCACCATAAATCGAAATGGAATCAAGATCGCGATTCGACAGAAGCTGCGATTGTCATGCGTATCTTTCAGTGAAGCACGGTTCTGTGATCAGCAGTAAATCTCCATCCGAAGGCCAGAGGGCGCTCTCGCGCTGAAACTCCAAATACGCCTCGCAAAAGAAACCCAGAAAATGCCTATCGCTGCAGCTGAATAAACAGAAGATTCAACTGCTTTTATTGATTCAACGTGACTAATAAACTCACGACTACAGCAATATACCATTTATCGGAGTTCTTATTATTATAATTTTCATTAAAATAAAGTATATTTATAATGCAATGCCTTTATCACTGCTTAAATACTATGAAATATGTTGCGTGCCTTATTCTGTGTAAGAAGCCACATCATCTCACAGAAGGATTTATTTCAAACACTCGACTGACGTTATGAAGTGAGTTTGGAGTAAAAATATGTTATTAAATGTGGTATTTTCACATGCTTTCAGATGGAGCAGCATTTACTTCACAGAGCCGTAGTTCACTGAGAAGCTATGCAAACAGCTGTCATTATCCTGAACGATTTCTTTCACGACTTCATCTGAAAGCACGTGATGATGATTTCCTGCTGATTACAGAACCGGCTTTACTAACAAAATGCGCATGATAATCGAATTCGATTAATCGTGCAGCCCTAATTGCAATAATAACAAATAATAATTTGAAAGATGACAGAATGAAAAAAAAACAAAACAAGAGAAATATAAAAAGTACACAAGTACTTGTTAATTAACAACATTTATTTTGCATGTTGTAAAGCAGCATAAAACAAGCTGCACAATATCTAACTCATCAAAATCCTTATGAAAAAAGATTTAATATAGTTAAATATATTAAATGTGCAATATTTTTTTTTAAATCCAAAATAAATAAAAATGCTCTTTTTGCAATAATCTGAATGCAATCATTTTAATTAGGTTTTTTAATGCAATAAATCCAAGAAAGAAAAAAACTAATTAATTAACAATATTTATTTTGTATTATGAAAAATACTAAATATGCAATTAATTAAAAAATAAAAGCAAACACACCTTACAATGTTTTTATGCTTCAGTTCTTTCAGGAGGCAAATTTCTCGTAATGCTGAACTTGGAACCCCCTGCCGTAGGATTAAAAATTAATATGACAATTTGCTTTTAGTATGACTTTTGACCCCCAGCAGTCTGAGCTCTCCTTACCTCATCATCATCATCCAGTCTCACTCGTTTGAGGGCCACAATCTCATGCGTTTCTCTGTTTTTAGCCTTGAAAACCGTCCCATACGTACCTGGTGACAGAGCACAAAATGCATTAAAGAAACTAGGAGTAAAATATTAGACTTGGCAGACTGACTTCTAAGCATTAATTTAAAAAAATCACTGTAGAATTAGGATGAGTTGGCAAAATATCAATTAGAACACAACAAATCCTCAAATGGGCGTGGCCTAGCGGTAAAAAAAAAAAACCCGTACAAAACAATTGTTATATTTTGATGAAATTATGAGCATTGGCTTGTTTGGCAGCAGCCATGACCTCAGCGTCTGTGTCACTGGGCTTTCCAAACCTGATGTTCTCCATCACTGAGGTACCAAACAGAACAGGTTCCTGTAATAATGACAAAACAGAATTATAAGATTGATTATCTATTTCACACACATATAACACAAAGAGAAAGCTGAAATGATAGAGAGAAAAAAATGTACCTGACTAATGAACCCAATAACGTATCCTCTTAACCAGGATGGGTCCAGTGTCCTGATGTCCAGCCCGTCCAGCATGACCTCTCCACTGCTGGGGTCATAGAACCGCTCCAATAAGGCAGCCACTGTGGATTTGCCTGAATATAGAGGGAATAGATGGAGGATCTGAATGTTGGAAAAGGGATGGAAGTACTCACACCGCCTACAACGTGACCAAGGCTCGCCCCAATAGGCCTGAATATCGCTACAGCGATCAAAATTACAAAATCGCTCATAACTCTTAAACCGTCAGTCACAGGCTCAAGTGTCTTATGTCGTTGGAATCCTTGGCTCACGCTGGACAAAACACATGCCTCAGATTCGATCGTGAGCCAGGGAAATTTTCAAATTTTTTGAAAAACTTACTTTTTGCGAACTAGTCCTAGGTTTTTTGCCTGACGGCTTTACTAACAAAATGCGCATGATAATCGAATTCGATTAATCGTGCAGCCCTAATTGCAATAATAACAAATAATAATTTGAAAGATGACAGAATGAAAAAAAAACAAAACAAGAGAAATATAAAAAGTACACAAGTACTTGTTAATTAACAACATTTATTTTGCATGTTGTAAAGCAGCATAAAACAAGCTGCACAATTTCTAACTCATCAAAATCCTTATGAAAAAAGATTTAATATAGTTAAATATATTAAATGTGCAATATTTTTTTTTAAATCCAAAATAAATAAAAATGCTCTTTTTGCAATAATCTGAATGCAATCATTTTAATTAGGTTTTTTAATGCAATAAATCCAAGAAAGAAAAAAACTAATTAATTAACAATATTTATTTTGTATTATGAAAAATACTAAATATGCAATTAATTAAAAAATAAAAGCAAACACACCTTACAATGTTTTTATGCTTCAGTTCTTTCAGGAGGCAAATTTCTCGTAATGCTGAACTTGGAACCCCCTGCCGTAGGATTAAAAATTAATATGACAATTTGCTTTTAGTATGACTTTTGACCCCCAGCAGTCTGAGCTCTCCTTACCTCATCATCATCATCCAGTCTCACTCGTTTGAGGGCCACAATCTCATGCGTTTCTCTGTTTTTAGCCTTGAAAACCGTCCCATACGTACCTGGTGACAGAGCACAAAATGCATTAAAGAAACTAGGAGTAAAATATTAGACTTGGCAGACTGACTTCTAAGCATTAATTTAAAAAAATCACTGTAGAATTAGGATGAGTTGGCAAAATATCAATTAGAACACAACAAATCCTCAAATGGGCGTGGCCTAGCGGTAAAAAAAAAAAACCCGTACAAAACAATTGTTATATATTAGAATTCTCAGCTGTTTGATTTGCAGTTCAATGGATATGAAACTTTATGCATGTATTTATACAGGTGTAAATTATTGTCCAGAGCGCTTCCTTAGAATAACATCGGCTAAACAGCGTTGTCACGTGGTAACTGTTTACTTTCTCATCGAACTTCAGGATTGGACCAATCACAGCCGTTGTGATTAATGTAGGAGCATATTTTATGATTTAATAAAGACTCCCAAATTGTCATGTATAACTTGACTACCAATTCAATTAAATGTATTTGAATTAGTATATTTAGTGTACTAAACTCGCCAATAAGGTACAAATCGTCCTGAGATTTGAATGTTAACTCAACGGAGAAAAGCCGACTTTGAGCCTCCATGCGCCCCCTAGAGGAAGAATCCCTTCATGTCTCAAATAAATCAGCTTCTAACAGCTCAACGAGAATCAAAGAACAGCCTGATAATGGTGCTGCGATGAACGATCTATTACGGTAGTTTAATGAGAGATTATCAATGCAACAGCTGCATTTCTCTCAACAAAAGCGATCACATCATTGAACAGGTGCGCAAACGCTGTTCTGATGGATCTAAAGCCAGGTGCACCATCACCTCAGTGCTAGCTAGCTGTAGCTTGGACTTTAATCTTAACACATGCTTACGAAAGCGTAATTCACTGACTGCCAGCCGCTGTAAGCTCTATTATAACAGTAAACATTCATGAATGTTAATACTCTATAAATCTCTAATGCAGACACAGCCCAGTCAGGCCAGACTATCCATTTACTCACCCTCTCCTATCTTCTCCAACTTCTCATACTTTTGCATGGTTTTAGCCAGCTACAACAGCTTTTAAATAAAGCGTCCTGGCTCCTTATTTTCCTATGTATTAAAGGTTTTAATTGTACAGCTTTTTACAGTCGTTTTTATCAACAAGGGGCGTAGTACGCAACATGAAGAGAGCGATGAGAGCTCCAAGATGGCGACTCACTGAGAGACACTTCAAAATAAAAGTACCGTTTGTAAATGGATTTCTGGGTCTAGAAAAATACTTTCAAATGCATTAATAACAACAACAACAACAAACATTTCAATAAATTCTAGCTAAACACTTTTGACAATATATTTTTATAATTTTTTTATATTAATAAATAAACAAACAAAGAAAGAAATAATGCAGGAAGAAAATCATTTTATTATACCTCAATTTTCATGGAAGACAAAGAGTATCAACTCAATGGTATTAGAATATAATATATATTTCAAATTAAAATGTACACCTTGGTTTATTGAAAGCTTTTCATTTAAAAAAAAGAGAAAAGATTCAAAATACTTTCAGTCTAGAGTTTGTCAATTAAACCGTATTTAAAAACAGTTTGGCTACCATTACACAACACTGACATTTATCTATTTAGTGATACATAAAACTCAAAACAGAGAATATTCACTAAAACTCATTTTCTTTGACCAACCACGGTGTTGTATCCATCCGGGAATCCTGTGATGAAATTATGAGCATTGGCTTGTTTGGCAGCAGCCATGACCTCAGCGTCTGTGTCACTGGGCTTTCCAAACCTGATGTTCTCCATCACTGAGGTACCAAACAGAACAGGTTCCTGTAATAATGACAAAACAGAATTATAAGATTGATTATCTATTTCACACACATATAACACAAAGAGAAAGCTGAAATGATAGAGAGAAAAAAATGTACCTGACTAATGAACCCAATGACATGACCTCTTAACCAGGATGGGTCCAGTGTCCTGATGTCCAGCCCGTCCAGCATGACCTCTCCACTGCTGGGGTCATAGAACCGCTCCAATAAGGCAGCCACTGTGGATTTGCCTGAATATAGAGGGAATAGATGGAGGATCTGAATGTTGGAAAAGGGATGGAAGTACTCACACCGCCTACAACGTGACCAAGGCTCGCCCCAATAGGCCTGAATATCGCTACAGCGATCAAAATTACAAAATCGCTCATAACTCTTAAACCGTCAGTCACAGGCTCAAGTGTCTTATGTCGTTGGAATCCTTGGCTCACGCTGGACAAAACACATGCCTCAGATTCGATCGTGAGCCAGGGAAATTTTCAAATTTTTTGAAAAACTTACTTTTTGCGAACTAGTCCTAGGTTTTTTGCCTGATTGGAACCAAACCAGTGCAGAAAGATTCTCTGGAGAGTGATTATCAATAATCATCAAAAAAGTTGAACTTTCGTCTCACCGTCGCAAAGGGGGCGCCAAAACGTTCAAAAGGGGCAGGGCCAATTTTAGTACAATGCCTATAACTCCTGAACGGAATGAGATATCTTTGCCCAACTCAGAACACTTGTGTAAGAGCTCAATCTGAGGTCACAGGGGAAAAAAATCGCAGAGCTTGGCCACTTGGTGGCGCTATAAGAGGGAAAAAAACATAAAAATGGCTATAACTGCGCAACCATTTGTCTTATTAACATGAAAATCGGTGTGCACGGTCTTGGTATAAAGTGCAACAAGTGCCTACAAGGACATTTGCATATCTCAAAAACCATGGCCACCATTGGCCGACGAAATTTGATCGCATCGCATTTTTCAAGGGCGTACATGATTGTACGTCATGCGTTTTTCACACATACGCATGATATTTGTGTCATACGATAGAACTCCTCATTCCGGACAACTTTGCCTCTAGAACCACGGCTGTCAATCAAATTGTTTGATTATTTACTTTTGCGAACTAGTGTCCTAGATTTTTTGCTCAATCTGGAAAAAAACACTGCAGTACAATTCTCAGTACAAGACTCTCTAGGCCAATAATTATCAAAAAATGTTGAAATGTACACTTTGGGAATCTATAACGGGGTCGTTTAGAAAAGGGGTCCAAATTTACCCAAAATCCTATAAAGCAAAAATAAAAACTCAAAACTTCACGAAACTTGCTGAGCACATGCGACAGGTGATTCTAAACAAGCATGCAAAGTTTTAAGGAGAGCAGACCACAGCTGGCGCTATAACAGTCATAAATGTTAAAAAAACATAATATTTCTATGGTAAATTACCTGGATTTGTCAAAAATGCTTTTTTAATCATTGATTTAGGTGGGTACAGCCTTGCTAGATAATATGTAATGTCTTTTTCCTTATATGCTTAAATGCCTTAAGCGCTTGAACCCCAGTAATCGCTGCTTGCAGCTATATTTTTTAGTATTATTATTGATTATTAGTAGCTTTTAATGTAAAAAGCAGATTTTGGTAGTTCAAGTAGATTGGTAAATTAGCATTGTATCACTTAATGAAATACACAGTTATATGTAGTAAATTATTACAACTGTCACTGTCACCGTATTTTGTAAGGACATGCTCTTCAGATACCAACATCTGTCATTTTTTAACAGGATATTTTTAGAGTGTAGCATTCTCAACTATTCCACAGAATTCAGCAGATTTTTCCCTCAACATCAACACAGAAAATGTGGATAAAAGTCTGTCGTCATACTCTAGTTCTCGATCCTCCATGGCAAAAGCTCTCACTGTCCTCGCGTTACCAAGAGCCTCATCGGCCACTCCCGTAGCTTTAGCAACCTAAAAGAGGAAAACAGGGGAGTTAGCATACAAAGAGTAACAAAACCACAACCTCCACGTCTTCTACAGAGTGTTAGAAGTTACCTGTTCCTGTGCTTTCCGTGACAGTTTACCGAGAAAAGAGCCGATGAGAGCACCAGCCCCCACAAGACATGGCAGGACGACCACAGTGAGACCCGTGAGTTTGGGAGAGATGATGTGCAGCGACCCAAAACAGCCCACTGTCTGTGTGGCACTGCGCAAACCCTGTAAAACATAACACATAACCAAATGAATGTGGTACGTCTATACATTCTTACTAGGGGTTTAAACACACTTGCTTTCATCTGAAATATCCTACCTGAGAAATAACCAGCTTGAAGGAAGATTTAAACTCCTGGATGTCTGATGTCAGGCGATTAACCAGCTGCCCGGTCTTGTTTGCATCAAAAAATGCAACATCTTGTCGGTAGCATGACATTTAGACAAGATCGGTAGAAAGATGTCTGTCTTCCAAATGCCCTATGTGTTTTAGCATTTTAAACATCTAAAAAAAACGTACAAACCGAAGCAAAGAGGTGAAGAGAGTTGTCCTCATGTCCGCTGCCACTCTCTCTCCAACTCTAGACAGAAGAATGATGTAGCCACTGGTCAACAGACCCTGAAAGACAAGTAAAGTCAAATATACTACCAAGTAAAAGTTTGGGGTCGTGTTTTAAAATAAGTCTCTTTTGCTCACCGAGGCTGCATTTATTTGATTACAAATAAAACAGTAAAAAAATGAAATATTATTACAATTTAAATGAACTGTTTTCTATTTGAATATATGTTATAATATAATTTATTCCTGTGATGCAAAGCTGAATTTTCAGCATCATTACTCCAGTCTTCAGTGTCACATGATCCTTCAGAAATCATTCTGATATGCTGATTTGCTGCTCAAGAAACATACTATCAATATTAAAGGCAGGCGTACTGCTTTATATTTTTGTGGAAAATCATAAATTTTTTGTGGATTCTTTGATAAACAGAAAGTTGAACAGAAAAGCAATTCTTTGAAACATTGTAAATGTCTGTATTGTCACTTTTGATCAATTTAATGTGTCTTTGTTGAATAATTATATTCGTTTCTTTCCTAAATCTATCATAAATCAAGAGGCAAGTCAAATTTTGCTCACAGAGCTTCAGTGTAAAGTACCTGTAAACCACACAGTCCGAGCAGCTTCATTGCAGGCGCTTTAATGTCTCTCATGTAATGACCTGCTTGTTCTCTCATGTGGCGAGTGACCACATTCACCAGATCCCCCAACATCAGAGGAATCTGAATATTAACGGCTGCTGCTCCAAACGCAAGCTGAAAGAGGAAAACAACAGAGATATCACAGCACAATAAACCAAACTATCGATGATATGGTCAAAAAAACACAATTAACTTAAGCATAAGTGTCAATAGTTTCATTGTTTACTTACGATAATGGCTCCTATAAGAGCAAAAAGTTGGGGCCGAACGAACTCCCACGGGACGGCCAAGCTGAATTCAGGAATCTTCTCTTTTCCCTGAACTTCCAGCGGGACGTTATTGTTCACATCTGCTTCACAGTGAGCTCCAGTACCAAGCAAGCGTGCTGTCACTGTTAAAGCAGCAGGTCCTAATATAAATTTCAGAGTGATGTTTGGTGGTCTGGGCTGCTGTCTGGATGCTAGACGGAGCACTTTCTGAACTTGTCTCCATATGCGAGCAGGAGTGCTGACAGTGATCTGTGTTGATGGGGTTTGTGCACTACTCCATGATACTGTATGCTGGCCACGCCTGAAATACAAGAAATAATGGAAAAGTACAGTGTTGCATGGTACTACTGAATGAAAGGTATGCTAAAGTGTGTTTCTTTTTCACAAGGGTCATAGCATGGCTATTAAGCGATATTTTTCTTTAGTTTAAGCAATGTAAATGTCAAATATCGCCGTTTGCGTGCTTAAATAATCTATTTCTACACCTGCAGTGTCTATTTGATCACATTTACTATCAATTGTGTTTATATACATATGCAAAATGAAATGCAAATAGATATTCTCATGACCTCAGGCAGATGAATATGGAAATGACTACTGTGTAGACAATTAGTTTCAATCTGAAATAATAAACAAAGAGACAAATTGTGTACCTATTGAGGTGGTGGATCATGAAATCTCTTGTTTTTTGGGAGTTCAAAAGTCGATTTGACAGCGGGATCAGTGCCGCGTGTCAATCGACTGCAACGTGTAAAATGAAACATGTTGTTGTAGTGTTTTGAAATGACAGCAGGACGAAGAAAGAAAGATAGTTTATGAAACTAAATCAATTCAAGGATTAACATGTAGGCCGCCATGTTTACGCAATCCCATATGGAGGACGAAACCTGCAAAAATAATAAATAAATAAATACACAAATAAATAAATAAATATGCAAATAAATAAATAAATGTGTGTATAAATACACAAATTCTTGTTTAAATACTTATAGAATGTGACGACAGAAATAGTGATCAAATAGAGTGATCAAAGGAAAATAAATAGGATGAGTTTAGCATTTCCTTAAACATTTTCCATTTGCCCAATTTATTTGCCTACTTTAATCACACGTTTAATTATTTCTATATGTATATAAACAAGAATTTGTGTATTTATACACACATTTATTTATTTATTTGCATATTTATTTATTTATTTGTGTATTTATTTATTTATTGTTTTTGCAGGTTTCGTCCTCCATAATCCCATTCCTCATCACTGTATAAAAACACGTTAGCTTATTTTATTTATTCTCTTTTTTGTATTCACATAAATAATGGAATGTATACGACAATTTGATTTTATGACGATATGTTTTTTTTTATAGAACTGGCTATTGTTTTAATTGAAATTCTTTCTTTTTCTTTTTCTTTTTCTTTTTCTTTTAAATACTCATTCTATATTTTATTGTTGATTATAAATGGTAAGAATGAATAAATAAATAAATGTAATATATTTATATTATTTAATATATTATTAACCGTCCGTTGGTCAAACGTTTACCTATTTTGCAACTCAAATCAACAAGGATCGAAAATAGAGAATGATTTAAAACGTATAACGTTACACTTCTTGGCAAAAAAATATAATTTAATACAACATTTTACACCACATGTCCAGAATAAAAGTCTCCCCGGAAGTGACGCTACCGGAAACCAAAGTGACAACAGGCGATGTTTGTTGTCATATCTGTTTTTGTTGTGAAGAGCAAAGGCGAGGATCATCTTTGCTCGGATGGTGAGACCAATTCAGCGGTTTACGTATTAAAATCCAGTCAATGTTCTTTTAGTATAAATGTTTTCAATAAAGAAATCTCAACTGGACGATAAAAGACGGTAACGTTATAAGCAAATAATGAGCAGTTTTGTCAGCATGAGGTAGATGTGTGATCTGCTAAACTCACTCCCGTTAGCAGACACCGCATAAAAATAATTCAATTTAATGAGAAATTATGTTGTCATTAATAATGGATGCATTTGTACGTTCGTGATCTGTGATAAAAACTTGTGTCAAAAAAATAGAGACAATAACACTCTTGTGAGTACAGTGAACTCGGCCAGTTTGTGGACAGTGGATGACATCTGTCACATCTAATTCTACTATAATGTTATATGTGTTGTTCAGGACCTGTGGTGGACATTATAGAGAGGTAGAATGTAAAACACCATGGCTGGTTTTGAAACGTACCAGGAGTATCAGCGAATAGAAGACTATGAGGAAGACTCCCCTCCAGGAGAGGAAGATTTACTCATCCATGTGCCAGAGGGAAGAGGAGGTCATTATTGTTCACTTTATGACAAACAAAAATCTGTATATCATATTGTTGATCGTTGAACTGAATAACAATGTCTCTGTTTCATTGCAGACCCATGGCATCATATCAAGAACCTCGACAATTTCTTCACAAGAATATCCTTTAAAAATATGAAAACAATATGCTGTATTATTTAATGAATTTCATGGGCTGAATAGGAAAATTCATGCATTTCTTCGCCCCCAAAATCAGCAATAGTTGTAAATGCCTGGAATGGCATCATTTCTCTTTTTCTTGAAGACACACCGTCTCTATTCATCATTAGGCATTGATATTATGTTATGCTCTGGCTGCATTAATGGCTGAACAATGCTGTCCTTCTTTCATTGGAATGCAAGAGTCCTTGACACGCTCACATCTATCATTTCCATCAGAAGAATGGATTCGCCTGTATGGTGTTATCAGAGTTTTTTGAACTTGTGTAAGTCATATTTATTTTTACCTGAAACGTTAATTCTTTGGGGCAGAACTGCATACATACCACTCCAGAACTAATCTCTTTTTGCATTCCCATATTCAGGCAATTCCTGTTTGTAGTCACGTTTACAACTTTCCTCTTCAACTGTGTGGAATATGATGTTCTCTTTGCCAACCGAGTGATCAACCACACGGGTCAGAGTCCACTCGGTCCACTGGACAGGAACAAGGTCACCCTTCCTGATGCGATTTTACCCGGCGAGCAGTGCACTGAGAGGTCAGTGTGTCCGCTTTATACAGGCATATTCCCTTTATATTGTGAATTGAATTCCGCTTTGCTTGTAGTAATTTGTTGGTTACTCTGAATTGGTCAAGGATGTAAGTAGTTGTTTAAATAAAATATAAAATTCAGTGTTTGTATCTTTAGCTAAAACTATAAAAAAAATTGTTAAGTAAAATAAGTTCAGTAAAATAAGGTTAAGTTGAAGTACTAAAATATGGATACAAATAAAACTGATATATAAAAATACTAATTTCGATTGGTGTAAAAAAATACTAATGTTGCATTGGAAAGTAACTCAAGTAAAATAATGTTAAGTTGCAGAATAAATATTATATATATATATATAATACTCACAAATTAAAATGAAAACTGAAAATATTAATCTGAATAAAAAAAGTATAAACAAATCTCACATGACACATAACGCATAACAAAACTATTTAAAACTATTTATAAAAAGTGAAAACTGAAAATATACAAAGAAAAGTTCATTCAAAGTAGTAATAAATGCTATATTGCTATACAAATAATATTAAAGTAACACTGGACCCATTTCAAATATATTTTATTAATACAGAAAATCCTAGCTTAGAAGTCAACATTTTTATTTTCATTGAAGCAAGCCAAGTTCAGAGTTTAAACCAGGTTTTGGCTCTTGGCGAGGTATATATGCATATATACACACACACATATATATATATATATATATATATATATATATATATATATATATATATGAAGAGTTTATTTGCAAAAACGGATAACTCAGTTTTTTAAATTATTATTATTATTGTCTTATTGTGTTAGTTAGCTGTTTTTTTAAGCTATTTTTTTATCTTAATCAAAATAACCCAACTGCAATTTGATTGAGATTAATTGAAATGCACAATGAAAAAGCATGATTCCTCAGAATTGTTAAAAATGGAGTTATCTGTTTTTGCAAATTAACTCTTCATACATATATATATTTTTTTTTACATTTTTTTTTTTTACATTTTTTTTTTATTAATTAATTTATTTTTAATGCGTTTTAGAAAATAACAAATATACTTTATACAGCCTGCATTTGACAGACAGTTTTCTGATGTTATAAATAAAATATTTTGATATTGCATGTGAACCTTTATTGCAATGCCCCACTCAAGGTTTATATCACTTCAGGTTTGGACTATATCTTAACGCAACACGTTTTGTGCTCAGTTTTCAAGGTTGTTTGTCAAGCTTGATTTCCGTAGTAGCCTGTAAGCAAACGTGCCCGAGAGCATTGGGTGAGAATGCTTTTTTCGTGTAAAGGATATATTGCATCACACTGGTACTCAATTCAATTCATCACACTGTGACTCCTTCGTCTCAGACAGCGGCTCCAAAATAAGCAAGCTGTAAACAAGCACCTGTTGGAACATCAGCAGAGGGATGTTCTGCTCTCTCAGACGCTGCCATTCTATTTCTGTGGCCGTAGATGATCCTCAAACTGTGTATTACGTAGAGCTCATGGGTTTTAAATAGACACTGGGATGTTTTGGTCCGTTTGACATTGAATAGCTGTTTTGCTTGTTTCTCAGGTTCTTACTTGGTTGAAGTTTTCAGAGACAGACAGTCAGAAGAAATATACATCTTTTACAAGTGTGTTGTTGACAGACACAGATATGCGACACAAACATATTAATATCATAGCTGACTCACTTCAATGAGACTCATTTAGGAACATCTCGTGCTGTCATACAGTAATTAAGACTCATTTGGTCTCTCATGTTATTTTCGAAATCTGTTCTCATTATGTTTCGCAACAAACTGCATTTGGAAGAGAGAATAAAGTTATTCAAGCCCAAAATGACGTTAGATCACACTAAATCACATACTGGGTATTACTTATTTAGCATCTGTCTTGGTTAAGTTTGGCTGAGTTATACATGACTTTATTCTTATAATATCATGAATCATGAGCAATCACACAATCACCTGCTGTCAATAGTGATGATGTTTCTCTCCCATTTAGGATTCAAGGAAACAGCTGGATCATCTTCCTCTTGATAATGGCAGCCATTTTCTGGGTCTATCGACTCGTGAAGGTGATCTGCAACGTCCTCCGCTACTGGGAGATCCGACAGTTTTATAAAAAAGCACTGAAAATACAGATGGTAAGAGATGATCGCCAACAAGATTATAGTTTAAAGTGCATATTTAACATGCTGTGTCTGTTTTTTTTTATAGTTCTTAGTCACACTTTTTTCCTTTGGTGTGACAGTTTTAAAAGTACACAATATTTAATGTTGTCTCTCAGTTAATAGTCATAAAATGGCATGTATAATAATCATAAAATGTAAATATCAATTTATATAATTAAAATAATTATATAAAAATATCTCTTTTATGATTATTATATATTCATTTTTAAATAAATAAATAAGTACAATTTTGTATCATGTTTAAATTTATTTTTTATTTTCATCATTTATTTATTTTTTAAATAATTATAATAGGCATATATAATAATCATAAAATGTAGTCTCATCTGAAACAGCTCTTTTAAGAATACTGAAGTTTAACCAGTTAGATTGTGAAGTTTAACCTTTTGCAGTCCTGAGGTTATTGAAAATGTATTTTCTATCAGGTGTCATTATTTTAATGAATAATTAATCACATTCATTTGTCACGCCTAAATATAAATATTAAATATTTATTATTTCATAAGTAAATAAATCCAAGTATATAAATTAATTAACCAACTATTATAAATATATATTTATTTATTAAATTATACAAATATTATATATAAAAATATCTCAATCATATTTTTAATACGTAAATTAAATATATGCATTAAAATGTAATTATAAATGAAATGTTGTTTATTTAAAACATTCTGTGTGTGTGTGTTTTTTTTATATGACTTTTAGGATGAGCTGTGCAACTTCACCTGGCAAGAAGTTCAAGGCCGTTTGATTCACCTGCAGCGTGAGCAGCCCATGTGCGTCCAGAAGCGTGAACTTTCTGAACTAGACATCTACCACCGCATCCTGCGCTTTAAAAACTACACAGTGGCCATGATCAACAAGTCCCTGCTGCCCGTCAGACTGCGTGTGCCCTTCTTCAGTGACATGATCTTCCTCACGCAGGGCCTAAAATACAATTTTGAGCTCATTCTGTTCTGGGGCCCTCTGTCGCTCTTCCAGAACAAGTGGAGTCTGCATCCCAAATACAAACGGGCGGCAAACCGGCAGGAGCTCGCCAAGCAGCTCAGCCGCATCATCCTGTTGACTGGTCTGGTCAATCTGCTGCTGTGTCCTTTCGTGCTGGTGTGGCAGGTGCTGTACGCATTCTTTAGCTACGCTGAAGTCATCAAGCGCGAGCCGGGAAGTTTGGGGGCCCGGCGCTGGTCTCTGTACGGCCGTCTCTACCTGCGCCATTTTAACGAGCTGGATCACGAGCTGCAAGGCAGGCTGGGTCGTGGGTACAAACCCGCCGCCAAATACATGAATGCTTTTGTTTCTCCTCTGCTGGCGGTGCTGGCCAAAAACGTGGCTTTCTTCTCCGGCTCGGTGCTCGCCGTGCTCATCGCTCTGACGGTGTACGATGAAGACGTGCTGACTGTGCAGCACATCCTGACGGCCATCACCGTACTTGGACTGGTCATCACCATCACCAGGTATGTCTAGGCTTTTACATTCATTCATTACAAGGACAAGGACCATCGCAAGACATTTGCTGTAAGAGCCAACAATACACATAGTACACTACACAGTGCCAAGTTAGTTAGATTAGTAGAAATGCAGAACAGAAGAGTAAGATTACTTTTTAGAGTAGTCAATGTGCTGCTTGTATAGCAGTACAGATTTACTGTCCTTTGAAAATAACTCAACATACAGCCATAATTGTCAAAATAGCTGGCAACAAACATGAGTACACCCTAAGTGATGACAGCTGTATGTCATTTAACCATGCAAAGCCACATGTCCTATTCATCATGTTCATGTTTTTGTTTGCTTGACAGGACCATACAAATTTGTACATACATTAGAGCAGTTAAAATTTGGTGCTTTGAGTACAATTCTCTCATACTGACCACTGGATGTTCAGCATGGCACCTCATGGCAAAGAACTCTTTGAGGATTTGGGAATTAGAATTGTTGCTCTCCACTAAGATGGCCTAGGCTATAATCTGTAACACCTTTAAACTGAGTTGCAGTACAGTGGCCAGGGACATACAGAGGTTTTCTAAGACGAGTTCCACTTGGAACAGAAAAAACAGACGTATGAGTGCTGCCAGCATTGCTTTAGAGGTTGCAGAAGCGGGAGGTCAGCTTGTCAGTGCTCAAACCATACGCCGCACACTGCAACAAGTTGGTTTGCATGGCCGTCGTCCCAGAAGGAAGCCTCTTCTAAAGCTGGCTCACAAGAAAGCCCGCAAACAGTTTGCTGAAGACAACCTTTCCAAGAGCATGAATTAAAAATATATTTAATTCCATTCTTAATTGTTGCTGCCTGTGTGGAGTTCAAATCAGTGACTAATAAGGCTTCATTTTGATAAAGATGCTGCCTATGTAGACGACAAGGCACCTCTCGTTGTATTGGAACAGGGCATAAATGTGACATAAAACATATTGGTCCAACTACGTGAGGTAAACGATAATTACTCTCTACAGCTCTATCCAGCTCTATCCAGCTCTATCCAGCTGGCTTCAGGTCAAAGAATAAGTGCTGTTTCATGTGTTCAGTTGACCTCGTTCCACCCGAACATTATCATTCTGATCTGTACAGTAAACAGCACGCTCTCAGCACCTGTTAGTCTGACCTGGCTTCAGTAATGCCGTCTGACTCTCTTACAGGTCGTTTATTCCAGATGAACATATGGTGTGGTGTCCTGAACAGCTGCTTCAGTGTGTCCTGGCCCACATTCACTACATGCCCGACCACTGGAAGGGCAACGCCAACAAGAGCGAGACCCGTGACGAGATGGCACAGCTTTTCCAGTATAAAGCGGTGAGAACTGCACGACATAGGCAGATTATTATCGTTAGACATTATTTGTTATTTCTTAATTCATTCATTAATATACACTACCATTTAAAGATTTGGGGTCGGTAAAATTATTATTATTATTGTTTTTTTTTTAAAGAATGTAATACTTTAATTTAAGGACACATTAAATTGATGAAAAGTTACAGCAAAGAAATTTATAGTGCTACAAAAAAATTCTGTTTCAAATAAATGCTGTTCACGTTTTCAGCATTGATAATAATAAATGTTTCTTGAGCAGCAAATCAGCATATGTAATGATTTCTGAAGGATCATGTGACACCGAATGATGCTGAAAATTCAGCTTTGATCACAGGAATAAATTACATTTTAAAACATATTCAAATAGAAAACAGTTATTTTAAATTGTAATAATATTTCACAGTATTATACTATTTTTACCATATTTTTTATTAAATAAATACAGCCTTGGTGAGAATTCTTACTTGGTAAAAATGCATATATAGTGTTGAGGAAAAACAATACATTAAAAAAAAAATCTCTCTTTTCTAGCTAAGTGCATATTTTTTCGAGAATAATTTTGATTTGCATTGTTTTCCTTACTGTTGTCATTTTTAGCTTGCTCACTAGTTGTATGGCACTATTTAGTTATTTTTGAATTGTATTTATTATGAAAAGTGCTGTAAAAATACATTTAAATGGAAAATGTTTTTCTTCATATTCTAATAATGGATAGAAAGAGGACAAACCTTTAACCTGATACAAATGTTTTCCATGGGATATTTAAATAATTTATTTAGGCTTTAGTACAATCACTATTATTTCATTTAAAAAAATATATCTTTTTGCATACAGTATGTGGCCATATTAAAAAATTTGAAAACCCCTTGAATTAGTGCATGCTTACAGACAGAAAAAAAAAATTTCACAATTCGAATTCAGATAATAACAAGGTTGCTCAATTTGCATATATAAACTTTTTTTATTTAATGACAGTAGTTCGGATTTGACTTTTTAGTCTTACTGTTATAATACAGAGAGGCACAACACACAAAGTCTGATGACTGAAAATGAGTCAGTCGGTTGTTTACCACAGTGGAGTTTTCTCTGTTATTTGAAGTATGAAATAACACCTTGCCGCTCTGCACCTGTTGTCTAGGAGTTTGTCTGATTTTGCACACCTGCTATGTAGGTTTTAATCTTCACTGCATCTGTTCTCCAGCACTGTTTCACACCTGCTCCGCTGTTTTTATGAGTTCCACTCACTGAGTTTCTCTCATTTTTCTCCACCTGTCCTGCAGGTCTTTATATTGGAGGAGCTTCTGAGTCCCATAATTACTCCCTTCATCCTCATCTTCCCCCTGCGGAGCAAGTCCTTAGAAATCATCGACTTCTTCCGCAACTTTACCGTCGATGTGGCAGGGGTGGGAGACATTTGCTCATTCGCCCAGATGGACATCCGGCACCATGGAAATCCACAGGTATCAAAGAGTACATGCATGCACGTTATTAATGCTTCAGCTCTTCGGGGGGGAAATAAGATCATAAGAGTGTGTGGTTATGTGAGAGCAGCTTCATGGTTTGTGTTTTTCCCTCTTGCTCAGTGGATGTCCGAAGGTCAGACCGAGGCCTCGGTGTACCAACAGGCTGAGAACGGGAAGACGGAGCTGTCTCTGATGCATTTCACCATCAAAAACCCGCGCTGGCAGCCGCCGCGGGAGAGCTCCGTGTTCATCAGCCACCTGAAGGAGAAGGTGCATCAGGACGCTCAGACAGGACCATCTCCTCAACTGCTGCTGTCCGAGGCTCCTCTCTGCACCTCGCTGCTGTCCAACGAGTCTGCCACGGGTGTAAGTCACGCTTTATCATGTGTACCACTGTCTTGACTGTATTAGGATCCTCTATTATCTGTTCCAATCAATGCAATTCACAACACATTTAACTGCTGTAAAGTTACTTACTAAGGTTTTTTTTTTACTTTTTAGGACCATTTTTGCATTGACATTTTTAAAGATAATTAAGATTTTTTCAAATGTAAATCATCATCAAGGTAAAATAAACTAATATCACCCTGATTTATAAATACTTAAGTAATAATTTTTGTCTTCCATTGCAATAATGGATGATGTTTTTTGCTTTAATAGTGATCAACTTTGGTGAGAAAACGGCTTAATTGTAATAAAATTTAAAAAAGCAAAATATCTTGCTGGTTTTAGAATGGTTTTAATTAGTTTTTACATAATTTTTTTTACTCAAATATTTGTAAAAAATATTAAATATGAAAATATTAAACAATCATTTTGTAAATGTGCAGTGATTAATCATGTGAGATCATATCAAGCACACTAAAATATTTATAAATAATATAAATATTGATATACACTACCATTCAGACTTTTTAAAGGAATTTTTTGATTAATAGAAATTTCAAAAGAACAGCATTTGGAACAGAAATCTTTTATAACATTATCACTATCAATATCTTTTAGAGGTAAATAAAATAAAGTATTCATTTCTTTCTGAATGAAAGAAATAAAATGAGTAATTCCTTAAAATCTTACTGACCCCAAACTTATAAACAGTAGTGTAAGTATATAATAATTATAATTATCGTAATAATTATTACGATTGTTTTAATTATGATTATTATTAATATATAATATTATTTTCTTATGTTGTTGTTATAATATACTTCTAATACATCTAATTTTGTCCGATAGTCCTAAAGCCTTTCAAACTTCATCTGAATCTTTTTTTCCTAAAAAAATCAAGTAAAAAGTTGAATTCAAAATAATGATTTTCAGTTTCTCTTAACTCTTAGGATCTGTATTATCTTTTAGTAAGATTAAGACCATTGTACCACTTGCCCTGAAACTATTCAAATGAAACCAAACATGACTGTAAATCTTATTTGCATTCATATAGAACATTATATTCTTGACCATTTTGAGTGAATCCAGTGGAGGGAGGAGATGAGGCACCGATGCATATGTGAGAGAGGCGTTTCCTGCACCACCCCTCTGTGGGGTGTCTTGAAGATGCCAGTGTATTGTTTGTTTCTCAGGAGATCAAAGTATTTTTGTTTCTTTTATCCTTACAAAGTTGATGGATGCGGTAGTTCAGTGGTTAACTCTACAGAGTAGAGCTTTTGTTTATTGAGTGGGACACACTTAGAAGCACTCCACTGCGAAGGCAAAATGAAAGAAAAAAAAACATTTCCTGTGGCATTCAGGATATTAAAAAGCCTGCCAGAAGACAAGAAATATTGACATTTCATTTTATGCCTCTGCATTGTTTCAGCGCTTGCTGCCAGATTGGTTATTTCACAGATCATAATCCTGAGCGCAGAGACTGTAGCCATCTGCCTCAGCACGATGCCAGCTCATTTTTCACTTCTCTTAATGAGATGCATATGTTTGTGCATTATTCAGCCTGATAACCTGTTAGCCAGTGTGTTGGCTCACCCCGTACTGACCGCCTCCGGACTGCCTGGGAGGAACCGCCGCTTCGTCCCGCCGAGCAGCACAGCTTCAGCTGCCGCTAGTGTCCTGGCGTCCCTTTCGTCGTCTCAGCAGCCTCACGCCGGCCGGTCTCGCTCACACACTCTCCTGCCATCCCGACAGAGCCATGACAGCACCATGTACTGCAGCGACCACACTGTGGGCGACAGGTAACACTTGAGGAAACTAATAATGACAAGTGGCAGAGCCATTTCTCTTTAAACCGCCCACACGGTTCAATTCAGATTCTGAAGTAATCGATGTTACCTTTTCATTAGCATGTCTGCAAGTGACTCCAGGCTGCTCAGCCAGTCTTATTCGGCTCTGGCGTCAGAGTTTGCATCGGCCGAGATGAGCCTGCACGCTATATACATGCATGAGGTGAGTGGTCCCAACATACTCAAACAGCTTTATAATCCAGTATAGTTTCCCAATACTTTTTGGCCTTTCCCTCAGGTGCATCAGCAAAAGACCCAGCATGCATCTGGACCGTTTCAGGCCTCTGTGCCAATGAGGGAGTTGAGCACCAACAGTGGTGAGTCTTTCGAATCGTCACATGCGTGAGATGCACATAAAACGGCTTTCAAAATGCATCAGATTGCTATGGCCATTTGATGAGTACTCTAAGGCTGAAAGCACACAGCATCATCTCCCACATTCCACATAGTCACAGTGGCGCCCAGTGCATTTCTTAATGAGACTGATATGAAAATATTTCATCTGTATGTACAGGAGGTCAAATCATGATAAAAGTTTGCAATTTTTCTATGGAAATTTCATTTAAAATATTCTAACATTTTACAATAGTTACATTTGTCAGCATTAGTTAATGCATTAGGTATCAAACTAACAATGAACATTTTTTTAACAGCATTAATCAATTTTCATTCAATTTTCAAGTTTAAAAAAAAATAAATGTGCTATATATACATATATAGTATATGATTTATTAATATATAAATGTAATATTGTTAATTTATAAATATACTATTTTTCATTGTTAATTCATGTTAAATATTTATATTATGTTTGTGTGTGTGTGTGTGTGTATATATATATATATATATAAGTGCTGTCAAATGATTAATTGCATCCAAAATAAGTTTTTGTTTACATAATATGTGTGTGTACTGTGTATATTTATTATGTATATATAAATTCATACACATGCATGTATATATTTAAGAAAAATATGTTATGTTTATATAATAAATATAATTATATATAATATAAATTATGTAAATATAAATATATACATGTAAATATTTTCTAAATATATACTGTGTGTATGTGTATTTATATATACATAATAAATATACACCGTACACACACATTATGTAAACAAAAACTTTTATTTTGGATGCAATTAATAATTTGACAGCACTAATATATATATATATATATATTAGTATTTATTAATGTATAAAGTATTAATTTAGCGATACATTTTTTTTATCGCTAAATCATGATAAATTTTAATATCATAGATTTTTCATTTATACCGCTTGACATGTTAGCATATGTAAAAATTACCATTAATATTTTGGAATGAATACATGTAAAAGTATTTTTTGTTATTGGTAGTTCATGATACAGAAAGCATTAACAAATACCGACAAATTCAACCTTATTATAAAGTGCTGCTGTTTTACTAGGGATGTTACTCGACTAATCAGTTACTTTTCAGATTGTGGTTGGTTGCTTTAAAAGCTATTCAGTTGGCCTTTTGCATGAGCAAGTATTTCTGAAACAAAATCAGCTGCAGACAGACCCATCAGAAGTTGAATCTTTGGATTAATAACTCATTTTGCATACCTGATCATGGTATAATTGTATAAAAGGATCTGAAGCCACTTCTTTCTTTCAGCTCAAGGTCCTCAGATACAGTCCGCACAGACAGTCACAGACAGTCACCGCTTGGGCGGCTGGGCTGAAGAGGAGGAAGAGGAGGAGCAGGCGGACGAGGAAGAGATAAATACCAGCCCTGTGCCGGATCAGACCAGCAGAGGGAGCAGCTGAAGTGCCTTCAACCTGTACAGTGCGTTCCACAGGATTCAATTTGGACTCAGACTAGTTAATATCACTACATATGAAGATCTAATTAGTGTTTCAATGCAAAATGATTTCATATTGCTTTTTTACCATCATCTTTCTTTCTGGTTTGCAGTTTTTGTTCATTTCTAGGAGTTGTGGCCTTCCTTTGGTTTGACACCCTTTGATCAAGCATGTTGGGACGCCACACCGAGCATGTCGCTCAAGGAGCTCGTCGGAGCCGTTCGGTTCTCTGGACGCAGAGGAACTGTGACGTAACGGGCTGCCACTTCCCCTCCCTCGTCACGTCAGTTACATTTACATTTCAGACTGCTGTGTGTTTGTTTTGTTTATGACACAACAGGGTGACACTTGTTTTACAGTATTTATTTCCATTTTATTTTCTTTCATGCAACGTTTCTTTTATTTGGGTTCGAGCAAGTTAAGTTTTCCGCATCTCTGATTCGAAGGCGAGTCGGGGCAGTATTTACTTTTGAAGCACTGCCTCGGTTTGCAGGATGAAAACATCCTTTTATCGTAGTATTGCTAGTTTCATTTTTGCATTACAGCATCGGCGGACAGAAAATATCACTGAATGTAAAATCATACCAGTTGCCTCGTGAAAAAAAAAAAATGGTCTCAAAGTTATTTTTTTTTTCTTAAAGTAAATATAATATAGACTTGGGGATAATTTTCGCCTAAAGAACATTTTTATTTAAATTAAAAGTAATTCGCATTTGCAGACGTTTTGACAAATCTTAACAATAACCTCTTAGCCTGAGATTATAAAAAGGTTAAATTTAAACGAGAAAAAAGATTTTAGCAATAAAACTCATCACGCTTTACCAAAAAGCATTTGATGTAGAAGCAAACGCACAAAATAAATAAAATTTGTCATGTCTGTCATGAGCATTTCATCTACAGCAACAAATATATTAAAACATCTTAGACGACCATATGACTGTATTAAAGGATTTTTGTTATTTAAATTATTCTAAAGCTATAAGAAGGATTAACTACTAAACTTAAGAGTTAATGTGGAAAACCCGATAAACTTATTCAAATGAAAGCATTTTTTTTTAAAAAGCCAGACATTAATCCCAGTTCACATACATTGAAATATTATTTCTAGACTACTTGTTCAGCTCGTAAACAGCAGATTAGCACATTATTTAACCACTTAAGAAGTTCAAATGAAACACTTTAAGGTTAAAGTCAGTTTGAAGGTGTTAGTGTTGTGTTTTTGAGCTCGGTTTAGGATTTGTGCTCTGTACCCAACCGATAACAGTCTCTTCCAGCGTGTTGAATTAAATATTACACATCTGACAGATGATCTTTCAAGCCGAATCCCAGAATTCATCAGTTTAAGCAGTTAATGTCGTGTGTCCGAGTCCGTGTCAACCCAAATCTGAAGGGTATGAGTTTGTGTTGCCTGCGTTAAGAGTTCAGTCAGGTTTCAAACTAGAATCTCCCGTTATCCAGAACAAAATAGTTGTAACTAATGTGCTTTCTCAAAGTGCAGGAACGTTCGTCTCTGTAATATATCACTACCACGAGAGCCTAAGGGCTTTTGACAGTTTACACATGGTATATGACACTCTGGTCAGCGATATAGCCACAATTCATGTGAAACACTGAACTTCCTGTGCATCTACTTGAAATACTGCAGTTAGAGAGTAGCTTCAAGCGTAGTTCATAAAGATAACGGCATCCATATCACACCCACTGAAATACCTCCGGATGTACCTTAAGACCGTGTATGTACAGTATTTATTTGTGTGGGATGTTATTGAACGAACGGCATCAGGATGTAGTTGCAGACGTGCTGTTTGCGGTGTTAAAGGATTGGAGGGTTTTTCCACACAAGACTGAACTGCGTAAGTGAAACACATTGTTTTACAGCTCTGTTATCTTAATGTTCCGTTTAAACAGTCTGGGGTCGGACTGTGCCAGGTGCTATAAATATATATATATATATATATTTAAGTTGTTTCAATATTTATCGCTTTTTGTTGGATTTTGACTTTTTTGTCTGATCAAAATAACACTATCAAAAAAATAAACCATAGCAAAACCGGGATTTGCTGTCTTGGTCTATCTTTGCAAGCACTAGTGCTATTCCAGTATTACTTGTAAACAATTGTAGTATTTATTCATGTTTTGAATTATTCTTTACTGCTATATTTTTAATAATAGCACTGTCATAAACAAAAACATAAACGGACAAAAGCAGCACTGGATCACATACAGAATCAACAGACAGACAACATGTTAAGAGATGGTTAAATATATTATGTTTATTATACTGGTTCATTTACATGTCACAACTCTCTGTTTTAAAATTGTGATACCTGTACTAGAAATCCCATTGTAGTTTATATAAAACAATACAATAATACATTGTAGCTGAAGTGCAGGAAACATGATGGAAGATGATATTTGCCTTTTACCATATTGCAATGTACTGTAGTGAAGCTGAAGCACCCCAAAATGTACTTGGACACTCAAAAATGTTACTGCATTAGAACTAAATTTTTTCCAAGCCATTTTTCAACCAACAGACCCCAAGGTGGTTTTTTAGTTCATCACGTTAAGATATGAAACCCCTTTTGTCTTCATTTTGCACGGTGTATCTATTGGGTTACCATTTAACACCTAACAACTTCATTTTGTGACTGTTTCGCTTTGAAAGTGTGCTTGTGCTATGTTTCTTTAAAATAAATGACACTTGGTTTGATCATTTTTATCTAATGCGATGACATTCAGACATTTTTATAGGAATAGTTCTACCAAAAATGAAAATTTGCCATCCAAGATGTAGATGAGTTTGTTTCATTGGAACAGATTTGGAGAAATGTAGCATTATATCACTTGCTCAGCAATGGATACTCTGCGGTGAATGGGTGCCGTCAGAATGAGTTCAAACAGCTGATTTATAAACATCACAATAATCCACAAGTAATCAAAAAAAATGTTTTCCAGCTAAAATACCAGTCCATAATCCATAATGCAGGAAGAGTTATTATGGACAAGTATTTTAGCCTGAAGCAACAGTATGAAGTTATAAACCGTTTTAATGATGAATTGGTTTCTTGCAAACACACAGCAGCTTTTCGCTTCTCAAGATGTTAATTGATGGACTGGAGTGGTTTATCAGCTGTTTGGACTCTCATTCTGACGGCACCCATTCACTGCAGAGGATCCATTGGTGAGCAAGTGATGGAATGCTACATTTCTCCAAATCTGTTCCACTGAAGAAACAAACTCATCTATATCTTGGATGGCCTGAGGGTGAGGAAATCCTCAGCAAATTTTCATTTTGGGTGAGCTATTGCTTCCTAGTGTCCAGATACTTTTTGGGCTATATTTGAACATGAGCAGTTCATGCAAGAAAAGGAAGACACCTGTAACTTCTAGGTTGACCCCCAAAACATGAAAGAATAAAATCGAAGCATTTGAGTAATATGTCAAGTTTTGAAACTGTATCATCTAAAATAATTTAATATTTTCTAGTGAATGTGGAACTGGGATCTATTTTTAATGCTCATTATATTTAATATGAGCATGTAACTCGTCAAGAGCTTTTCAGCGACTGATGATTTGATTTTCACATCAACACATCGCATACAGTCTTTGCCACTTAAGGTAATGAATTAGCTCCTGGAGGAAACAATCTGATGAATGGATTCACATGTGGGATTGGATAAGTGAAGCTTTACACATGAAATGTGTCATTCATAAATCTAAATAGTACTCAATAACATCCCATCTCATCGCTGCCTACACTCTGAAAAATGCTGAGTTAAATACAACCCAGCAATTGAGTTGTTTTGACCCAGCGGTTGGGTTAAATGTTTAACCCAAATTTCTGGGTAGTAACCCAACCGCTGGGCCAAAACAACCCCATTGCTGGGTTTGTCCCTATTTAACCCAGCATTTTTTAGAGTGTAGTGGATGGAAGTCAAAATAAATAGAGTAACATCAGCATGTCGAAATAAAACGGCATGATTGCTGGTAACTCAGGTTGTACTGAAAGCATCTGGTTCCTTCTGTTTACCTGACAGCTAATAATTAAGACTTGAAGGTAATATACGGTATTCATTAACATATTATTGCACTTATATACACAAAATATGAACAGAGACAAACATTCGGAATGATTACATATTTTCGAGTACTATCGCAGGGCTGAATTCAGTCAAACCGCGGTTAAAGCTCACACGATTATTGTACAAAAAAAAGTGCCAAAATAGAGTTAAACCTTGGCCAAACCGACTGTTTCTATAACAATTTTTGTGCAATATTAAAATGCTTTATTTTTCAGATTCGTTTAAGGCGGCTTGATCAAATTAGGCCCACAGTGTTCGTACAGGATTCAGAAAAGCACAGAGGAAAAAATACTCTCTCGGGTGAAATACCGTCACAGTATTTGTACGTTTGAAATCGTCCGAAAAGAAATGGCATGAAATCTACCAGGATTTTCCACAAAGTCAAACAAAGAGCGGCTGTGATGTTAATAAAACCTGAGTTTTGTTTTGGAAGTGTTGCCTATTTGTACTTGATGATCTATGATATATATCGATTCTATTCAGGTGTTTTTTTTTTTACTATTTAACATGTACATTTTCGTGGACTTACACTTCTTTCGGAGTCTGTCCGATATATATTTCACAGTTTTCCGTCGTATCCTAAACCGTCCCGTCGCCTGCGTCATCAACAAGCGAATTCCTCGAAGTTGCCTATAGCCGGGTGACTAGGTAGCACGTTCGGCGCGAATCCGAGACTGTCCGAGTGACTCCGGAGTGTGTCGCATGTGCTCTGAAAGAGAGGAAACGGGAGATTTGGAGGGGTGGGAGGGATACGAGGAAATCAGATGAGGGTTGAGATGAATTCATGTCAGTGACACCCATTAATAACAACGGAAGTAAGAATGGGAGTGAAATAAACAAGGGGATGTGAATAAAACAGAACATCAATAATGAAGAATGCAAGTTGGATAAAAAGAAGGAAAAAATCATGGGTATGGATGGAGGGGAGTGGGGAAAGAAGACGTTTTCTTAGTTTTGTTTCTGTAGCTCTGGAAATCTACCAGCGAACTTTGCAATCACAACTCAGTAGGATGCATAGAAATAATTCAGCGTCAATTCAGTGTACTCAATGCATGTAGACCTGTGATGACACCACAAAGAGATGCATCTAGTGATGTTATTGAACACAGGTCTCATCACAATAAAACAATGGAAGCCATTTAGCCTTTCAGGCTCAAATTTGGATCAAACTGCATAAAACTACAGATTTACCTTCCCCCTTGAATTTATAGTAAAGTCACTATTAAATTTAATACATTCATATATAAGCTAAGTTTGTAATTCATTTTTATAATACATTTTGTTATATTGTACATAAGTTCCTAATTTCTGTATTTTAAGGTATGAATTTATATATTTAGGTGCCGTGCTGTTCATTGGCACATTTTAATTTTTTACTAGTTCTTCACTTTGTAAAAGCAAGAAAAAGTAAATTCAAGAAAATAATGCAGCTTGTATATCTGTATATGTAAAAAAATGAAAGAAAAAAATAAATGCAGCTTGTATATTTGTACACTCTATATACATAAAATTAAATAAAAATGAAATGCAGCTTGTATATTTGTTCAAATACTTCTATTAATTATAATATGTATAAAAATGTGATTTATATGAGTTGTAAATTTGAGCATTAGTGAGCGATTTTACATACTAGGTCTTCAGATTAAAAAAAAATTATATTAAAACAAAATAAAACAGTTTGTATTTTTTGGATAAGTAAAATGCAGTTTGTATATAAATAAATAAAACGATGTGTGTAATTGTAATGTTTATATGCAGGTGCAATGTCTTGCTTAGACTTTGCATCATTGTGCACGTAATTTGTGCTTGTTTTCATGAACCAAAGGATGAACTGAAATCATTTGTGGTAATTAACAGCGCATCACATATGCTAAAAACTGAGTTTCATCTGTATTGAGACTGCAAATGTTTTAAAAAGCCCCCGTATTTCGACTGCTAAAAATAATATGATAAAAAAGATAAAAACAGCAGTTTCACACAGAAACACAGCAGCAGTAATTCCTCTGGCAAGTAGGCTTATTTTTCAAATTTCATAAGCTGAAGCTTGTAGACAGACTTATGAAAGGTGTCGTTGGGTGAAAATAATTGCTCTGTCTGAAATAAACCAATAAAGCTGCAGCTCTGGGACGCTCGGCTCCTCTTCGTTTAGCATTTCCTATATCATCCTATAACACTGCGTTGTTTATCACTAAAATATTCAAATGAGTTCTTGGATCACAGTCTGATACATAGTGACTAGACACAAATGTATTTCATGTGGGTATGTTAAATATTCATGCAATGAGCCATATTCACAGCAAGAGCCATATCAATGGGAACTTTCTCGTAAAAGACGTCCTTTTCCATCACATTTCCACATTCATCTGTCTATCATAAATCATCAAATTCTTCCAAATAGCACAACAATAGCTTCAACCAAATATATGTTATCTAAATCTTGGCCTTTCACTTAGACAAACCTTTCCCCTATGACATACAGTAAAGCAAGTTGCTCATATAATAATGATGTCCTGGTGTCTGCACTATATAATGCATAAAACAGAAGCAGAAGTCTTTGTCTTTGTCAGCGGGAATCATTTCATCATCTACCAGTAGGGTGCCGTTCATACGGGACACGTCCTGGCCAGGATTGTTATATTGCCTAAAACGTTCAAAGTAGTTTGACCAATAACATGCAGCTATTGTATATAATCGACCAATCGTGGCGCGTGAGATCAACAGAGAACGTGTTCGCTGCGCACCTATAATTGAATGACACCAAAGTACCGCGAGAGTGATTGGAATGCATAAGGTGCCGTGTGCTCTGCTCTCTGTAGCTCTCGTGAATGCCATACAACCATTGATCTGCACAGTGCAAACAGCCAAAACCTGGATATTTTAAGCAATATAGAAATCCTGGCAAGGACGCGTCCCGTAAAAATGGCCCGTATGGTCCCCCTATGACTACCAGGCAAAAACTTACAAACACTCCCTGTCTCCAGACCATATCTTTACGCGTTTACAGTTGTTAATAACATAAGCCTGTGAATTCAGTAAATTCAGTAACACGAAAATATTTCCACTAAGTAATCTTAACTTAAAAACTTACTGTCACTTCTTTTTTTCTTTCTTTAAGGTTGAGATGAGGTTTGCTAATCGTTGTTGCAGACCATATATACACTATTGTTCAAAAGTTTTGGAGTTCGTAGGATTTGTATGTTTTTAAAAGATGTCTCATGCTCACCAAGGATGCATTTATTTGATCAAAAATACAGTAAAAACAGTAATATTATTAAGATTTAAAATAACTGTTTTCTATTTGAATATATTGTAAAATGTAATTTATTTCTGTAATGAAAAGCTGAATTTTCTACAGTCTTCAGTGTTCCTTCAGAAATCATTCTAATATGCTGATTTGCCGCTCAAGAAACACTTAGTATTATTATTATTATTATTATTAATGTTGAAAACAGTTGTGCTGCTTCACATTTTTTTTGTGAGAGGATTTTGAGCTCAGAATTGTTTTTTTTTTAATTAATAGAAATTTAAAGAAAACAGAAATATATTTGTAACAATGTAAATTCCTTTACTGTCACTTTCAACCAATTTAATTTACTACTTTTGATATTTTATTTTGATATTTGACAGATATTTATTATTTTGACCCCAGACTTTTGAACGGTAGTGTAATTAAGATACAAAAATATATATATTTGATGTAAAACAGTAACATTTTTGGGGAAAAAAAGAGAAAAAACGTTGGAAGGATAACAGAAATGAAAAGACGACTGAGAATAAAAGCAAAAGACAGCTACGGGTGTCGTTTTACCTGGACTTCTGCAAAACATCATCTCCATCTGGAAAGCTACAGGGTTTTGAAAAAGGGATCTTAGAATGCGTAACAATGACATTTGTGCATGTCTAGAACTACTGACATTAAATGTCACGAAGGGAAGAGACTCGATATGGCGTGAATAATGCAAGGATTTTAAAGAAGGACAGTGAAATGCTTCTGGAATATTATTAATGGCGGCGCTACCTGGGGACATGGTTAGGCGTGACACCAGGGCTGGTGGGATTCTCGGGGAAATCCTGGAATAAACATGATGGAAAGAGATGAAGATGACCAAACCCAGGCTGAGGCCAATTCACTTCCAACTTACTGCACTGCAAAAATGAAACTAAATATTCCTCATTAAACAAACATATTTAAATATATTTACTAATTAAATATATTTAAACATATGTAATTAGGTTTCTACAAAAATATATTTGATATTTTTTTCATTTCTTTGATTTGAAAATGAATTGACCATCACCAGATTTATGACAAAATAATACCGTGCTGAAAAGCAATGGTCCAACGGTTTAAAATCATGTTGTTTCTCTAAAATAGGCATTTTGAGTAAATTATCTAAAGTTAAATGTTTCATCAAGTTATTTTAATGGATGACGATAACTTCAAAAAATAATATAAAACAATAAAACGGCACCTGAACTATGATTTCAAAATCATGAGCATACTTTACAGTGGTAAACATTTTGAATACCAAGCTTACCCAGACTAATTTCACACTCTCAATTCTAAAGTCTCGTCAGTGTATTCTAATGTATGATCAGTGATGTCCTGGTGCATGCTGGGAATGGGTACATGATTTTGTCTGCTATGGTATGATATGGTACAATAATGGGGAATGATGCTGATGTTGTGGTACACTATTCAAGTGTTCTGTCATATTGCAGTTTGCTCATATAAAAAGAAGAACATTCGGTCATCATTTACTCATCTTCTGCAACAGCTCTTTATCATACAACATCAACACGGCTGTGCCAAGTTTAAAAAACAACCTAAAATCACCATAATAAGAGTCCTACTGTAGAAGTGCTCGACTTGAATGATTATATGCTTTCACTTTATGCCAAAGAGCACAGAACATCATTTATGTGACTTGGAAGGATTAAAGAGAGTCATACAGGTTTGGAATGATATGAAGATGAGTAAATGATGACATTTTTTATGTTTTTGTAAAAACGTTTTGATCTGAACATAGGGGAAAAAAGCCTCTTGGATGAAATATTATCCTTTCATCAGTGTTAGAATCCAGGCGGTGGAAAAGAAATCCTGAACCCAGAATGTTCTTGGTGTTCCAGAACCTCTAACTTTCTAACTATAACTAAATAAAACATTTTGAAGTAAATAAATAAAATGAACACTACTTCACTAACAGATCACAAGCGCTGAGTCTGGGCTAAATAAATACTGTATGTATGAGCTGCTGATGCGTGTCTCGATCCCATTCCTCCTTTCTCATCCCTAATTTTCTGTTTACACTCCACTTCTTTTATATGAAATAAATAAAAAGTCAACCAATGTATAGCCATGCAAGGCCATAGGCATGACCTGAAGGACAGAGCGAAAACATATATAAACCTTATTATTAGCTGGGCTGTGAGTATTAATTAGGTGACATGAGTCCTAATTTATTCAATGAAGAGCACAGATCATCTGCTTATTTGATCTAAATCGGATACAAGGTTTGTCACGAGCGAAGGGTGATGAACACACTTAACATTTCGAAAACTTCCCCGTTTCTGGTTTTGATTTTTGTCCATATTCAAACATAAGACGATGTCTTTTGTGGTAAGGCCATCTTCATCAATCATTTCCCAGAATTTGAGCCAAAGACAAAAGGCAAGTAGATGCATGCAGCATTCAAGAGGGCAATCCAAACAAACAGAAATACTAAAAATATCAACAAAACACAGAACTTATTTTTGTGTCACTCAACACAATGACACCATTTTTTGCACATGCAGAGCAACACAGGAAGCACAATTACCAGATTGTCACTAGCGCTCCGATGTGGCCGTCTCTTGCGTAAAAATGGTCCCAGCACTTTGTCCTTAAAAACCTGCAAAATGGTGCAACATTTATAAACTAGATAAAAAAAAAGTTTGTCAAGACAAACTTTAGGTTGGCTTGAGAGAGCCTAGCCTCAAAGTTTAAAGCAGTTGTAAAAGCCTGAAGTTTGACATTTTGATAGATGTTGATAACATGTTTCTAGCATGATTAGCATGTTTTTAGCATGATTAGCCTGTTACTACCATATTGCTGGCATGATTAACAATGTACTAGCATGTCGCTAGTATGTTTCTAGCATGATTAACATGTTTGCTAACAAGATTACCATGTTGCTAGCATTATAAGCATGCTCCTAGCATGTTGCTAGCATGATTAGAAAGTGACTAGCATGTCGCTAGCATGATTAGCAAGTTACTAGCATGTTTCTAGCATGATTAGCAAGTTACTAGCATGTTTCTAGCATGATTAGCATGTTGCTAGCATGATTAGCAAGTAACTAGCATGTCACTAGCATGATTAGCAAGTTACTAGCATGTTACTAGTATGTTGCTAGCATGATTAGCAAGTAACTAGCATGTTGTTAGCATGATTAGCAAGTTACTAGCTTGTCGCTGGCATGTTTCTAGCATGATTAGGAAAGTGACTAGCATTTCGCTAGCATTATTAGCAAGTTACTCGCATGTCGTTAGCATGTTTCTAGCATGATACTAGCATGTTGCTAGCATGATTAGCAAGTAACTAGCATGTCGCTAGCATGATTAGCAAGTTACTAGCATGTCACTAGCATGTTTCTAGCATGACTAGCATGTTACTAAGCATATTGTTTTATGATTTTTATGATATTTAATCTTCAGTTTTATGAAAACTATAAGTCGGATCAGTCTGAAAAGATATAGCAACCCGAGTAAGATCAGTCTGAAGAGCTGGGCTGAGTTTGGTGGTTCTAGCTTGAAAGCTCTAGGAGGAGTAGCGTTCAGAAATTTAGTCTCATAAGAATAATAATAAGAAAAAGCTTAAATAGCAGATCAGTAGGTTGGCTTTCTCAAGCCAACCTAAATATACTATAAGTAAATTATTTGTAACCATGAGCACATGAAAAGAAATGACGAAGTAGTCAAGCAAGAATGCAACACACCTCATACAAATAATCAAATATCTCCAATATGGTCAAGACACTGGCTCCTATAAACAGACCCATCTGACCACCAATATCACCTGAGAGAATAGAAAAACATAATAAAAAGTCAAATATTAAAGCAGAAGACAACTCGATTTTTCATATTGGTGTAGCATTTGTGAATTTTCTGCACACTTACCAAGTAATCCAGCCACTTCATAGGCTTTCTTTTGTTCAATTTTCTCATAGTTCAGAGCCTCAAAAAAGATATCCAGAACCAATATGTTGTCCCTGTAAGATGAAACGCAATGCATGACTGTTCAGATAAACGTTTTCCAGGATATTAATACAAAAAACCAATGCAGAAATGAAATCAAATTCAGTGTGTAACTAAGTTGAATGTGAATGTAAACTTACGCAATATACTGTTCAGTTTTGTTGAACTTCTTGGCGAGATATTTGGCCGAAGCCTTGCTGGGTATCTTCACCATGGACAGCTCTTTACCGTATCGAGTCATGTTGCACGGCGTCTCGCAAACGCAGTAATCATTGTCCTTCTCCACTAGAAAATCTGTCAATGATTGTTGTTTTTATTATTATTACAAAAATTTGAATAAGCATATTTGAATGAATCACATAGAATCGTGGTTTTACACATTACTTAGTAGTGATAGAAATAAATATTATTATAAAAATACACAAATCACTCCTGACGTCCTCTTACCTAAAGCTGGATCAGCACAGTCTTTGTACTGTTCGGGTGTGCAGACGGTAGAGGTGCCTGTGATAGAAAGCAAAAAGAAAGACAAAATATTGTTCAAACTGCTAATAAACTGTACAGCGAAGTACAATAATAAAAGAAAACACAACAGTTAATAAATCTCCACATCTAAATAACTATCAAAGAAAAAAAACTGTTAAAAATCTGTTAAAATTAAGTACTACAGAGAATAAAATACTGAAAATAAATAGGTGAGAGTAAGCAAGCGTGTGGAGAGAAAATAACATAATATATATATATATATTAAAAAAATTATATATATATATACATATATATATATACATATACAGTATATACATATACATATAAATACTGTGTATATATATATATATATATATATATATATATATATATATATATTGCTAATGACCAGTTTAAAATATAAAAAATAAAATAAAATATCAAATAAAACTCCACATCCAAAAAAAAAAAACTAATAACAATTGAGAATAAAATACTGTAGGTGTGAATAAGCACATGTGTGGATATATTTAATAAAATAAAGAGATAAATAAAATAAAATACAATAAAATAAAAAAATATAAAAAATACAAAATAAAATATTTTTCCAATTGCCAATTACCTGTTAAGTAAAATACAAGAGTAAAATACTGTAGGTGTGAGTAAGCAAGCATATGGAGAGATAAAATAAAATAAAATATATATTCTTTCCGATTGCTAATGACCTGTTTAAAACATAAATAAATAAAATATAAATGACCATAAAATAAAACTCCACATCCCCAAAAAATTGTCAAATAAAAAAATGTAAACTTAAGTACAATTGAGAATAAAATACTGTAGGTGTGAATAAGCAAATGTGTGGAGATATTTAATAAAAATAACAGATAACAAAAATCTGTAAGTGTGAATAAGCAAGCATGAGGACTGTTTTTATGAATAAAAAAAAAACTGTTCTGCACAACCTGCACATTCAAAAATGTATCAAAGAAAATAAAAAAAATGTGTTAATATGGGCACTGAAATAAAATGTCCATGCAGTATTTTTGCTCTATATTCAAAACATACTCTACTGTGGATTACAGTTTAAATGCTAAAGCAGTCAAGTTAATGGGAAGACCAGTAATGTGTTGCCTCCACACCTGGCATGTGCACCATTCTGCAGTTGCAGTTCTCTAGCAGGTAGCGGGTCTCACAGTCGATGCGACAGCCCGTGATGCTGTAGGTGGAGAAGTATTCAGAGTCCATCGGTTCAGATCTGCAGTCGCCCCATGGCGGAGGAAGATACTGGAGCTAGAACATCAAGTTTCATTCATTACAGGCAGGATAAAGCTGTTCAAGAACAAATCAAACCAGCTGCGGAATACAATGAAACCCACACTGTTCACAGTCTAGAAAAGCATGAAAGAACATGCTGGAAAATCAGTGAAACCTGAAGAAAACCACAGATATGAACTGACCCTTTGCTTGGTCACTGTTGCTAAATCAAATCATTTATATTTGATTATATTTATATAGTTAATGTGTGTGCCATTTTTAATGAATCACTTATTAATTTATAAACTAAATAAATATATATTTAATTTCATTCTATTTCATTTTTATACATTTAAAACAGTTTATTTGCATTTGGAAAGTAGTTCAATTAAATGATACAATACATAAATCTTTTTTAAATGTAAAAAAATAAATACACTTTTAAAACTTAAACATAGATAAATAAAACAATTAAACATTAAATGAATAAATCATTTGACAAGGGAAAATCCTCATTTGTGATTACACTCTTAAAGGGGTCATATGATGCTTTTTTAAAGATCATTATTTGGTGTATTTGGTGTAACAGAATATGTTGACATGCTTTAATGTTCAAAAAACACATTATTTTTCAAATACTGTACATTATTGTAGGTCCTCTATGCCCCGCCTCTCTCAAACGCTTCGTTTTCTACAAAGTCCCTCCTTCCGACAAGCGCAGTCTGCTCTGATTGGCCAGCTGACCCAGTGCATTGTGATTGGCCGAACACCGCAAGCACTCGTCGGAAATGTAACACCCCTTACCATAATCGCGAGCTTCATCTTTCAAAATAAATGTAAAGAGAGAGCCCGAAAGGGGAACAGAGTCGCGTGACAGACACAGTAATGAAGCTGGTATGTGTTGGCAGTACACAAGCCACGGTTAAGACAGCTGACTCCACTGTGATGTGACCCCCTCTCTCTCTCTCGCGCTCGCTCTCTCTCTCTCTCACACACCGCGCGCGCGCGCACACACACACACACACACACACGATGCGCAAAACTCCGCATTTGAACAGTCAATAGCAAATACTTAAACTAATAACAAAACAGTAGCTGATTCAGAAGCGCCAGATTGTCATAGCAAAGTCAGAATGACCTCCTCTCCTAGGTTCACGAAACGGTCGTCCATAAAATGCATTGCTGTTCTGTTGTAAGTAATCTTAAAGATTCCTAAATGCATCTACTTTCGGAAGGCCAAATAAAGTGCTTTTGCTTTCGCCTAGAAACACACAGCGTCTCCCTGACATGCTGCTTCAACACTAACTGCGGTTACTGAAACCACGCCTTCTTTCTTTGTGTGCACATTTGGGTGGCATTATGCAAATATTTGCACATAGTGAGGTAGATATGTGGGGGCGTGTTAGAACGAGCCGTTTTAGGGGGGCGTAGCAGAGTCTTAACTTTGATAAAGAATATCTCTTTGGTTTTGAGACTTTAGTCTTTGCAACTTCAGGGATCTTATCTATGCACAATCAGCTTGTAACGCTCCAAAGAGAAAGGAAAACTTGAAATCGCATCATATGAACCCTTTAAGTTATTATAAACACTGAAATGGCCTTACTTAATATAAAAAATTTATTATTTTACACATTTTGGGATCACTTCTGTAAAACGATGCAAATGCAGATCCACTAGAAAGCTTGACTAATTGTGGTCGGCAACAGTTGCTAAGGCAGGATTAGCCAGTAAGGCGGGGCTTAGCAGTGGCTCAGTAACTGGAAGCAACATTGCTGCTCATTTCTTAAGTCATTAAAATTATATTATGCTTTTCTTATTCAATTTAATATCATTTTGCATATCTAATGGCACCAGTAGAGAAGATATTCCTCCCATTAAATTAAGTCACTTTTTGAAGTCGCCTGCAAAAAGCGTCATGTAATAGAGTTTATGATGGATTCAGAGTGCTTTGAAGCTAAAAATGAAGAGGAAGCAGAAAACGTAGGTCAGTAAATTGAAAGCAAGATCAGGAGCGTGCAGTTGCCTTTAGCACTTGATTATTTCAGCTAATTGATCTATTGCTAAGGGTCGATGAATGAAGACGTATTGATTTTGGCCGTGAGAGCTGCTTTTGCCTTTGATCCACTGAAGCCTGTAAACGAGCGCTTTTCCTGACCTCCTGCCAATTAGTGCTCCCTAGAAACTGAATTAGATACTCATGAGGAGTCACATGACCTCAGTGCACACAACCATGCATAAAAATAAACACTGCTTGCCTGGCTATGATCAACTTAATCACAGAAACACAGTGGAGGACTAGGAGCAGCACTAAAAATGAATATAAATGAATCCGTTTAATGGAAATAAATACATAACGCTTTCCTTTTAAATATTTGTTTTACAATATTTAAATAAGCATTTAAGATGAATGAATATTGTTCAACATTTCATTTTGTTTTAAAACATAGTTGGTTGAAATGAAACAGCTTTAAATAGTCTATTCTATTTTTTATTTAAACCTTTTTTAACGTAACTTTATAAAACAAATGAATAAACAAAGTTTGAATGCAACTTGCAATTCACAAATAAAAATAGAAATAAATCACATTTTAAATGCAAACATTCACAGAAATATTTAAAATTTAAATATACAAATATTTTCAACTAAAAAATTTTTAAATAAGTATTTAAATATGATAAATGACTAAAATAACTACAATTGAACTAAAAATAAACTAAAACTGAACTAAAACGGTTTATTTAATTTGTGTTTAAAATGTAGTTTTTCAATTTAAACATGTTTATTTAAAATGTAACAAATAAGTAAATTAATAAATCATTTTAAATGCACCTTGTAATTCACAAAAAATTGAAATAAATTACTTTTTAAATGCACAAATTAACAGACATATTTAAAAGTGTTTTGCATTGTTTAAATAAGATAAATATTTTGTATCTAAAAATGGTTTAAATAAGTATTTAAATAAGACAAAAGAATATTGTTTAACTAAAAAATTAAATAATAAAAATGTTTCAAATTCAACTAAATTAAAAAAAAAATTGTAAATAAATTTTTTAATGCATAATAAAGCATTTAAAAAATGCAATTATCATTGTCCAGTATATCTCTGTCACTTTACTACATTGAAGTTTGTATACATACAGGTTGCATACATTTATTATGATCATAAATGTTAAAAACGGTGCTTAATATTTTTGTGCAAATATGACCAATCTTTCTAAACCCGAACTTGTGAAGGATAGTGTATGTAAAACCTTCCTTAGTTCTGCACCAAAAAAAGTCTGGTTTTCTCCAGGTTTAAAGAGATGATGGTGTGGATGGGGAGTAAGCAAGGCAGCTGATAAATGCGATATGTTTAGCATTAGGTACCAGTTGTTGCTGACAAGACACAAAAGTTTGAAAACCAGGGGCCACACCAAATCCCAGCTGATCTATGAAGGGCGGCTCGTCCTGGCTGTGGATCTGAACTTTGATGCCCGCCTCGTACGAGGTTTCGTCTGCAGGGAGACATTAAACAAGATTATTTACAGAGCGGGAGATTTGATGTCTACCGCCTCGAGGCATAAATATAATGACTTTATAATAAACTTTATAATTACTTTATCCAGAATGCCAATACATGTTTCGTCACTGCCTCTGGATATAAAAAGTCTCTTCTAGAGCCATTAAAACGTCCAAGATTAATAGATTATAAATACAAAATCTTCCCAAGCTTAGAAGTACATCAATTCTGAACACTGACCACATGTCATCTACAGTTGATTAAATTGCATTTGGACATTCGTTACTCTTTCTGCTTCGTATTTAGTTTCTGTGCATGATTATGTTGAAAAATTGCAGCGTGCCACAGAAAATGAACGAGGCGTCTGACGCAGCAGTAATGGGGCAGGTGTACTTGGTAAAAAACGACCAAGAAAAAGACCTAACCTTGTTATCTCCACATCTAAATGATCTACCACAAGTGAAATCATTTTGGGGCGACCACTTATGGGTGAATTATGCTAATGTGCAATGCTGCATATCAGTTCCTTCAGATATGATGTATCTTTTCTTTTTGAAACATAACCTTTTGGAACATTATTCAGCTGTGGAACCTGTACAGTTAGTTATGTTATTTAAAATGTGGCAGCATTTCAAACCTAGAATGATGCATGTTGTCATTTAAAACACCAGGTTTGGATATTACATAACTTTCTGTCTGAAACTTTTAAATTGATACGATCACTGAAGAAACACTTTAGTAATATGAATGAAATGACGGGTCTTCAACAGTAAATAAATGATGAGAAACACATCACTGATGTCTTTTTTAATATATTGCTCACCTGTGTCACCCCAAACCGGTAAGTACTCATCCTGTTGAATATCCAGCATGATTTCCAGCCCATTTCCTGTTCCGCCTTTTAAAGTCGTCAACAAGGGGTTTCCATCCAGACCAGAGTTGAACGTGTAACATTTCCCATATCTTGTGTAAATCTGTGGGTGGACAAACCATAAAAATAGTCAATATAAAACGGAGAGCATCACAACGCATACGCACACTTTACCCTAAGCGTAAACGACGCTGATTACGTTCTTGGGTACTCTCCAAAATGGCGGAAGACGTAACTCGGGGGAGAAGAATTGTTAAATAAATGTAGATGTTATTTTTGTTTTCTTCGCGCACAAAAAGTGCGCCACTGATGTCACATGGACTGTTTTACCGATGTCCTTACTAAGTTTCTGGACCTGGGAACATTAGAGTTGCGTTGCTGTCTAAGGGAGGGTTAGAAAGCTCTCGGATTTCATCAAAAATATCTTCAGTTGTGTTCTGAAGATGACCGAAGGTCTTACGGGTTTGGAATGACATGAGGGTGAGTAATTAATGACAGAATTTTCATTTTGCGGTGAACTAACCCTTTAAAAACAGATTTCTATTTCAAATGAAATCTGGAAAAAAAATGATCATGGTTTCCACAAAAATATGAAGAATCATAACTGTTTTCAACATTGATAACCAGTGGTGCACATGCGCGACCAAAATAAAAAATACAGTACCGACATGGTTGACCGCTATTAATACACAATCACCGTTTTAGATCGACTAACTGTACTACTGTATAAGATTTCCATTCGAACTGAAGGCATATATCTAGGCTACGCTGTCGGTTTCATAGCAAAACGCAGAGCAGTGACATTCACTGACGCACTACACTCGGCAGCGCTAAAACCAACAGCGCATATAGTTACTTGCCGGCAACCCGTCAAAATAAACGCTTGTTGATTTTTGGTTTAAAAATTGTGAAAATTCATATAAAAAAAAAAAAACAAAGAAAGAAAAACTTGAAATGTAAATATTAGCATTGTATTTTTAAGTGTACTATAAAATAAGTGCATTTTTATTTAATACTCTTTTTTTTTTAATATTTTTTTTTTTATATAATAGCATCATCACATTTTATTTTATTTTAAAAGTAAACCAAAGACTATAGAATACCCAAGACGTGTCACTCGAATAGTTTTGAATGGGGAAAAATGCAACGCTCAATATGGCCGCTCAATCGCAAGAAGCCCCGCCTTCTGAATGAAAGAGCCAATCGCTAATTGGTAAAGTTAGTGCTGCCGTTAGGACTGCGCATGCGCACTGGCTGATCTAGCCTGAAAAATAAGCTTTTTATAATGCAATTTGAGCAAAAGTAACAACATTTATGACACGGTTGTTGTCAGATTTCTTTGGTGATTTCAAACATGAAATTTAATCGTAAGCTTAGTGAACAGTTTTGGAGAATTTGATGTTTCCCCATTCAAAGAGATAGGAGTTGCACTTGCATGCCCGATAGGCGTTTCAAAGATGGCCGCCGAGTGATATGACTAAATTGTATTAAGCCATTTTAAATTGTACTTAATATTTAATTTTTTTTGGCCATTTTTACTGTATTTATGACCAAATACATGCAGGTGTAAGCATGAAAGAGACTTCTTTCTGACCCCTAATCAAATTAGATGACATGCTGATCACAATTCCTCACATATTCAAAGCAAGAAAAAAAAAAGTGACATTACGGTTGATTTCGACACACTTTCACTGTAAGGAAATCCAATTAACTGACAGCAATTTAAAGAACAGGCTTCATCCTTTTGTAGATAATAGCTGGCTAGAATCTGCTGGTCCTGGCAGTGTTTTGACAGTGATCAACAGCGGCAACAGTGATGAGCCCAGTCATGGTTTCCTGACCCCGCTGTGACACTAATGAGTGGGAGATCTTCAGGCTCTGGGGCTTCAACAAGGACTGTCTCCCGCTCACTGCTCAGGAAACAAGCTCGACAGCACACAAAACACTACAGCTACATTCTGCCTGCTTCATCCCTGTGGCTTCTGAGGCGTTTCAGCGGGAGAATGATGAATAAAAGCAGGATAATTAAGAGCAAACAGGGCAGCTGAAGATAAAGAACATCTGACGGTACTGAAAGAACATGCGATTCATTTATTCAGTGTTAAAGCAGGTTCTTCTATGTACAGATTACTGTAAGTCAGTGGTTCTCAACTCCAGTCATCAGGACCCACTGCTCTGCACATTTTGTATATCTCCCTTATTTAACGCACCTGATTCGGATCATCAGCTCATTATGAGAGAGATCCATGAACTGAACTGAGTGTGTCAGATAAGAGAAACATACAAAATGTGCAGAGCAGTGGGTCCCGAGGACTGGAGTTGAAAACCACTGCTATAAGTAAGCCATTCATAAGTTTTCATTCGAAAGAACAGACTAAAGGCCCGTTCACAGCAAGGACGATATCTACAAGGATAACGATCTAAAAAAGTTCTAAAAATCATTCTCAATATAAAAGAATAGCATATTCCACACCACAGCTATAATGATAAAGGCACAGAAAAACGATATCGTTGGAATCACTTTCAGACCGATTTTTCCCAGGTGATGTATGATACAAACATTGACATCCAATCAGAATCCATCCTGCTATAACAAGCTCCAGAATTTAAAGTGTCAGACAAGCATGCGCTTAGAATAAACAGACGATATTGTCCACTGGTGTGGACGCTAATATCTTTATAGTTATCATTCTTGGTGTGAACGGGCCTTAACAATCACATGTAAACACAAACTAATCAGAATACCTTAGCAATTGTCTAGCAACAACCTAGCAACTGCATACAAACACATTAGGCTACAGAGAACACGTTCTAAAAATTACTCGGAACACTGTAGCAACCACATAGCAACACCCTTACAAACACGAAACTACTCAGAATACCTTAGCAGCTTCATAGCAACATCCTAGCAACCACAAACAAACATGCTATACTACTCAGAATATCTTAACAACTGCATAGCAACACCCTGACAACCTCACAGAACACTGTAGCAAATGCATACAAACCAACTTAACTACTTGGAATACCTTAGCAACACCATAGCAACCACAAACAAACATGCTATACTACTCAGAATATCTTAACAACTGCATAGCAACACCCTGACAACCTCACAGAACACTGTAGCAAATGCATACAAACCCACTTAACTACTCGGAATACCTTAGCAACACCATAGCAACCACAAACAAACATGCAATACTACTCAGAATACCTTAGCAGCTTCATAGCAACATCCTAGCAACCACAAACAAACATGCTATACTACTCAGTATATCTTAGCATTTGCATAGCAACACCCTGACAACCTCACAGAACACTGTAGCAAATGCATACAAACCCACTTAACTACTCGGAATACCTTAGCAACACCATAGCAACCACAAACAAACATGCAATACTACTCAGAATATCTTAGCAACTGCATAGCAACACACTGACACCCTCACAGAACACTGTAGCAAATGCATACAAACCCACAAATACTCAGAATATCTTAGCAACTTCAAAGCAACACCCTAACAACCCCAAACATTCATGCTAATACTACTCAGAAACTCTTAGCAACTACATAGCAACACCCTGACAACCTAGAAGAACACTCTAGCAAATGCATACAAACCCACTAAAATACTATATTATTACTATACTATATATTTTAGCAACTTCAAAACAACACCCTAACAACCACAAACATGATATATTACTCAGAATATCCTAGCAACTGCATAGCAACACCCGGACAACCTCACAGAGCACCTGAGCAACTACTTACAAATGTTCTAAAAATTACTTAGAATTCCTTAGTAACTGCATAGCAATATCCTGACAGTGAAAACCTCATAGAACACCCTAGAAAATGCATACAAGCACACTAAAATGCTCGGAACACTTTAGCAACACCCTAACAACCACAAACAAACAGACTACTACTACTACTCAAAATACTTTAGCAACTGCATAGCAATGCCCTGACTACCACACACAAATGTGTTATACTACTCAGAACCTCTTAGCAACTACATAGCAACACCCTGACAACCATGCAGAACACCCTAGCAAATGCATTCAAACCCACTAAAATACTCAGAATACCTTAGCAACATCAAAGCAACACCCTAGCAACCACAAATAAACATGCTATACTACTCAGAATATCTTTCATTGCTTAGAATTCCATCGTTACTGCATAGCAGCACCCTGACAGTGACAACCTCACAGAAGACCCTAGCAAACGCATATAAGCACACTAAAACACCTTAGCAACACCCTAGCAACCACAAACAAACATACTATTACTCAAAACACTCGAGTAACTGCATAGTAACACCCTGACAACCAAATCCGAGCAACTGTACACATCCTAAAATGACTCAAGATCCCTTAGTAACTATACTCGGATAAAGAAATACTCGGAATACCTTAGCAACATCAAAGCAACACCCTAGCAACCACAAACAAACATACTATTACTCAAAACACTCGAGCAACTGCATAGCAACACCCTGACAACCTCCCAAAAAGCACTCTGGCGATGTTTTGCACAGAAATGAAAAAGTGAAAATCTCGTTATTTTTGAAAAAGTTATTCAGTGCCACTAGTGGTGCACTTGTACATGTGACCTTTAAAAAAGGACACATATGAGCAAACGAATCCGTCTGACACTTTCACAGCTACAATCATTCTTATCAAGCATCTGACGAGTGAGATGTGAGGTTAAGATTGATTATCTCAAAATCTCAATTAACATGAAAGCGCTTGGAGCAGAAATGAAACGTTCAGAGGATTTGTGTTTGCCATGTCGAGTTCACGGTTTACCAAAACACACCAAATGAGCACATTGTTTCTGAACAATAGTTGAAGCCTCTCTCTTTTCCCTGTTTCCCAAGTAATTAACTTCATTCATTCTGAAGGGAAGCTCGCGCCGCACCAGGCAAGAACTCATTTAGACTGATGATTCAGAGCTTTGTGCATATGTAATCTGCAAGTGAGCGCGGATTCGTGGAAAGCAGTCATGTTGATTTCACATCAGATTTTAGCTATACAATTTCATATGCTTAAACACTGGAAGGGATTTGGGGATTATGAGAGGTAGATTGGTTTTCCATCTGATAATGGAGAAAAAGAGGATCAAGATATTGAGCAAAGGAGTTTAGCTGGAGGCAGGTTTTAAGCACATCTGTGCAAAGCACCCAGAGCTTTTTAATAATTCATGCGTCTTCTACACAGAAATTTGTCAGAGTGCAGTTTCTGTGCCAATAGATGTTACTGAGATTTTTAGCCTTAGGGTTTCTGCGAACAGTCCTCTAAACCTGCCATACGTCTCTACAAAACAAAAGAGAACATTAAAAAAAAAAAGATTATTCTGATGACAATTGCAGCCAGCAATTTTGCAAATAAATGTTTGGAAATTAAAATTTTACTAATGAAAACATGCACCGGTGATTCTGGGTGAAAACCAGTCATGATCATGAGCAGCTCAATTCTCATTATGCATAAAAAAACAATAATAATAATAAATAAATAAATAAAAATAATTAAAAAATAAAACCCTCCTTGTTATAATACCAATTTTTTTGATTAATTAATCAAATAAATAAAATATATATTATAAAAAAACAATTTAATTCATATTACATATTTTACATTGAAATTCAAAATTGTAATTACTTTATTCATATTATTTATCTTTATCATATACTGTATTTTCATTGCCACTTTCATGTTTTATATTTATGTACATTATATTATTTATACAAAACAGTCGTTTAATTATACTGTATTTATTTCTTTTTATTTTATTCATGTTAAATTATGTATTACAGTAATGATAATCTACTGTCATTGAGAAAAAATGGGAACTACATGGAACTGAAAAGAGAATTTCACTATTTTTAAAAGCCTATTATATTTAGGTTTATGCAAAATATAAATATAATTAGAGATATATATTTTTTTATATAAATGAATAATACATTAATAAATATTCATTTTTTCCCCTTTGATTTTGAGGTGAAACATAACCTAGACATGATTTTGTAAGATTTAGCCATCCACACACACACATAAAACACGTTAATGCAGTGGAAATGGTTTTTGTGAACTCTTCTGATAGACTCTGAGCTGTTAAAATAGGAATCACTCTTATTTCCAATCCACTTTAACACCTTGCACGGCGCTATTCCCATAAGACTTAACTAGGCATTCTTAGAAACACAACAAAACCCCCTCAGCTAGATTTATTCAGGTAGTCTAATTAATTAATTACAACTGTGACTTGCTTTACTGGCTTATGGATGTTAAATCCAAATGTGGCATCTGAAGTGCGGACAACAGTTGATCACGGTGAAAGCGCTGTTTACATACAGGGGTGAAGTTCTTGTAAGTGCAGTTTTCACCCCGGAACCTGCAGTCCAGCAGCATGTCTTCTAATTGGTGGCCCAGCCTGCCAATCATCTCTGTGGTGTCGAGCTGGTAGTCAGGAGGCGGGCTGTAGTTGGAGAAGTCCAGAAGATGCAGCATCCTCTCGCGGTGTCGACTGAGTTTGAGCATGGAAACGCTCTGGCGGTTGACCGTGTGGTTCAGGTGCATGATGTCCATCCAGTAGCCGCTGTGGTAGAGGTCAGCTTTGGTGAGGCTGGACATGCGGAGGAGGTTCTGGTTGCAGAACGTAACGGCCGGAAACGTCATGTTGTGAGACCAAACCATGTGGATCTTGGTCACGGCCGGGTAGGAAAGAAGGTACAGGATTCGATTCCACGACCATGTGAAGAGGAGCCCCAAGCAGACAAAAATAGCCAGGAGCCAAAACAAGCGTTGGGTTTTAGATTTGTATGGCGAGAATGCGTGTTTCAGCCCGTGGACTTTTGTTTTGAGAACAAATGCGGTCGTAGCGTCCTCAGCGCTGCGGGTTAAAGTCATTTTGAGTCTTTGCCGGCTGTTGCGTCTCTTGGCATCATCCATCAGAGAGTCTTTCTTTATTGCCTCCTGATTGGATGCAGACAAATCCTCCATAGTGTTGTTAAACTCTGAACACAGGCTGCAAAGTTTCAAAATGCATCATGCATTTGGTCTTAATGTAGAAACGTGATCCTGTGATTGATGATCACATTCATCAAATTAGCAATGGAAAAAATCCTAATGAATTCATTAAGCTTGAATATTCTGCATCATTGCCAGTCCATGCAAAGCAAAACGAAAAATACAAACAGGCAAAAAAAGATCTGTACGTTACCAAGCTGTTCCAACAAAGCTTATTGAGATAAATACAGCTAATTTCAATCTCATTCACAGCGCAGTTTCTCCAGGATCCTCAGGTTGATTTGTCTTGCACTTCAACAGATCAGATTGAGTTTTCTCTCTCATCCTTCACCTCTTCTCTTCATTTTTTTTGTACAGAACAACTATGTGAGACTGGCTGCAGATTCTTGTTGCTTTCCCCTTTGTGTGAGAGCGCCCAGCCCCTCCCGCTCGGCTCAAATTATTCTGTCGATGGATTTGCAGCAGGCATATAGATCCATTTGTCCCTGCTTCTTGCATTCCTCAGTCGGGAAACCCAGAAGCTTACATATTTCTTGTATTAAAGTAGAAAAATGACCAACTAAGAGCGCACTAGAGATTCCCGGAGGGTATGTCATTTATCACACTTGTTTTTTCTGTCTTCGTTGATGCTTTGGGGGCCTTTCACAACTGATTATTTTACATTAATATCAACAGTCTTCTCATGGGACATATATCGGTTTTATTAGTATAATATTTATGTGCTTTGACTCACAGATGAACTGTTGTTTACTGGTTATGCATGACGCAAAACTGATACAGTGGACATGCAGCTGATCTTTTATTTCTACAAAATCCTGTGCGGACACCTGTGGGACATCATAAAGTGCTATTATATTGATGTATGATACATATTAAAGTCTATACGTACAGTAGGGGGCCAAAAAGCCAGAGATCACACTTAATATCTGGGACTGGAAATAAACTGATGTCAATCTTTTCACTCAAATTATGGTTGAAATAAAATGAGCAAAAATATTATTTCAATTCAATTGGAAAAATGCATAATGGAGGAAATCTGACAAGTGATCTCAGACTTTATCATGTACAGTCATTTGCATTTAATTACACCAGGCGAGTATTTTTATATATTCTCATCCGTTAAAGCCCAGTTAAATCTCTGTTTATGCTTGCATTTTATTATTTTTCTTTGCTCCGTAACTTCCTTGCCTTCCTGAAAGAAAATGAGCATAAATATGACCTATAAAAAATGTATTTCAGGCATCAGTGACATTATCAGCTTCAGCTGAATGTGACTGAACGCCATCAAAGTAATACTCATCTGATCAAGAATTGCACCAGGTAAATAGCTGAATGTCTTCAAAAACAACGCAAGGGCATTCTGGAACACAACATCATCTCTCTCTAACTATTTATCACTGCAAATCAGTTTCTGAAGATTGCATTCTGCCCTCATTTGCTTGCCAATACGTCTGAGCAGCCCCAGAATAACCAACCCAGTTTATCATGCTCTTTTATTTTATCAGCCACCGGACTTTTTGATGATCTGCATAAACAGAGTTTCTGCAGCTTTTATGAAGGTAAATGTAGGACTTTTTAAAGACCTTTTTAAGACAAAGTAAAAAAAAAAAAATTTAATTGCATCAATATTTTCTTTATATGTAAATGTAGGAGCACAAAATAAGTTGTAATGGCAACACTTCAAAGTTTGAAAACACAACTTCCAATCAATCTCTATTATACTTTTAAAGTAATTTTACAAAAAAAAAAAAAGTGAAATTTTTTACATACTCTTAAATCAAAATTATTTTTACTTGAGAAGCAAAAGTCTTGAGAAGGGTTGTTTTCTGTGAAACTGATCAAAAATTTTGTTTTTGAGACTGATTAAAATGAGTTTATGGTTAAAAAGAACAAATACGCACCAATAGATTAGGAAAAACAACTGAATTCAAAGGGAAAATACGTTTTCATACCCCATTTACTGATATTTGTTCTTGTTTTTTTTTTCCATTTAATTTTGATCAATTCCTCAGAAAACAAGACTTCATTTGCAACTCAAGTAAATGTATCTTGATTTAAAGATGGTTAGATATTTGTATCGGAAAACAAGAAAAAAAATGCTGAGGAATATATTACTTTTTTAGCAATGCATGCAACATTTAATGCCATGACTTTATCAATTTAAGACTTTCTGCTCTGATTTAAGACTTTAAGACCTTAATTTGTGGAAGGATGAATTAGAACTTGTAAATACCTTTTTAAGACCTGCAGTAATGCAACCAACTACCATTTGTTTGGCATTTATGTGCCATTTAGAGAATGCCACAATAATAAACTAGTGTGGAAAACGGCATTGCAAGAAAATTGCACAAAACACCCATAAACGTCATGACTAGAATTTATGTCCGTCCAGAAGTAATAAATACAGATTATTTCATAGGCATAATGGCAAATACATAGTCTTACTTGTGGATATATAATATAGTTTGCTTGCTTGCCACAAACATAAGTGTCTTTCAAAAATCTGACCTTGCAATTTTCGCTGTGATTATTTCATCCTAAAATGAACTAATTACATTTGTGTTTGCCATGTCGAGTTCACGGTTTACCAAAACACACCAAATGAGCACATTGTTTCTGAACAATAGTTGAAGCCTCTCTCTTTTCCCTGTTTCCCAAGTAATTAACTTCATTCATTCTGAAGGGAAGCTCGCGCCGCACCAGGCAAGAACTCATTTAGACTGATGATTCAGAGCTTTGTGCATATGTAATCTGCAAGTGAGCGCGGATTCGTGGAAAGCAGTCATGTTGATTTCACATCAGATTTTAGCTATACAATTTCATATGCTTAAACACTGGAAGGGATTTGGGGATTATGAGAGGTAGATTGGTTTTCCATCTGATAATGGAGAAAAAGAGGATCAAGATATTGAGCAAAGGAGTTTAGCTGGAGGCAGGTTTTAAGCACATCTGTGCAAAGCACCCAGAGCTTTTTAATAATTCATGCGTCTTCTACACAGAAATTTGTCAGAGTGCAGTTTCTGTGCCAATAGATGTTACTGAGATTTTTAGCCTTAGGGTTTCTGCGAACAGTCCTCTAAACCTGCCATACGTCTCTACAAAACAAAAGAGAACATTAAAAAAAAAAAGATTATTCTGATGACAATTGCAGCCAGCAATTTTGCAAATAAATGTTTGGAAATTAAAATTTTACTAATGAAAACATGCACCGGTGATTCTGGGTGAAAACCAGTCATGATCATGAGCAGCTCAATTCTCATTATGCATAAAAAAACAATAATAATAATAAATAAATAAATAAAAATAATTAAAAAATAAAACCCTCCTTGTTATAATACCAATTTTTTTTATTAATTAATCAAATAAATAAAATATATATTATAAAAAAACAATTTAATTCATATTACATATTTTACATTGAAATTCAAAATTGTAATTACTTTATTCATATTATTTATCTTTATCATATACTGTATTTTCATTGCCACTTTCATGTTTTATATTTATGTACATTATATTATTTATACAAAACAGTCGTTTAATTATACTGTATTTATTTCTTTTTATTTTATTCATGTTAAATTATGTATTACAGTAATGATAATCTACTGTCATTGAGAAAAAATGGGAACTACATGGAACTGAAAAGAGAATTTCACTATTTTTAAAAGCCTATTATATTTAGGTTTATGCAAAATATAAATATAATTAGAGATATATATTTTTTTATATAAATGAATAATACATTAATAAATATTCATTTTTTCCCCTTTGATTTTGAGGTGAAACATAACCTAGACATGATTTTGTAAGATTTAGCCATCCACACACACACATAAAACACGTTAATGCAGTGGAAATGGTTTTTGCGAACTCTTCTGATAGACTCTGAGCTGTTAAAATAGGAATCACTCTTATTTCCAATCCACTTTAACACCTTGCACGGCGCTATTCCCATAAGACTTAACTAGGCATTCTTAGAAACACAACAAAACCCCCTCAGCTAGATTTATTCAGGTAGTCTAATTAATTAATTACAACTGTGACTTGCTTTACTGGCTTATGGATGTTAAATCCAAATGTGGCATCTGAAGTGCGGACAACAGTTGATCACGGTGAAAGCGCTGTTTACATACAGGGGTGAAGTTCTTGTAAGTGCAGTTTTCACCCCGGAACCTGCAGTCCAGCAGCATGTCTTCTAATTGGTGGCCCAGCCTGCCAATCATCTCTGTGGTGTCGAGCTGGTAGTCAGGAGGCGGGCTGTAGTTGGAGAAGTCCAGAAGATGCAGCATCCTCTCGCGGTGTCGACTGAGTTTGAGCATGGAAACGCTCTGGCGGTTGACCGTGTGGTTCAGGTGCATGATGTCCATCCAGTAGCCGCTGTGGTAGAGGTCAGCTTTGGTGAGGCTGGACATGCGGAGGAGGTTCTGGTTGCAGAACGTAACGGCCGGAAACGTCATGTTGTGAGACCAAACCATGTGGATCTTGGTCACGGCCGGGTAGGAAAGAAGGTACAGGATTCGATTCCACGACCATGTGAAGAGGAGCCCCAAGCAGACAAAAATAGCCAGGAGCCAAAACAAGCGTTGGGTTTTAGATTTGTATGGCGAGAATGCGTGTTTCAGCCCGTGGACTTTTGTTTTGAGAACAAATGCGGTCGTAGCGTCCTCAGCGCTGCGGGTTAAAGTCATTTTGAGTCTTTGCCGGCTGTTGCGTCTCTTGGCATCATCCATCAGAGAGTCTTTCTTTATTGCCTCCTGATTGGATGCAGACAAATCCTCCATAGTGTTGTTAAACTCTGAACACAGGCTGCAAAGTTTCAAAATGCATCATGCATTTGGTCTTAATGTAGAAACGTGATCCTGTGATTGATGATCACATTCATCAAATTAGCAATGGAAAAAATCCTAATGAATTCATTAAGCTTGAATATTCTGCATCATTGCCAGTCCATGCAAAGCAAAACGAAAAATACAAACAGGCAAAAAAAGATCTGTACGTTACCAAGCTGTTCCAACAAAGCTTATTGAGATAAATACAGCTAATTTCAATCTCATTCACAGCGCAGTTTCTCCAGGATCCTCAGGTTGATTTGTCTTGCACTTCAACAGATCAGATTGAGTTTTCTCTCTCATCCTTCACCTCTTCTCTCTTCTTCGCCTTCATTTTTTTGTACAGAACAACTATGTGAGACTGGCTGCAGATTCTTGTTGCTTTCCCCTTTGTGTGAGAGCGCCCAGCCCCTCCCGCTCGGCTCAAATTATTCTGTCGATGGATTTGCAGCAGGCATATAGATCCATTTGTCCCTGCTTCTTGCATTCCTCAGTCGGGAAACCCAGAAGCTTACATATTTCTTGTATTAAAGTAGAAAAATGACCAACTAAGAGCGCACTAGAGATTCCCGGAGGGTATGTCATTTATCACACTTGTTTTTTCTGTCTTCGTTGATGCTTTGGGGGCCTTTCACAACTGATTATTTTACATTAATATCAACAGTCTTCTCATGGGACATATATCGGTTTTATTAGTATAATATTTATGTGCTTTGACTCACAGATGAACTGTTGTTTACTGGTTATGCATGACGCAAAACTGATACAGTGGACATGCAGCTGATCTTTTATTTCTACAAAATCCTGTGCGGACACCTGTGGGACATCATAAAGTGCTATTATATTGATGTATGATACATATTAAAGTCTATACGTACAGTAGGGGGCCAAAAAGCCAGAGATCACACTTAATATCTGGGACTGGAAATAAACTGATGTCAATCTTTTCACTCAAATTATGGTTGAAATAAAATGAGCAAAAATATTATTTCAATTCAATTGGAAAAATGCATAATGGAGGAAATCTGACAAGTGATCTCAGACTTTATCATGTACAGTCATTTGCATTTAATTACACCAGGCGAGTATTTTTATATATTCTCATCCGTTAAAGCCCAGTTAAATCTCTGTTTATGCTTGCATTTTATTATTTTTCTTTGCTCCGTAACTTCCTTGCCTTCCTGAAAGAAAATGAGCATAAATATGACCTATAAAAAATGTATTTCAGGCATCAGTGACATTATCAGCTTCAGCTGAATGTGACTGAACGCCATCAAAGTAATACTCATCTGATCAAGAATTGCACCAGGTAAATAGCTGAATGTCTTCAAAAACAACGCAAGGGCATTCTGGAACACAACATCATCTCTCTCTAACTATTTATCACTGCAAATCAGTTTCTGAAGATTGCATTCTGCCCTCATTTGCTTGCCAATACGTCTGAGCAGCCCCAGAATAACCAACCCAGTTTATCATGCTCTTTTATTTTATCAGCCACCGGACTTTTTGATGATCTGCATAAACAGAGTTTCTGCAGCTTTTATGAAGGTAAATGTAGGACTTTTTAAAGACCTTTTTAAGACAAAGTAAAAAAAAAAAAATTTAATTGCATCAATATTTTCTTTATATGTAAATGTAGGAGCACAAAATAAGTTGTAATGGCAACACTTCAAAGTTTGAAAACACAACTTCCAATCAATCTCTATTATACTTTTAAAGTAATTTTACAAAAAAAAAAAAAGTGAAATTTTTTACATACTCTTAAATCAAAATTATTTTTACTTGAGAAGCAAAAGTCTTGAGAAGGGTTGTTTTCTGTGAAACTGATCAAAAATTTTGTTTTTGAGACTGATTAAAATGAGTTTATGGTTAAAAAGAACAAATACGCACCAATAGATTAGGAAAAACAACTGATTTTACAAAAAAAAAAAAAAAGTGAAATTTTTTACATACTCTTAAATCAAAATTATTTTTACTTGAGAAGCAAAAGTCTTGAGAAGGGTTGTTTTCTGTGAAACTGATCAAAAATGTTGTTTTTGAGACTGATTAAAATGAGTTTATGGTTAAAAAGAACAAATACGCACCAATAGATTAGGAAAAACAACTGAATTCAAAGGGAAAATACGTTTTCATACCCCATTTACTGATATTTGTTCTTGTTTTTTTTTTCCATTTAATTTTGATCAATTCCTCAGAAAACAAGACTTCATTTGCAACTCAAGTAAATGTATCTTGATTTAAAGATGGTTAGATATTTGTATCGGAAAACAAGAAAAAAAATGCTGAGGAATATATTACTTTTTTAGCAATGCATGCAACATTTAATGCCATGACTTTATCAATTTAAGACTTTCTGCTCTGATTTAAGACTTTAAGACCTTAATTTGTGGAAGGATGAATTAGAACTTGTAAATACCTTTTTAAGACCTGCAGTAATGCAACCAACTACCATTTGTTTGGCATTTATGTGCCATTTAGCGAATGCCACAATAATAAACTAGTGTGGAAAACGGCATTGCAAGAAAATTGCACAAAACACCCATAAACGTCATGACTAGAATTTATGTCCATCCAGAAGTAATAAATACAGATTATTTCATAGGCATAATGGCAAATACATAGTCTTACTTGTGGATATATAATATAGTTTGCTTGCTTGCCACAAACATAAGTGTCTTTCAAAAATCTGACCTTGCAATTTTCGCTGTGATTATTTCATCCTAAAATGAACTAATTACAAAGTCTGTCTAGCTCATTTACGTTGACAGAAATGAAACTGGTTCTTGAGCTCATTAGAGCTGAAAAGAGATTAAATTAATCTTCTAATCAATAAAATTTGCAGCTGCTTAGTGGCTGTATATCTCAGTCAAAGACAGAATCATTATTCCATAATATTCCAGCTGTGTTCCATAATATTCCATTCTTGTGTTTATTTACCAGACTTCTCAGGAATGAAGAACTATCTGTATTTCTTGCTCAGGTAACATGTTTCACTGCACGCTGATATAAATATAGATGAGATCCGGGTCTCTCAGCGGCGGCTAATTTTCTCCCAGTTATTCCTCCGTCTAGGATCATTAAACCTCATGGATTAATTTGTCTTTCACAGGCAAAACTGCAAGAGCTTCAAAAATCATCCAGTTTTCTGGTGCGATGTTTCTGCTCAACTTCTAAAATAATATTCAGATGGAAAACTTTTGCTCATTTCATTTTGATCATCTGAAGAGTGCAAAATGAATGCTTTCTGAATTCCCCCCAACTGAAATGATCAGTTCTCAAACTTTCTCACCTGATGCCATTTCCCCGAAAACAACTTATCAAATTAAAGCTTACATGAATAAATCAAAGTCGAAGTGGTCAGCAACTTTCCATTACAGTTTGGTTAACAGAAGCTCTTTTACATTTATTTTGACTAAAAATCATGGCCAAAATAATGTCACCTCTTGCATTTTTTTTAGGCGTTGGAATAAATCAAAATTGTTGCAAATATTCTCCATGATTTTCCATATCTGCTGAATTGGACAGTCTCCTATTCAAAACTTGTACACATCCTTTGACTTTTAACAAACATTCAGGCAAATCTGATCATGATTTCACCTACCAATAAATAAGAACTCTCAGCTATGATTGAAACATTGATTCATTCCCCATATTTGCCATACAGTTTTCCATATTTCCCCCCAAAATCAACACAGAAAAGGTCCTCCTCACATAGCATCTGGGCCTGATCATGCTGTAAATCCTCCAACTGCTAAACTCTGAGTTTAAAACAAGCACCTTGGGATGGTTCAAAACAAATCATTGGCCTTTTCTGAAGTGGCACGCAATGAATCCAGATCTCTATCCAATCGAATCCTAATGAAGATACCTGAAAACAGCGGTCGATAGATGACAGCCTTGAAATCTGGAGCATTTTGCGGAATAAAAATGAAGAAACTGTTGGAAGAGAGATGTAGGAATGTCTCTGGTGTCTGTGGGAAGTGTTTCATAGCAGAGCAACCGAACATTAAATCAAAAGTGTCGATAACACTGATCTGTGGGGTTTTGGTTCACTCCATCAAGGAAACACATGTGTGGATGAATTACTTGAGAAAAATGCCAATATTTTTGGCTATGAGTGTACAAGGACGATTCCCTCTTCGACAGCTCAGGGTTTCAGCCTTGCTTAATGGTACAATGATGATAGATTCATAAATCACTCCAAATAAGGCTTAAAAACCAGATCTTTAACCACTAAACTACACCACCAGTCAGATAAAATAGTGAGGGTAATTGAAAGAGATATGAAGATGGTTGAGCCATCAGACTGGGACGGTTTCTACCTGTCCCGCTGTCAACTTCTATTGGAGCTGATCGTGGCCGTTTATGAAAGCAGGACAGTTATTGCTGAAATACTGCTGAAGTGGATCAGTAAGTGACAAATGATTCAAATCACTTCTGTTTTGATTATTTAACAAATCAATGCTCTAATGCTCAATCTGTACTAAACGTGTAGGATTTACAGCCGTTTGGTAATAAACCTCAGCAATCCAAACTTTAATTATCAGGGAATAAAAGCCACATGACCAGCCTTTACAGAACATCTGTGAATTACAATCTTCATCTGCTTTCAAATTAGTACCTTTTCTCAGGGAACATCCTGGTAATGTCCCGAAGGAAACTTGTACACATCCTTTGACTTTTAACAAACATTCAGGCAAATCTGATCATGATTTCACCTACCAATAAATAAGAACTCTCAGCTATGATTGAAACATTGATTCATTCCCCATATTTGCCATACAGTTTTCCATATTTCCCCCCAAAATCAACACAGAAAAGGTCCTCCTCACATAGCATCTGGGCCTGATCATGCTGTAAATCCTCCAACTGCTAAACTCTGAGTTTAAAACAAGCACCTTGGGATGGTTCAAAACAAATCATTGGCCTTTTCTGAAGTGGCACGCAATGAATCCAGATCTCTATCCAATCGAATCCTAATGAAGATACCTGAAAACAGCGGTCGATAGATGACAGCCTTGAAATCTGGAGCATTTTGCGGAATAAAAATGAAGAAACTGTTGGAAGAGAGATGTAGGAATGTCTCTGGTGTCTGTGGGAAGTGTTTCATAGCAGAGCAACCGAACATTAAATCAAAAGTGTCGATAACACTGATCTGTGGGGTTTTGGTTCACTCCATCAAGGAAACACATGTGTGGATGAATTACTTGAGAAAAATGCCAATATTTTTGGCTATGAGTGTACAAGGACGATTCCCTCTTCGACAGCTCAGGGTTTCAGCCTTGCTTAATGGTACAATGATGATAGATTCATAAATCACTCCAAATAAGGCTTAAAAGCCAGATCTTTAACCACTAAACTACACCACCAGTCAGATAAAATAGTGAGGGTAATTGAAAGAGATATGAAGATGGTTGAGCCATCAGACTGGGACGGTTTCTACCTGTCCCGCTGTCAACTTCTATTGGAGCTGATCGTGGCCGTTTATGAAAGCAGGGCAGTTATTGCTGAAATACTGCTGAAGTGGATCAGTAAGTGACAAATGATTCAAATCACTTCTGTTTTGATTATTTAACAAATCAATGCTCTAACGCCAAGTGCAAAATTGACACCCTTACAATCTGTACTAAACGTGTAGGATTTACAGCCGTTTGGTAATAAACCTCAGCAATCCAAACTTTAATTATCAGGGAATAAAAGCCACATGACCAGCCTTTACAGAACATCTGTGAATTACAATCTTCATCTGCTTTCAAATTAGTACCTTTTCTCAGGGAACATCCTGGTAATGTCCCGAAGGACGTCTGCTGGTTCTGTAATGCATAATTCCATTAAAGCGGCACTGTGTGAACTTTATACGAGGTTTCATTCAATAAAATACATGTGCTTAAGCGCTAATTTGAAAACAGAATTTTAATGAGCTCGAGTGGAGCAATAAGCACTACGGCTGCGTCTCTAGAGCAAATGGCTATTTTTATGTATGTATGCAGCTGTGAATATGAATGTTTGAAAAGGGGATACTAATATAGATTAAGCTCCTTTTAAGGAAAAGTCATTTTTTTCTGGTGCAAAAATATATGACAACAAAAATATTCCTAGAATTCAATACTGAATATTTCTGTGTACAAAAAATGTAGAAGATTAAAGATTATTAGAAATATTTTAAAAAGGCAGCTAAAGAGACATTTTAACCCAAAGGTGGCGATAGAGAAATAGTGTAGCTATATGAGCAATAATGATATGGGAAAAAAATACCATATGCAAATACTTTAGATAAGATGTAACATTTAAGCACTTGCTTATATAAAATAACCACTTTAGGAAATACCCAGCATTTTTTTCTGCATGTTTATTCATTTTGGCATTTCATAAGTACTCTCCTAAGTTCTTTATATGAATTATTTTATAATACATTCACCAAAAAAGGCCTATTTCATGTGTCATATATATATATATATATATATATATATATATATATATATATATATATATATGTGTGTGTGTGTGTGTGTGTGTGTTATTTTACAATCATTATAGTTTTTAATATTAATATTTTGAAACAGTTTTTTTAATTTTCTGTTTTCATTTTAAATTTAGTTAACTTTTTATTAATTTTTATTTATGCTTTAGTTATTTTAGTACATCAAGTACAACTAAAGAAAACAAAACAAAAGAAAAGAAAAAAGAAAGAAACTAAATTAAAATGAGGAATGTTGCCTTGGCAAATAGACAAAATATTTTATTAATATACAAAAAAAATTTTTTAGTAAAACTTTATTTTATTTCAAGTAACAAAATATTTTTGTAATGTTTTAGTTAGTTTGTTGAGCAACAAAGCTGCAAAATAAAAAAAATAATAATTACATTTTAATTATATATATTTCAAGTAACAAAATATTTTTGTAATGTTTTAGTTAGTTTGCTGAGCAACATAAAGCTGCAACATTTAAAAAAAAATGAATTACATTTTAATTATATATATGAACATGAAAATACGATTGTGGTTTAGTGTTTTAGGAGAAAAAAAAAATCGGCCTTTAGAGCTAATTTCTATGAGACTAATGCCGTCCAGATAACATCTAGAAGTCCTGAAATTAAATCCTTCCTTTTTTTATTAGCCCATGATCCATATTTCAAGACTTTTATTGAATTCATCATAGCAGTTTTATTGAGTGCATCAACCCAGTGCACATGTGAGAGATATGAGCGGTTTGATGGGAGCAGCGTTCACATTTCAACAGGCGGTTGGGTCTGCCGTACGGCTGCACATCACTAAATCATGTCAAGTATCTGCGGTGGGCTGTCGATGAAATTTTAAAAGCACATCCCCAGACGTGTTTGAGCTTTACAGGGAGTCTGTGCTCAGACTAGTGAAGCGTGTATCAGAATGAACCCGAGCGAGTGGATGCAGACAAGGACGACCCGTCCTCATCCTTTACAGAACATCTGTGAATTACAATCTTCATCTGCTTTCAAATTAGTACCTTTTCTCAGGGAACATCCTGGTAATGTCCCGAAGGACGTCTGCTGGTTCTGTAATGCATAATTCCATTAAAGCGGCACTGTGTGAACTTTATACGAGGTTTCATTCAATAAAATACATGTGCTTAAGCGCTAATTTGAAAACAGAATTTTAATGAGCTCGAGTGGAGCAATAAGCACTACGGCTGCGTCTCTAGAGCAAATGGCTATTTTTATGTATGTATGCAGCTGTGAATATGAATGTTTGAAAAGGGGATACTAATATAGATTAAGCTCCTTTTAAGGAAAAGTCATTTTTTTCTGGTGCAAAAATATATGACAACAAAAATATTCCTAGAATTCAATACTGAATATTTCTGTGTACAAAAAATGTAGAAGATTAAAGATTATTAGAAATATTTTAAAAAGGCAGCTAAAGAGACATTTTAACCCAAAGGTGGCGATAGAGAAATAGTGTAGCTATATGAGCAATAATGATATGGGAAAAAAATACCATATGCAAATACTTTAGATAAGATGTAACATTTAAGCACTTGCTTATATAAAATAACCACTTTAGGAAATACCCAGCATTTTTTTCTGCATGTTTATTCATTTTGGCATTTCATAAGTACTCTCCTAAGTTCTTTATATGAATTATTTTTCACCAAAAAAGGCCTATTTCATGTGTCATATATATATATATATATATATATATATATATATATATATATATATATATATGTGTGTGTGTGTGTGTGTGTGTGTGTGTGTGTTATTTTACAATCATTATAGTTTTTAATATTAATATTTTGAAACAGTTTTTTTAATTTTCTGTTTTCATTTTAAATTTAGTTAACTTTTTATTAATTTTTATTTATGCTTTAGTTATTTTAGTACATCAAGTACAACTAAAGAAAACAAAACAAAAGAAAAGAAAAAAGAAAGAAACTAAATTAAAATGAGGAATGTTGCCTTGGCAAATAGACGAAATATTTTATTAATATACAAAAAATATTTTGTAGTAAAACTTTATTTTATTTCAAGTAACAAAATATTTTTGTAATGTTTTAGTTAGTTTGTTGAGCAACAAAGCTGCAAAATAAAAAAAATAATAATTACATTTTAATTATATATATTTCAAGTAACAAAATATTTTTGTAATGTTTTAGTTAGTTTGCTGAGCAACATAAAGCTGCAACATTTAAAAAAAAATGAATTACATTTTAATTATATATATGAACATGAAAATACGATTGTGGTTTAGTGTTTTAGGAGAAAAAAAAATCGGGCCTTTAGAGCTAATTTCTATGAGACTAATGCCGTCCAGATAACATCTAGAAGTCCTGAAATTAAATCCTTCCTTTTTTTATTAGCCCATGATCCATATTTCAAGACTTTTATTGAATTCATCATAGCAGTTTTATTGAGTGCATCAACCCAGTGCACATGTGAGAGATATGAGCGGTTTGATGGGAGCAGCGTTCACATTTCAACAGGCGGTTGGGTCTGCCGTACGGCTGCACATCACTAAATCATGTCAAGTATCTGCGGTGGGCTGTCGATGAAATTTTAAAAGCACATCCCCAGACGTGTTTGAGCTTTACAGGGAGTCTGTGCTCAGACTAGTGAAGCGTGTATCAGAATGAACCCGAGCGAGTGGATGCAGACAAGGACGACCCGTCCTCATGAAGATGCTTCTGTTTAAGCTGGATATAAGTGGTCCTGAAACTGCTCTACAGGGATCGCAGTTGATTTATCTCTATTTACAATGAGCTAAAGGGAAAACATTTTTTGTGGCAACTATCGATTTCTGCAGCTTTGCAGTTTGTGGCCTACAGAGGGATTTATCTGCAACTTTAAACAGATAGGAAGAAGCTTTTGTTGTTCAGATTTGATTTTTCAGCTTAAAATGTATTCGAGGGCTGAAAAACACATCTTAAATCAGAATAATGTGGTTTTGTTGGTTTTAGATGGCCACTGGTCCAACTGGTCTGTTTCGAAGGTTCGCATAAAAGGTGAAAATCAACAGCTTGGGAGACCTGATTAAACTAGCTAAGACCAGCAAACAACCTTATGCCAAGTGCTGGAGAAAAAAAATAAACAACACAGCATGATGAATCCACTCCTTCACAATCCTCATCTCTATACTCATATTTCTCAAGTGAACCTGAAGTTGTGAAACATCTTGCACATCTTTCACAATTTTGGTAAACTTATCAAAAAGTGTTTTTCTACAGACATTTTGCATTTCCTTCCTTTGCCAATCTAAAATTGCTTTTAAAAGGCCTTTTTAGAGCCATTTTCTAAAAATCCTATTAAAGGGGTCATATGATGCTATTTTAAAGATCATTATTTTGTGTATTTGGTGTAACAGAATATGTTGACATGCTTTAATGTTCAAAAAACACATTATTTTTCAAATACTTTACATTATTGTAGGTCCTCTATGCCCCGCCTCTCTCAAACACGTCGTTTTCAACAAAGCCCCCTCCTTTGACAAGCGCAGTCTGCTCTGATTGGCCAGCTGACCCAGTGCATTGTGATTGGCCGAACACCGCAAGCACGCGTCGGAAATGTAACGCCCCTTATCATAATCGCGAGCTTCAGCTTTCAAAGTAAATATCAAGACAGTTAATAATGTGGTTAGTTTTACCATCAGTTCAAGCCCGAAAGGGCAACAGAGTCGCGTGACAGACACAGTGATGATGCAGTACACAAGCCACGGTTAAGACAGCTGATGTGCTATGATTTCTGATAGGCTGTTCACTCTCCTGTGATGTGACCCTGTCCCCCTCACACACACACACACACGACACGTTACTCTGCACTGCACAAAACTCCACATTTGAACAGTCAATATAAAATACTTAAACTAGTAACAAAACATACTTACAGTCGCTGATTCAGAAGCACCAGATTGTCATAGCAAAGTCGGAATTTACCCTTTTTTTTTTTTTTTTTAGAAATAGCCTTTGTGCACAGCCAGCCTTGTACTCTTCTAGGTTAAAAAAACTGTCGTCCATAAAATGCGTTGCACAAATTCGAACATCTGGGTTGTGCTGTTCTGTTGTAAATAAACCTTAACCAATGATTCCTAATTGTATCTGCTTCTGGAAGGCCAAATAAAGTGCTTTTGCTTTCACACTGAAACACACAGCGTCTCCCTGACATGGCTGCATCAACACTACTGCTGTTCCTGAAACCACGCTTTCTTTCTTTGCGTGCACATTTGGGCGGCATTATGCTAATATTTCCACATCGTGACGTAGATATGTGGGGGCGTGTTAGAACGAGCCGTTTTAGGTAGGCGTGGTTGACTCTTAACTTTTATAAAGAATATCTCTTTGGATTTGAGACTTTAGTCTTTGCAACTTTATAGATCTTCTTTATGCACCAAGAGCTTGTAACACTCCAAAGAGAAAGGAAAACTTGAAATCGTATCATATGACCCCTTTAAAACAAATATATGTGTATGTGTATATATCTAAAATTAATTAATAATAATTATATATAATTAACTAAAAAATGGTTAATTTATAAATACATCCATATGTATTCATATTATACAATGTAAGCATTTATACGTACACACACAACTTCTTTTTTAATATATATATTTCATATACAGTATATATATATATATATATATATATATATATATATACAATCTTATTTATTTATAATTACATTATTTATATTAAATGTTATACAAATATAATACATTTTTATATATTTATTTGTTTTTTATTTTAATACATTTTTGTTTTTGTGCAGCATCACAAATCTTTTTTATTTATTAGTTTATTTATAATTATATTACATTATTTATAAATGGGTGTGTATTCCTGTGTGTGTGTGTGTGTGTACATAAATGAAGTATTTTGGGGTAAAAAAAAAAGCATGTTATTTGGTTATATGTTCAAGAATATTTAACTTTTTCAGTTACTGAAAAAAAAGCTAATTCAATAATCTTTTTTTTTTATCTCAAAAAACTTAGGCCAACTTCACTGCTGAAAAAACCCCCCTGTTAAATGAATTTCAATAATCCTCAAATCTCCATAGTCAACCAAAAAACATATTTAGCTTCAAATCCAGAAACAGACCCAGATTTGGGTTGAACAAACAATCTCTGTGCAGTTCATGCAGCCTATCTTAAACACAATCATATCAGTTTGCAGTGGAAAACATTTCATCTCTTTGATAACAGGGCCATCGTGTGGTCACAGTTCTCACACAGCACTTAAAGACTAGATAAAGGCCAACCTGAGTGCTCATAAATGATAGATGTTACTAGTGCAAAAGATAAATTATGAAAGCATCCTTTAAAAGCACACAAATTGGATTAATTTACACCAAAAACACCACAAATCCAAACCAAACAAGTGTGTCCCCCAGGCACTAACTGTTAATAACAGCACTATATAAAATGTTAGTTACAAGCAGTAATCCAAGCAGATTCGCATTTAAAGTTGCTAAAGGGAGACCCGAGGCACTCCGTCCGAATGATTGAGTGAGTCAGAAGCTGGCGGAGGAATGAAATGAGTTGCACCGCTGCTTGGCTGCTTCTGTATTCCCTAAACGCAGAGTCTGCCGGGAGACGAGTGTGTCTGTATCAGTAAATAACAGATGCTGTTTTCTTCAAACCCAGGGCCTTGTTCTGCGACTCCGAGCGCAAGCAGGAGAAGAAACAGACCTGTTCTGTCACTCGCAGAGCGTGAACAACCTGCCTCGGGTTTAATACCTACACTAACTCAAGATTTGGAGTTAGTAAAGAAAGGCTGGACTCTCTTCAAGGATCAGTTCATCCAAAAATGAAAACAGTGTCATGTTGCTTTTAAACCTGTACTACTATTTCTGCCAAAAAAATATTAGATATTCTGAAGCTGAATAATCTACTGGCCATTTTTTCTATGCAATGCAACGTTAAAGCTTGAGAAAGATGCAAAAAAGTCTATGTGATATATTTAAAATCTTCTGGAGCCGTATGATAGATTTATGCAAGGAACAGACTGAAATTTTAGTTCACATAAAATCTTGACAACCACCCTAGCTATCCTTGGCATGTCAATGAGAGTTGCCATAAACTCAACATGAAATGGCATTTACAACCCGTTTTGCTTACATAATCTTTCTGAAATAATTCTTAGTGCAACGGGATATTCAGATAAAAAATGTGGAGCAAGACCTGCTTTATTTATTAGGATTTGATTGGACTGGACTGCGAATACATTACATAATGGAAAATAAAAATGTGTTTTTTTGGGGGGTGGGGGTAATCTAAAAAGTAGGAGGGATCTGTGATGTCAAATATTTCTTAATTTATTTATTTTCAACAAAGTTCTAGAATTATTTAAAGTTTCAATACTGGCTTATTTTATGAGGCAAAACAATAATTACTAATAAGTAGTTTATTTATTTAAGCAGAATAAATTGTACATTAAAATAAGATATGCATTATCCAAAATGTATAAATAAACACATTCACATTTTATAAATAATGTAATATTAATATAAAAAAAATACTGTAAATAAATAAAGAGATTTGTGATGTCACACAAAAACAAACATTTAATCAAATATATAAACATTAAAAATGTATTATATTTATATAATAAATACAATAAACGTGCATTTAAAAAATGTAACATGTAATATAAATAATACAATTATAAATCAATCAATAAAAAGATAAAGAAGATTTGTGATGTCACAAAATTCAATTCTGGAATTACTTAAAGTTGCAATATTGGCATATTTTATGAGGCATAATAATAAGTGTATTATATTTACATCATAAATAAAATAAGCCTGTATATTTTATTTGTAATAAAGGAAAAGAAATAAAGAAAATGAAAGAAATGAATGAATGAAAGAAAGATGTGTGACATCACAAACAAACATTTATTATTACTACCTCTGGAATTTTTTCATCATTATTATTATTATTATTATTATTAATACTTAATTCTGGAATTATATTATTCTTATTGTTGTTATTGTTGTTGTTGTTATTAATAATAATAATACTTAATTCTTGAATTATTTACAGTTGCAATACTGGCATATTTTATGAGGCATAAAAATATACAAAAAAAGAGAGATAAAACAAGCATAACTAGGAACATGCATTAAAGAAGTAAACATTTATAATATTAAAGGCATATTTCATGTATATACTGTGTACAAAAGTAAAAATCACATTCACAGCTTTATTAATAATAATAATACTTAATTCTTGAATTATTTACAGTTGCAATACTGGCATATTTTATGAGGCATAAAAATATACAAAAAAAGAGATAAAACAAGCATAACTAGGAACATGCATTAAAGAAGTAAACATTTATAATATTAAAGGCATATTTCATGTATATACTGTGTACAAAAGCAAAAATCACATTCACAGCAAATGCACTTTGCACCAAATTACTAAGTACTCTCATTAGCCTTGTTAAAACAATGTTTCAGTTTCATGACTATATTTTCAATAGTGTACACTTTTAACAATAACTTTTAACCCCTATTGACTTTGACTGTACGTGCATCACTGTAAATATGATTATGATTTGAATCAAGATGATTTTCTGTGGTGCACATACAGTGTGATGTCATCAATAAAGCTTGTACTGAAACCTCCCGCTTCCTTTAATGTGCCGCGCTCATGTTTGTGTTGGCAAGCAGCGAGTTCAGCATATCATTACATGACTGTCTGTGCCAGAACAAAACACAGCATCATGACAAATATTCACAAGCCCATACAACAAGATTGCTGGAGAAAGAGCTATTGATCAAATGATGCACGTGTCCATTGAATCAGGCAGACCGCAGCTGAGCCTCGCCGTATTCATTTGACATAGCGACACAGATGCTGATCCGATCTCATCTGAGATGACCATCAGCAGACCATCACACCCACAGCCGGCTAGCGTTACCATCCCAGGCTGCATCAGACGCAAATGAAACATCATTAGGTGAGAACATAATGGCCAAATGTTCGACCCAGGAGTATTAATCACAATCTAAATTAATTATAGATGCTTTAAAAGAGATCTGAAATGTTTGCTCGTGCATTTGAGCAATTACTCATTCGATTTCCATACCACAAACAGTATTACAGTATATTGAAAGTTTTAATCAGCTGTACAAAAGGGCATGTATTATTTGGGGAAATCTCGGTTTACACTGAAGTGGTAATGAAATCCTGGAGTGATGATGGAGTGCTATGTGTGCTATAGATCTGTTACAGCATTATGGGAAACAAAAGCTCTGCACATGGGAAAGAAATACGAGACACAAGGTCACTGCTGGAGACGGATGGAGAAAGGCTGTGAGCCTCATTTGTTATTCAGAAACAAAACAAAACAAAAGAGAAAAAGGCCAGTCTGTCTGTGCTCTCTAATGTGATGCAAACCTTCAGAAAGATCTTCTCAAATGTTCTGGGATTTTTCACCGGGTTCGTGACACCAGCCATCTGATCGATGGATTTATTTCCTGATGCCGCCGAGGCATTTCCTGTGTGTTTTTCACTACCACAATTTGATGCTATTTTAGGTTCACAATGAAAGGAATCCATCATAATGATCCTGTGATGTATAACACAACTTCTGGAATACGGCATTAATAAAATAAACACTATCTGACAATTTAACATATGGGTAATAAACTGTCAGTGTTCAGTTTTAAATGAGGGTGATCAATCAAGAAGTCTAGGAGAAGTGTTTGACAATGATCTGCAACTGCATTTTACCTTTTATTTTTTATTCATGATTTAGGCAGCATTTAACTGGATCAGATTAAGTGATTTTTTAAATTATGCAATTTGCAATATTGGCACATTTTATGAATCAAATGAAAGCAAAGCAAAAAAAATTTTTTTTAATAAAATAACAAGTGTATATTATATAAATGAATGAATGAATGAATGATCAATTATAAAATATTATATTTATATAAATATATAAATATATAAATAATTAATAGGCATTATCCAATAATACACACATACATACGTACATAAATATAAATAAACATATGTACATTAAATGAATGAATGAATACATAAATAAAAAACAAAAAGGTAAAGAAAAAAAAACATATATTATCCAACATATATAACACATTTTGCTTTATTTAATGAACGTGCGTTTATTTTTTATGCATCTATATATTTTGGATAACACATTTTTATTTTATTTATTTAATGTGTTTATTCAGAATAGAATAGAACACTGACCCCACCCCCCACCCCGACGAACCCAAACCCCTCAGTAATATGAACCCTGGCTAACCTGACACTACCTTCACCTCGATATCTTATTATTACGTTGCAATATTGCATTTAAGGCCACCTTAGGGGTCATTTCTCAAAGATGGAATCTAACTCTGGAAATAATAAACTTCAAGTACAGGTACATTATTTCAGTTCAGAAGAAACACATTGTGGGTCTAATAAATGTTGCTTCCCTGGTGCATCGTGGGTTTGAAAAATAATTAAAAATTATTTGTCAACTTAAAGCCGTTTAAAAGTATAATTCGGTCCAGCAAAAGTCCTTAGCCTGGGAAATTAGATGCTTTTGGTTTGCTGTTTCTGTTTAGAGCGATTCAGACTCCCGGCTGGCAGAAACAAGCTCATTAGTGTGGGCAGCTGTTGGCTGTGTGACTAAGATGGAAAGGAAAGGGGCTCAGTACATTCTGCTTCTGTTAGCTCCATCTCTCCCTACAGCACTAAATCAATGCCACATCCATACATTTCATCCCCAAATCACTCCATCTCATTCCGGCTCACCCTTATGCTACTCAAGCAGAACCGCAAAGGCATCTTTACACCCATCTCATCCCATAATACTCCATCTAGTACCCATCATCCTCCTTTCATTTTCAGAGCCACTGCAACAACCTATCATCATGAGATCTGTTCAGACATGCCTTCATTTCAAAACAAGCTCATGCCGGACCAAATGCTACACCATTTCCATCTGCTTTTGAAAGAGAATATCGCAATTTTTCTTTCATTCCAAAACAGAAACAACATCATGTCTAAGCTCTAGGTATGTTGTGCTTGGCCCTGCAATTGCTGTTATACATACATGTGTATTTTTATTTATATTGAAACAATTTTATTTAATTGAGTTATTATTAGGGGTGCCAATCGATTCATATATTTAATCGCAATTAATCACATGATTGTCATGAGTTAACTCGTGATTAATCACACTTTTTTATCTGTTCTAAATGTACCTTTAATACTTTCAAGTTTTTAATAATCTAATCAACATGGGTATGGAAAAATATAAATGCCTTATGCAAATGAATGTTTATTATTAGTGAAACCATAGTCAACATAGAGCATGAAGACTAGACATGTATCAAAGGTCATAGATGCTTTTCAAATAACTTGTTCATGTCTATTAGACACATGAAAAAAAAGAACATAGAAATACCAGGTTCCCATTACTTCTCTTTCTTTGCACTGAGTAATTTACTTACACAAGTCTGTTTACATTTTCGCACAAAAGGGCAGCTCACTTCTTCTGAACATGCAAAATGTACATTTATTATTTATTAATCTCCATTTCTCCAACTACGGGCTAGGACACGGGTCAAACAGAAAATGTGCGCTGCATTAATCGCGTGTTAATAAAATTAGTGCCATTAAAATTAATTTATGTTAATGCATTATTAACGTGTTAATTTTGATATATATATATATATCAAAATTAACACGTTAATATCGTTGTATCTGGTCGGTATTGAAAAGTCCATTTTTAATTTTATGCAAAATGCGATAGCCGTCGTGTTATTCTGTCATGTTTTCTCCATATTTATCCAAAACCGCGACAAACGCCAATCTTTCCACACATTGTAGACAGTAACGGTGCTTTGAATACACCCGGCATCCTAGTTTTCCCTCATCTATTTTGTACTTTGTGATCAACAAACAAACAAAAAAATTAGGGCTGCACGATAAATCGCATGTGATTTTCATGCGCATCTCGTCAGTAAAGCCGGTTCCGTGATTAGTAGTAAATCTCCATCACGTGCGTTCAGATGGAGCGGCATTTAATACACAGAGCCGTAGATCACTGACAAGCTACTCAATATCGCGTTCATAATCGCAGATGATATAACGCGATATTGCGTAGCTTGTCAGTGTAAGTGTTTTTATTAATGCCATTAATGTTTTTGTTAATACAGCGTATAGCACTAGTCAACTAAATGAATGTAACATGGCAAAGATGAATGCAACTTTGGAAGTTGAATGTAAGGGAAATGTCATTTTGGAATTTCTGTGGTCTAATGTGATATTGTTGTTCATGTTCTTGTTCATGATGAAATTTTCTTTTATTGTTGTAATTAATTTATAGCATTAACAAGATGACCCGTTGAATTCATTTTGGGAGCGATGACTGATTGAATGTATTTTTAGTCTAGTGCCTGCATAAGTTTAGTATTGACCAAGTTCAGAGGCTGTCATATGTGGCTCAACTTACTTTGTTGTGTATTTTCAACAGTTTCAATATGAAAAATAACTTTTATATTGATTCAATGGATTTATTGCATTTTGAAAAAGAAAAAAAAAACCTGTCATGGATTTATTGCATTTTGGAGGGGGAAAAAAACATTTTTTATAATAAATCTTTGAAAATCTAAATCTGGATTTGAATTTTTAATGTTGTTATACTGTAACCTAAAGATGCTATGTGAAAGTTTGAAACAGAAAATAGTGGTTTTCATCTTGCCACTTTCTTGGTGAAGAAAACACATTTTTACTCAAATTAATCAAAATGGATTTATAGCGTTTTGGAACCAAACTCTTCATATATATATATATAAAACACCATTAACACAGCTAAAAATATACATTTTTAAATTTTTTATTTGCATATGAAATATTGTTTTATTATTTTAATTAAAATAATCAAATTTAAAAATCAGAATTATATAAATGAATGAACGATACATTTAATTGTTTTGTTAATTTATTTTGATTATATATGTGTGTGTGTGTGTGTGTGTGTGTGTGTGTGTGTGTGTTTAAATTAACAAAACTAAATAAAATATAAATTATGTAAATGTGAAATACTTTTTTATTTAGTTTAAATAATATAATTTATCAATCTAAATTATATAAATTAATGAACAACATATTTAATCGATTTGTTAATTTAGTTTGATTATATTTGTGTGTGTGTGTGTGTGTGTGTGTAGTATAACAATAATCAGACATACATACATACATACAGGGATTGTACTTGGCTTACTTAACATTCTAAATGTATTTTCTATTTAACATGAATTAATATAACATATAATGGCTCTGGTACAGTAAGGACTCAGGCCAGAACACCATGGTGCTGAATAATTACCATTTTGATAAACAATCATTTTTAGATGTTACTTCAAATAATACTATGGATTTCCTATACATGAGCAAATAAATAAATAAATAAAATAATGCTACATGTTCACATCACCATGGTAGCATGTCCAAAAACACTTTGATAACAGAGTACTTTTTGTTTGTGCTGTGAGATGAGTCTAGTGCCTGAAGAGACCAGAGCATCTAATGCTATTATGAAGCAAAGCATGCTATCCCATTATTAGGCAGCTAGTGTGATGTGGCTGTAAAACAGCTTATGTATCAGATGCACTGCACAGTCATACTGTTTTCCTTGCAAAATTACCCTGGAGTGACCAGAACGTAAGCCATAATACTCTTTCCGCTGTTGCCTTGGGTACGCTAAGTTGGCAGGGAGCTAATATTTTGAGCTGCTCTTAACTGACTAGCTCATTTACGCATTATACAAACTAAAGAGTCCTGCTGGGTATGAAAGTTCCCGCTGAAGTAAAAGGCACAAACAGAGGCATTCCCACCAACAAGTACTGCAGTGTCCAATCTTATTTGAACCTACTACTGCTGGGCGAGCTAATGCAGGAATGCCAAGTCGTTTAGCTAACCATAGCGCTTATGTGTTTTTGTTGATGTTTTTAGTGTAAATAACACACACCAAGACAATTATCTAATATTTTTAATAGCAAGGCCTTCAAATCCTAGCATGGACTTCCTTATGCCAAGTTTTTGACAAGTACCATGGTATTCTTGGAAGTACTGTATTCATTTATAGTCACTATAATTTGTAAATATAATTGTATTCAATTTCAAAGCATATTATACAATGTAAAAAATGATTTTTCAAAGTTGTAAACAAAGATTACAAGAGTACTTATTAAAGAAAGTACTATTTCAGTTTACCAAAGTACAGTAGGCTACATCACTTGTTTAAATTGCGGGGGGGGGTTTGTGTGCCTAAATAGCAATTATTTCTAACACACTCTTCTAAAGTGACACTATACCAAGACAATCTCATTTTTAGAGAGTTTTTATTCAAAGTACCATGGTAAGACCTTGGAAGTACTATATTCATAGTCACTTTAGATTTGTAAATATGATCGTATAAGAATATGCTTAGAAAATCAGTACAGTGTTATTTTAAGTTGAGAATAAAGCACATGATTTATAAGAAAATACTATTTTAGGGAAAAAGAAAATGATCTTATTTTTATGTTAGCATGGCCTTCATAGTCTAGTACTGACCTCCTTATGCTATTTTAAAAACCATGGTATTCATATAGTCACTGTAGTTGTGCAAGTGTGATAAGAATATGCTTAGAAATTGAGAACATTGATTAAAAAATGATTTTTTTTTTAATTTTGGAGTATTGGAGTAATAATTATATTTTGGTCTTTCTACTTCAAATGTTCAATGTCAAATTCAAATTCAATGTCATTCGCCATCTCTTTACGAATATTTGAGAAAATCACGGGCCCTATGGAATCCGCTTTATTTTCCCCCAAAGTCCGTTTTTTATTTTTATTTTTTTTCAGTTTAAATTTTTCTGGATTCTGTCCCGTCCCGTCCCGTCCCGTCAAGACTTTTAATGGTTCAATTAAATGTTATTAATCAAAAAGCATGACTAATTAATTTAAATCATGAAACTTAAACAATTTAACAGCAATTTATTAAAAATAAAATTTTTAAGGCCCTATGAAATGTTTTATTTTTCTCAAGCTCATTTTTACCATTTTCTGGATTTAATTTGATTGGTTTCATTAAATTCTAATAATCAAAAGCATGTCCAATTAATTGATTTTATAAAAAATAATGTTATTATTTTTTTATTTCTTTTTTTCTGAAAAACTATTTTATGTATTTACATTTTTTCTACTAAATAAATTCTGGTAAATATTCCTTAAAAATAATGTTTTAATATTTCTGTCACAGTTTCGGCAAGATATAGCGAACTTTTGTTTTGATGGGGTTTTTCTCTGTTTATGTTATGAAGATAGTTTTTCTCAAAAGAAACGCTAAAATGCTCATGAAGTGCGTCTCAGAGCAGTTCTATACAGATTATATTCATGTGTTTATGTACTCATACTTTGAGGCGGCAGAGGCCGAAAATACCATGAGCGTCACGTGCGCTTCAGTATGTGTGCAGTAAACGAAACCGCGCATCTGCGCCATTCATTCACACTGAGACACTATTATACGATTTCATATTTAAATAGTATTTTTGCAGCTTAATATTCACAGACACTAGTCCACATCACATTTTGATTTAAGTGTACTGACCTACGTTTGATTTATCCATTCAGAATTTGGCAAATTCCGTGACATTCCGTGTTGTAAATTCCATTTTTATGACAAATTCACTAGCAATTTCTGAGTTTTTTTTTTTTTTCAAAGTACCATAGCGTTACCATTTCTGTACAGTGCTGTTGCATTACTTTAGTAAAGGTTGCAACGTAAATGTGATCATGTTAATACAACAACAATGACGTTTAAGTAGCTTATACAACAAATCAATTTTCCTGGTTCCAGTATCATTAATTATGGGAGCGCTGTCATTAAAACATTGAGACAACATTCCCGTAACACAACATTGATTAGGCCGCACCATAAACCGATTACTGAAAGACAATCCTGTGGTTGGAAACTGCACACTTCACCGCTAGATGAAAGATATTATGTAGACACGTCCACTGCCAACAAAACAATTAGTCTCGAGTCTTGACAGCAGCTTGAGAGACAATTTTATCATGATACACGGCTGACTTAGACGATCAATGGTTGTGCTTGTGTCTCCGTAAACTAATGGACAGCAGCCACTTTACACAAGGCATCAAATACAAACGCTTCTAAAATGATCTGGTGCAGAAACTGACTTTTAGGATTGTTTTACACAAACCTTATCAGCTCATCGACTGCTTTATCGATTGCTTTTGTTGCATTTCATTTTAGTTTTTGAGGTAATGAAATGTTAGAACATGTATTGTTTGCGTGATGAAAAGTTGCACGTTTCTCTGCTTGTTTTGGTGGGCTTGGCTGTATTAATGCAGCAGTTAAAAATCATATCATGAGCCGGAAAAACTCAACAGCATTAGTGGCTAACTGATGGATATATTTCTTGCTAATGATCTCTGCCAGACTATCAGACCACCGTGCCCAAGGCTTGGGAAACATATGCACTCGATGAAGGCATTCATACATATTTAATCAAATCCCTCTAAACTTAGAGCTGACTGCACAGCTTGAATTACCGATATTCAGCTGAAATCGAAAGTCTAGTGCAAGCAGGGACATGACAAATCCATCATATCTACAGACCCAAAAGCAGATGCTTTGGATCTCGACGACCGTGTCGTCCTGAACCCTGGTGTTTATAAAAGCAGACCTTCTTCAGCTCAGCGGCTTCTGCTATGATGGATAAGATCAAGTTTTGGATATGTTGCACAGACACTTGATCAGTGCAAAAGGACAGATTCTTTTTAGAGCAACAGACCCTGTGCGCGGCTCCACTTTCATTACTCAAATCAATGGGCCATATCATTGAAATGCAATCCTTTTTCTCCAGGCTTTGACAGCCATTTGCTGGCGGACTAAGACGTTTTCTAGCACAAGTTCCTTCAACAGAGAAGAAATGTAAAGGTCACATGCACACACTTTCTAATTGCCTAGAAGGTTCACATTTTTGGTGATATTTAAAGAAAGTGGAAAGTGGTATTTTCAGAAGTAGCGTTAAAATCGATCGAAATTGAGTTTGTCTGTCGTTTCAATTAAACAACAATCAGGATTAACCTCAAAACTTAGAATACCCACTAGAATAGAATACTTACACTATAGGGCTTTTATTGTTTTGTTTTCTTTATTTGATGACTGGACATGACTAGGGATGCACTGACATTATTTTTTATTCATTATCATTATTTTTTGTTATATATGGTAGCAGTGTCCAAAATTAGATCGTTATAAATATTCAATATATAAATTTGATTTATATATAATATTGTATTTCACACACACAAACACACACACACACACAAAATAGATTAATATATACAAAATAGATTGGGCTGTTAGTATTATATACTTGGCCATAATATTTATTATATAATGTTATAGATTATAGAATATAAAAATATATACTGATATATTGCTATGGCCAATTACCTACAGCCATAAAATATTTAAAACAATATTTTAAAAACTATATATATGGCTGAAGAAAAACAAAATGAAGACTTTGGAGTGGCCTGGTCAAAGTCCTGACCTGAGTCCTATTGAGATGCTGTGGCATGACCTTAAAAAGGCGGTTCATGCTCGAAAACCCTCCAATGTGGCTGAATTACAACAATTCTTCATAGATGTGTGGACCAAAATACTTCCACAGCGCTGTAACAGACTCATTGCAAGTTATCGCAAACGCTTGATTGCAGTTGTTGCTGCTAAGGGTGGCCCAACCAGTTATTAGGTTTAGGGGGCAAACACTTCTTCACACAGGGCCATGTAATTTTGGATTTTGTTTTCCCTTAATAATAAAAACCTTCATTTAAAAACTGCATGTTGTGTTCACTTGTGTTATCTTTTACTAATATTTACATTTGTTTGATGATCTGAAACATTAAAGTGTGACAAACATGCAAAAAAATAAGAAATCAGGAAGGGGCCAACACTTTTTCACACCACTGTGTGTATATATATATATATGTGTGTGTATGCATGCATGTATATATATTTATGCATGCATATTTATATATATATAAAATATTTTATTTATTTTAATTATTGCTATGGCCAATTATCTACAGCCAGGCCATAAAATATTTTAAAACAATTATACATTTTTAAAGAAATTATTGCTAAGGCCAATTCTCTACAGCAAATCTATTTTGTCTAAATTTATAAAAAATAAAGTCAATAAAATAAATTTAAATATCACAACATTATAATGTATATTTATGAAAACTGTATATTAATTTTGAGATAACTTAAACACTAAAAATGTTTAAACTCAAAATAAAAACTTTAAAACAAAATTACACAATAAGACATCCAGTATTATCCATTATACCAATTAATTGGGGGAAAAAGGCTAAAAATTATTTGATCCTGACATATCGTGCATCACTATAAATGACCAACGGGACAATCAAACAGCTTTAAAAAGCGATCACCCCAGTCAAAAGCGGTTAAAATGCCTAAACCCTGTCCATTCAGTGGACATCTCTCCACCTTTACTCACAGTTGTGAAGTTCTCCGGCCCGCACTCTTTTCCACGATACTTGCAGTCCAGCAACATTTCTTCAATGCTGTGGCTAGTCCTCTGTACAAACTCCAGCATGTTGAAGGTCTTGCTGGGGAAGAACTTGCTGTTGTCCGGCGGCTGTCCCAGGGCAGCCATGAAGTCATCGAAGTCGCTTTGCTCCACACCAAGCAACCCCGCCATCCAGAAGAGATCGTTGCGGATCATTTTGGAGCGTCTGAAGCTGTTGTAGTTGCAGAGGGTGATGGCCGGAAAGTACATGACGGGACTGTCCATTTCGTCCAGGATGGTGACGTGAGGATAGCTGAGGTAGTCCATCACAGCTCCGGCCACCTGGTAGAGGAAGATGGACAGCGAGGAGAGGAACGCTGCTGCCCAGAGCAGACGTCTGACGGTCACTCCTCCGGGGAGGAAGATGTGGCTCAGGCCATGAAGGGTGCAGTTGGCTCCGAAAACAGTGATGTCTGACGGCCGGGGCTGATCTTCGTCTTCGGCGGAACCCATCGCGATGGACTGAGCGGTGAGCTAGCGATCTAAATCTAACCTCTACGAAGTCTGGATTGTTCGGAAGTGAGGGTGGTGCGCTCTAAATCGGATTGTAACACCCCCATCCATGCGGGTAGGTTCGGAAACATGAGCTGACCATTTTGATGCTGACAGCGGTTTTCGTTTTGTGCATTCTTGGAGGGCAAAGAGGGCCAAAGATTGAGTTTCGTAGGGATGAAACTTAGTCTCTTAATAGATAAAGGATGAGGAGATGCCCATGAGAAACCATAGAAATTAATCAATAATGAAGTAGTCAAAAAATCCAATAGCAAGCAGAGAGGAATGTAAGGCAATTGGTCTATAGGTAATTATCTAGAGTATTAAACTTCGTCTCGCACCATTTGTGCAACAGACGTGCACGATACTTCAAATCGAGCAGCTCGTGTGCTATTACTTCTCAGAAGTGATTGCACTTTTTTTTACCTGGTGGATGGGAAAACATTCCCACCGAAGCAAGGACCGAGACCAGGATATCGTAGAAACTTCAGGGTGGGATCCTTTGATTTGAGACAGTAAGTAACCACATAGCAAGCACCAAAAACACCCTGGCAACCACAGCAATGTGCTGAAAATCGTATGACAATACCCTAAAATAATAATAAAAATACCCTAAAATAGCGATGGTGAGATGGCACTACTGACACACACACACACACACACAAACAATTATAATCTGAGATAACAGTCTGAAAATGTATTACGGTCATTAAAAAAAATACAATTAATTTTTTTTATGTTTTATTAAATGCAATAAGGCTGCATTTATTTGCTAAAAAAACAGTAAAAAGAAGAAAAAAAAATATTTTTGAATATTATTACACCTTAAAAATCACGGTTTTCTATTTAAATATATTTTAAAATGTCATTTATTCCTGTTATGCAAAGCTGAATTTTCAGCATCATTACTCCAGTCTTCAGTGTCACATGATCCTTCAGGAATCATTCGAATTCATTCTAACATATCCATTGTTGAAAACAATTGTTCTGGAAATCCTGATCCCCCTCCCCCTTTTCTTTGATGAACAGAAAGTTCAACAGAACAGCATTCATCTGAAATAGATATCTTTTGTAACATTATAAATATCTACTGTCACTTTTGACCAATTTAATGCATTCTTAAATGCTGATAAACAATAAAAATACTATGCAAATGACTGATAATATTGCAAAGCATCAACCATCAGCATAAGAGGGAAAAAATTGGCATTGAGTAACAGAGAAAAAACAAAACTAAATGAACAGATGTGGAACAATTACAATCAAATCAACTGCAATTATTGTTTTAATGAAGAATCTTTTGTGTTCCAAACCTGTCAATCATACAGGTTTGGAACGACATGAGGGTGAATAAATTATAATAGAATTGTAATTTTTGGGTGAACTATACCTTTAAATACTCCCCCCAAAATAAAGCAGAAGATAGAATGTTTACTCGCTTAAAGACAAAATTGATCGTTTTAGTTATTTACACTAGTGCAGCCAAAAACTCAACAGTGCTTGATAGATTCCTTACTTTTATTGTTCCCAAATTGCGTCTATCCATTTACTAGCTATTATCTTCTGTCCATTACAGATCTAATCGATCTTCCCGAACAGCCAGACACACACAAATAATTTCACAGAGAAAAAAAAAAAAGGACTAGGAGGGAAAACGAGTTACTCCGGCCATGTGCGTTTAGCAATTAATCTCTTGGCAGCATTCGGTCACTGCAATTCTGAAATCAGTGGAGCACGGCAGACTCTCATAATGCCGCCTCCAATCTGAAGCCTTAACACGCCGCTTCCTTCACATCAGCATTTCAGTGTGCAGGGGCCCATACGAGTCTTCACCCCCGTTCAACATCCAGAGAGCTGCATTCACACGTGTTCAGATTACTGATCTCAGCTTTCAGGGCGCTTTCATATCCCGCGCCCTGTTTCCCAGACATGCAGGAAATGTCAATGTTAGTATATGAAGAGCGCCAAATCCACTAAGCTCCTATAAAAGGGAAGTCTTAAACCGGCGGAGTACGGAGGAGCCGGGAGAGAAAATCCATCAGGCAGGAGAACCCAACAGACAAGGATCTCAAAATGAGGATGGCTTTAATTTACAGTATTAGATTATGTAATATGTGACGTAAACGACTGCCACTGTATACAACACGCCATCTTATTGAGAATCAGTAAGACTCTAGATGTTAATTATCATTAAATCTAATGCTTTGCTGCTTTAAAATGTGACATTTGACATTATAAGCTACAGACGTTCAATACTGCCTCCTGCTGGTAATTTTCCCTGCTGAGTCAAGCATTTATCTTCAACAGCATGAACAAGACCTTTCAAATATTGACCTGAATGTATAATGTGGCACACAATTAAAAAGGCCCAAAAAAGCACTTGGTCATACCTGCATAAGGTACTCAAAATGATATCTGCAAAACAAGTGATATTAGATCTTTTCTAAGAAATAAAACTTCATATCAAGACATTTTTTGCTATGCAAAACAAAATTTAACACAGGATTTATGGGCATATTCCACTAATGTTTCATAATAACAAAGTGTCCTTTTAAAAAATGCAATATCAGTTGTTTTTATACTTTTAGAACTTAAATTTTTATTTTTTTTGCCACTTTGCTTATTTATGATGTTCTCAAACTTTTTTGACCAATACATTTTCATGCCATTGCTAGTTGATGGTAAAGCCTGGCTAACGGTTTTTAAAAATAGTTTTTATTCATATAGATTCACTAATGAAACATTCAGAATGATTAATGAACCAGTTGAAAAAGAATGATTCACTTACAAATCAGGTTTTCACTTGCACACAAAAGTAATATCTATGAAATTAAATCTTGAAATGTTGAAATGAAATGAAATGTTATAAAGCAGATCTAAAGCAGAATGTGTGTGTGTGTGTGTGTGTGTGTGTGTGTGTGTGTGTAATTTCCATGCCTTTTCAAGATTGTACTAATTTTCCCATGTTTTTAAAAATTCACAAAATACAACTTGTCCACAATGTTTCCATGTTTTTATGACTTAGGGAACTCTATTTTGTTATGTAATGCAATGACAAATATACTTTGTGCATCATTTTAAGTTTTAACATTTTTTGCAGGCACTGAAAACCAGATCAAAAGATTTGGGTTTGGTTAAGATTTTTTGTTTTTAACCAAAAATACATTAAAGTTAATAAAAAAAAACATTAATATTGTGAAATATTATTACGATTTAAAAGAACAGGTTTATTTGTTAATACATTTTCAAATGTGATTTATTCTTCAGTGTCACATGATCCTTCAGAATTCATTCTATTATGCTGATTTGCTGCTCAAGAATTACTTGATATCAATGTTGAAAACTAAAAAAGCTGAATATTTTTTAAACTGTGACAATTTTTTTTTTCAGGGTTCTTCAACATAGAAAGTTCAAAAAGAGCAGCAGTCATTTGAAATAAAAATCTTTTGTAACACTATAAATGTTTTTACTGTCACTTTTCATCAGTGTAATGTTTTCCTGCTGAATAAAATGATTGATTTCCTTTAAAAGAACAAAAAAAACTGACCCCAAACTTTTGAATGGTAGTTTATATCACATATAATCCACACTTAATTCAACTGAACAACTTGCATTCTGTTAAAATGACACTATTATGATGTTATCCATCTATCAGGTAATTCCAAAGAAACAAAAGGACACGCTAACGGTCCTGCGCTGGCACTTTCCTGATTGGTTTGACACGTGAATTCCTTTCAAGCAGAAAAAACTATTAGCATTTGAAAGGGGAAAGGTGACTTTTCCCGTCCCTGAGGTAACTATGTGAAGAGCCATTCTGTGGGAATGAACCGAGAGCTAATGAATCTGCCTTCAGTGAGAATCCGCCTTATCAAAGACATTTGAGGCGAAAGTGAGATTGCTGTCCTTTAATGAGAATGTAGAAACAGAGGGCCGGATTTGGGACACTCGTGCTCGCTTTGATGTCGACACTGAATAGCACAGCCATTCTAAATGGAAATCAAACATGTTTTGGCTCATTTCAGTCACAAATTAAGCACTTAAAAGTCCAAAATTCTGTCACCGTTTACTCACCATCAGGCCCATATGCTGTTGAAAAGTGCGATTTGTGATGGGAAGATTTTTAGTCAATAATGACTTAACCCTTAGGTAGTGTTCTGGTCATTTTGACCTGGAGATGTTTTTTGTTTTTTGTTCCTAAAAAATGCTAGTTAATGTTGTCACATTGAATAAAACTTACTGACCTTGCTCACACAGGGTATAACTACCCAAATAATTTGATAATTTTTGTACTTTTTGGGGATTTTATACCTGCGTTGTTCCCGATCAAATGACCACCCTACAAATTTTTTTAATTTAAACTCTCATTATGTTACATTATCACCAAATCTTGGATTCAATCTTTTTTGTCAACTTGTGTTTTTCAATTAGCACAGGATTTTCTTTCACTGCTCTGAGCTTATACACCTCTGTTTTTGAGTGAATATTTACTAAATGAGCCACAAATAAAGCTTTTTCACTTAAAAACAGAGGTGCATAAACTAAGATCAATGAAGCCTATGAACAATCAATAAAAAAAACTGTTAATTGAAAGAAAACAAGTTGATAGAAAGATTGAAGGTTTGGTGATAGTATAGCATAAATGGAGATTTATAAGCAATTTTTCAATTTTAGGTCATTTTCAAAAAAGGACACCAAATTAGGTATGTTTTCCCCCAGCACAGCAAAAGAACAAAATTTCAATCTGTTGCTCAAATAAAGTATTCATATTGTATTATATTTTATGGTACGTTTAATCTTTTTTGGTTACTGTATGGAAATAAACAGCATTAAAAATAAAGACTCAAAAAGGGTTTTTTGCAGGGATGCCATAGAAGAACCATTTTTGGTTCCCCAAGGAACCTTTCAGTGAACCATGTTTTTTATTAATCTAAAGAATCTTCTTCCACTATGAAGAACCTTTTGTGGAATACAAAGATTCCATGGATGTAAAAGGTTCTTCCTGAAACCAAAGGAGCCAATAAAGGAGCTTTATTTTTTAGAGGGTGGAGGTGAATAAACAGTGAGAGGATTTATTTTTGGCCAAACTCTACCTTTAACTTGCTAGGTAAATAATGCTCATTCTCCGTGGTTCTTTGACAGGCTTCGCTGATAGCTACAGGGATGATGATGCAGAACTGAGACAGCGAGTCTCTTGGGCTGGATGTGGAGAGCTTGTTAAAAGGAAACGGAGGCAGGTGTTAATGTATTCGCTCTACTGTACCTTACTGTCTACAGGAGAGTAAACAGCCCACATAGTCATTCAGCACAACCAGCAAGGTTTCAAGGGCCATCAAAACATAACCGTACGCCCTCAAGCATTAGGAGCGGGGTGGGAAAGTTCAGGCCGAAAGCAAATAATGCGTCATAAATAACACAACATGGCGAGTAAGAGTCTCTTTGACATAAAATGGTGGTAATTATGAACTTCAGATTTAAGTAATTCCAGGGTTTTAATAGAAGAGCATAAATCTACATTCATAAATCCATAATCTCTGATGTCCGACGTCAGTCTTTCAAACACGAACGGCCGTCTGAATATGCAAATGTGCATTTAAAGCCCACTTAGCTGAAAAAAAGAACTCGCTTTTTTCAGTTCTGACTCACAGATCCCGAAGGACGTTTTAGACTAATGATCGTGTCATGTGGTGAATAATTTCTGACCTTTTAACTCTTTAAAAATTGAGAGAAAAGTCTTTATTTGCATGTCTGTCCGGGGAGAGAACTCATAATGAGTTGCATGTAGCTGAAAAGATATGGCGCGCGCGCTGCTTTTCTCCGTACAAAAACGGTTCATAGTGATGCTTTCAAGCTACAAAAACGACCAAATTGCAGAGTAAAAGAACCATGAAAGTACATATGACTCATGTGCTATGTTACCTTTAGGTCTCCCAAAGCCACACAATAGCTTTGCGCGAGGAACAGTCGAAAACTGCAGTTGTTATTCACCAATAATCTTTCTTACCGCAAAAGTTCATCAGATTTGGATTAAAAAATGGCACCACAAGCAATGCATTAGATTTGTTATCATTTAAAATGATTAAATAATATAATAAAACATAATATTTATCATACATGAATGTGCTGTGCCAGATCAACACAGCTGCTTTCAACATTAATGACAAGTTTCTTGTGCAGCAAATCAGCATATTAGAATGATTTCTGAAAGATCATGTGACACTGAAGACTGGAGTGATGATGCTGAAAATTCAACTTTGACTCGCAGGAATAAATTACATTTCAAAATATATTAAAATAGAAAAGAGTTATTTTAAATTGTAATAATATTTCACAATATTACCATTTTTATATCAAACATGCAGCTTTATTAAGATATTTATTTTAAAAACAAAGTATTACCAACCCAAAACGGTTGAACGGTTATTACCAATTATAATAAATTAAATACGTACATTCCCATTTTACGCTTCAATGAAAATTACTTGTAGGGGGTACAAATGTGGCAAAATAACTTCATTTTCAGCTGTGATGAGTCATCCACATGAAACTGCTTCTTATCACCAACTCTCAGAAGGCACATAATCAAGCGGCTCCTTTGAGCTTGAGACAAAAGCTTTCTGTGATTCAAAAGAACATTCTGGAATAAAATCTTGTGAAACAGGAAAACATGTTTGTGAAAAGGGGAAAAACACCACATTTTGTTGGTTCGCGACCAGAAAGGAAAACTGACTGAAAATTCAATTGGAAAGAAAAAACCAACTTGTTTGGTGCTTAGTAATTTTATGAATTTAAAGGTTAAAAAATATCAATATAACATCAGTGTAGGTGATCCATGTTTTAATGAGGGGAGTATTGGGAATGCCAGAGGATATTTTGGACTTTTTAAAGGAAGAAAACCCAATGACCTTCCCCAGATGTGTTTAACTTTCTTTACAATATCTCACACAAACTGCACCACAGCATATTGACATTTCTCATTTCCATCCAGCAGCTTGCAAGTTTGAACAGTATTCAGCAATTGCCAACATTTCAAAACAAACCTTCCTTTGCTATTTTAGAAGTCAGACAGTCTGAATTATGGATGTCAACCGTCCCGTATAAGACAGAATGGTTCTGTATTTAAGCCGGGGACCGAATTTCATTCAGAGTTACATCCATATGGAACACGGTTTGCATTTCAACATCTTACACCCAAACAGCTGAGGACATGTCAGTATTTATTGCATAGTAATCAGTTTCTAATACAAGTGTCAATGTTAAAACTACACATTCGAATGGAAAACGACTTGTGAAAGATGGATGTTGTGCGAGAGTCCTGACACTGGCTGACACTACTACTCTTGACAGCGGGAAGAGGGTCACGAAAGATCAAGGAAGAGTAGCTCTAGCCAACTTTTATCAGTTGGATTTGTGCACTTTTGGATGTACTGTTCATCAGAATATTTTTCTGTAAATGGAAGCAAAGACAGTCCAATTTTAGAGCATTTTACAAGTGCATGTTTCCCTGAATTTGCTGCCAAGATGAAATTAAAGGGATAGTTCATCCAAGAATGAAAATTGTACTTAAACATGACATTTCAAATCTCTATAACTTCCTTTTTTCTGCTGAACACAAAATAAGATGCAAGGATGCATACAATTGTTCTTAAGTGATGATAACAACATTTATAATGTTATGAAAAACCTCTAATTCAAATACTTTTCACTTTAAATTTCTACTCATCAAAGAATCCTGAAAAAAATGTTTCCAGAAAAATATGAAGCAGCACAACTGTTTTCGACATGGATAAAAATAATACATGTTTCTCGAGCAGCAAATCGGCATATTAGAATGATTTCTGAAGGATCATGTGACACTGAGGACTGAAGAAATAATCATGAAAATTCAGCTTTGGCATCACAGAAATAAATTACATATTAACTGTTTGCCATCTGAATACATTTGGTTTAAAATTGTAATAAAGTGTCATAATATTAACATTTTACTGTATTTTTAATAAAATAAATGCAGCCTTGGTGAGCATAGGAAACTTCTTTCAAAAGCATAAAAAAAATCTTACCGACCCCAAACACTTAAATAGTTTTGAAAAAGACTGTCTTTCATTGTAGCTTAGGCTTTCATTTCATTTGTCTTTAACAAAGAAAAAATGCATGCACATTTGGAATGACAATTTTTGGGTGCACTATCCCTTTAAAAGGTCTGAAATGTGCTTAAAAGTTGGATTTGTTCATCTTGAAATATATTACAACAAATACAATGAAAAAAAAGACTGTCTTTCATTGTAGCTTAGGCTTTCATTTCATTTGTCTTTAACAAAGAAAAAAATGCATGCACATTTGGAATGACAATTTTTGGGTGCACTATCCCTTTAAAAGGTCTGAAATGTGCTTAAAAGTTGGATTTGTTCATCTTGAAATATATTACAACAAATACAATGAAGCATGCTCAAACCATACAGCACGATGCTAGCAACACCAAAATTGCGGGTTTGATAGCCAGGGAACGCATGAATTGACATAAATGCCAAATGCATAAATATAAAAATATAAATAAATGTAAACATTAGTGCCTGGTTTCTCAAGCCTATAGTCTCAGACTAAAATGCACGTTTAAGCTGTTTTAACTGAAAGCACCATGCACTGACATATCTTAAAATATGTCAATGCCTTTGACTTGTGTTTTTTTCTACTCTAAACCACATAAAAAAAACTGAAGCATAAACTGAGGCCTAATCCTGGCTTAATCTAAGCCCTGTCTGTGAAACCAGGCCAAAAAGCATTTAGCACTTAATTCAGCCTTTTTACTGAATATTATCTTTTTTATACACCTTTGCCACCTGACTACTAAACTACTTAACCCTCATGTAGTGTTCTGACCATTTTTCCCAAAAAAGCTAGTTAATGTTGTCATATTACACTAAACCCTATTGACTTTACTCACACAGTACATAACAACTTCACAAAAAAGTGTTTTTGTGGGGGTTTTCTACCTTGCTACACTTACACCTACAATAAACACCTACATACATTTCTTGTTATGCTGTATTATCACCATATATTGGATTCTATCTTTTTTTTTTTTCAAACTGATTAGGCCTACTTGCTCTGAGCTCATGCAGCTCAGTTTTTGAGTGGAAAAAAACATTATTTGTGAATAATTTTGGCAGTATTCCCTCAAAAACTGAGGTGCATAAGCTCAGATCAATGCCTGCAATCATTCAGCTCCAAAAAAGAAAGACAAAACCTACGCTATCTAAACAAGATTAAATCCAAGACTTGGTGATAATATAGCATAACTAGAGATTTGCAAGCAATTGTTAGAAGGCTGGTCATTTTTGACCAGGAACATCAAATGAGGTAAAGGATTTAATACCAAGCTAAATCTAAAATGGCATGTGTGTATATAGAGTGTACCTTATTTTCCCAAAAAAGAAATGGAGTGTCCCTTATTTTGCTCTGCTGAAGTTGGCAGCCGTAGCCAGCATCGGATGTTCACTTTCAGAGACATGCAACGGTTAAGTGAGCGCCGGCGCGGAGCTGATTGAAATATTGTTGCATTCTGAGCTCTTTGTACACAGTGTTGGCATGAGAGATAAATGGACTTCATAGACCAATGGCCATCAGTCCTTCAGCGTTTAGAGGCATCCATCAAGACCTCCTTAGGGTTACGGAGAGTATATTTAGTGCCACGGTCTGCTCTGAGAAATATTTCCCCAACACATCAGGTAATGAGCTCTGCAGATCAAACCTGCCGAAGCGCACATGTGAACTGTTGGGCGTATGTGCTAACATTCCAGCTTTCCTGTGCTGTCGGTGGTTATTTTTAGCTGGTTGAAACGTTAGTGACTGGAGCAGAGGTAATTACAGCCATTTCAAAGGGCTCAGGTCTGCACTGCAATAATAAAGGTGGATGCTGCGTTTCTCTCTGGTGGCCACCGGTAACGGCTGCAGATCTGCGAAAAAGTGACTCATTGCCTCAGACAGGGAGGACATCTGGAAATGGAAAAATGCGTACTACAGCGCAGAGAAGCTTTCAAGAATAAAGAGTGGATCATTAAACGAGATGGGGAAGGGGTGAGGCTGTGCATAGATTTTTGCAATAAAAAAAAGTTTTTAAATCACACGTTCAATTCAAAATATCGATCTCTGCTCCAGCTGTCATGTGCTCCAATATCATGTCTGAGATCTCGTCTGGAACTGCTTAGGGCAAATCCAATTCTTGAATTAACTGAACATAAATCCCAGCTTATACTTCACACTACTAATATGCATCACTTTTTTATTTCTGTGTGTAATTTTTGAAATGCGAAACGTAAGACTATTTAGTCTTAAGGAAGCCCTGACACAAATTCAAGATGTGTTTTTAAAAGCTATTTTTAACAGAACATGCTGTTTTACAGATGGAATGCTCACAGTACAAGATGCTAAAGAAAAAAAAATGTCTGCATGTTTGCACAGACCAGCATTTAGAAAGATTTCAATTTAAATGAATAAACAGGCTAATCAATCAGTTCAAAAACATGCTAAAATCAACGAGTTGCATCTCTAAATTCATTAGCAACAGCACTTAAAATATTAAAATACAAACCCAATTCTAAAAAAGTTGTGACACTGTAGAAATTTTGAGTAAAAAAGGAATGGAATAATTTACAAATCTTATAAACTTATATTTTATTCATAATAGAATATAGATAACATATCAAATGTTGAAAGTGAGACATTTTGAAATGTCATGCCAAATATTGGCTCATTTTGGATTTCATGAGAGCTACACATTCCAAAAAAGTTGGGACAGGTAGCAATAAGAGGCCGGAAAAGTTAAATGTACATATAAGGAACAGCTGGAGGACCAATTTGCAACTTATTAGGTCAATTGGCAACATAATTGGGTATAAAAAGAGCCTCTCAGAGTGGCAGTGTCTCTCAGAAGTCAAGATGGGCAGAGGATCACCAATTCCCCCAATGCTGCGGCGAAAAATAGTGGAGCAATATCAGAAAGGAGTTTCTCAGAGAAAAAATTGCAAAGAGTTTGAAGTTATCATCATCTACAGTGCATAATATCATAAACCCGTAAGACCTTCGTTCATCTTCAGAACACAAATGAAGATATTTTTGATGGAATCTGAGGGCTCTCTGACCCTCCCATAGACAGCAAGGTAACTACCACGTTCAAGGTCCAGAAAAGTACCAAGATGATCGACAAAGTAGTCCGTGTGAGATCAGTGGGTCAACTGTAAAGTTACGAAGCTACGAGAATACTTTTTTGTGCAAAGAAAACAAAAATAACGACTTTATTCCACATTTTCGTCTCTACTGCGTCACTCTGGATGCGCGTTCACGACAGTACCGTGACGTGTGTGGCGGCACAAAAAAATATTCTCGTAGCTTCGTAACTTTACAGGTTGAACCACTGATGTCACACGGACTACTTTGTCGATCATCTTGGTACTTTTCTGGACCTTGAACATGGTAGTTACCTTGCTGTCTATGGGAGGGTCAGAGAGTCCTCAGATTTCATCAAAAATATCTTAATTTGTGTTCCGAAGATGAACGAAGGTCTTACGGGTTTGGAACGACACGAGGGTGAGAAATTAATGACAGAATTTTCATTTTTGGGTTTACTAACCCTTTAAACCTATTAAGTAATTAAACCTAAAAAAAAATTACAACAAAAATATAGTTTACCTAATCTAATTGTCTTGAAAGTCGTTCTGTCTATCAAAACATGACCAGCTCAAGACAGACACACTGTCTCAACCAATGGGCTGAGTCGGGGGCGGGGTTTTCTGTTAGTTGACCAATGACAAACGAGGATGGATTCTGGGGGGGAGGGGTATTTAACTGAGACTTTTATCCTTATAAAACATTTTTTTTATGTTTCTGAAAAAAGGCTGCATATCAAAAACGGAGTAAAAACTAATATTGTAAAATATTTTTACAATTTAAAATAACAGTTCTCCATTTAATATATTTTAAAATGTAATTTATTCTTGTGATGCAAAGCTGAATTTTCAGCATCATTACGCCAGTCTTCAGTGTCACATGATCCTTCAGAAATCATCCTAATATGCTGATTTGCTGCTCAAGAAACACTGTTTTTTTTATTATCATCGCTGAAAACTGTTGTGTATTTAATATTTTTGTGGAAACCGTGATACATTTTTTTCAAGATTCTTTCATGAATAGAAAGTTTAAAAGAACAACATTTAAAATAAAAATAGTTTGAATCATTACAAGTGTCTTTAGTTACACTCTTGATCAATTTTATTCTTTCTTGCTGCATAAAAGTATTCATTTAAAAAATTTAAAAAACTCACAAAGCTATCTTCACGGTTTACTTTCACTGAATGGGAAAAAGCTGTGCAAACATCCATCAAAACATCTATTTTGTGTTCCAAGGAAGAAACAAAATGTCAAAAAGGTTTGAAATACATGAGGGTGAGTAAATGGTGGCGAATTTTAGGTGCGGTAGAACTATTCAATATCAAGTCAAACCTCATTATGTTGGGCACGACGCATCTGATACGTCTACAGTCATTCACATCACTTGTACGGTTCATCTCAAATGAACCGATTCATCTCTAAGACGCAGCATAACCTCTGAGGGCTCTTCACAGCACTTTCCAAGAGCCAAAACTAGCGCTTTGAAGTTAAGTCATCGAGTGCATGAGAGGGGCTGCGCGAGACGCCGTGCTCGCCGAACACAATCTCATCCTCCCAGCAAGAGCATTCTGATACAGGTTTCCATTCAAATGGAACACTGAAAAACAAGAGCACGAGAGACGTCTGGAAAGGCATGTGGAAGATACAGTGAGATGTGCAAAATAAAGCGAGAACTGCAAGTCAAACAGACATTGCTCTCGCTGGGCTGCATTGCACTGATGTCACCCGTTTGACAGATTCATTTCCACAGTTCAACACCAATCACAGCATGTTGCTTCGCTACTTTATAAAAGCTCTGTAAATATGTATTCAGTCACGCACTGGCACACCGAGTCACTTTGGCTTTGCTTTTCAAGGCTGCTTTCTAGTTTTCGCTCTCTTTTGTTTCAGAATGCTAATTAGATCTCATGAATCAGGACTTCTCAATTAGCAGGTCGCAGAACTACCATTTGTCAGCATTCACAAATTTATCAGAACTGCACAAAAACACAATCTGAAGCTCGCAATGTTTGCTCATAAGGCCACGACTCTACAGTCAATTATGTGAGATATAAAACACAATGTGATTCTGGAGCCACAGGAAAATGAAATCTTGATAACATTACGTCAAAGGCAGCGGGCGGAAAACATAAGTCAATTTCTTGCTTGTATATTTCTAGCCTCTCAAAAAGAATTGTGCACTGGTAAAACATATATTGGAATATAATGAAAAACATGTTGCTTGCAAAAATGATTTCATCAGAATACAAGGCTGCTTTTGCATGCCTGTCAATGGGTAAAGAAGCAAGCGCAGTTACGACATCTATATAGTAGGGACGGTTGGAAATGCAACATTTAATTACCTTCACTTACATTTATGCATTTAGCAGCATTTGTCAAATTCTTTGACGAATTGCTTTGTTTTGTAAGTCGCTTTGGATAAAAGCATCTGCTAAAGGCTTAAATGTAAATACATCTGCATGCCCACCATATTGAAAAGGTCCAAATCTGTTTGTAAACACATGCAATAGTGTCTGCTAAGAGATTATTAATTTGGTTTTTCATACATTTCTGACAGTTCTATAATTTGCAGATCGTAATGATATGCAACTATAAAGTAAAAATAGGAGAAACGAGCATGCACAAATAAATATCCAATATATATCAATAATGCTAAATTAAATATAACTACTGATAAAATAAGAATATACATAGTATTGATATATAAAAAAATGTCTAGATATAGTAATCTATATTTATATAGTAATAATACATTTTATATTATTATTGCTAAGTATAAAATGATTATACTTTTTGTTATAGTATTAATTTTATTATTAATAATACATTAAAATGAAAGTATCTATCTATCTATCTAATACAGTACATTTCAATATTATTATTGCTATAAATATAAAATTATAAGAATTTTATTATAAGAATTATTATACTTTTTTATTAATTTTATTATTAATAATACATTAAAATTAATTTTATGAATATATAAGTAACAGGTATATATTTATATATTCTTATTCTTACTATAAATATAAAATTCTAATAACAAATATAAAAAAAATTATTATACTTGCTTTATTAATTGAATCAATAATAAATTGTGATTATTTATTATTATAACTATAACAATTATAACAAGGATTTAATGGAAAAATAATAAAATATGGTAGTAATAATAATAATTTAGCTGTAGTTTTAAGTATTTATCTTTTACTATTTACATGAAATAAGTGTCTGTAATATGTAACAACAAAAAAATAAAAAAAAAATCATGACACTCAACCTTGCTTATAGCAGGTCAATATCATATTGCCGCAGTATTGCAACTAGTGCTGTACAATTTCATTACAATCGATAAAGACATTTTGGTATTGTGACAAACCTACTTCCTATATATTCTGTTGTTGACATTAACAGCTGTCACTTAGCAGAAGCTGGCCAAATGCAGCGGATGCCAACATGGACATGTTGAGACACACATACTCATTCTGAAAGCATAAACAAAACTATGCAAGACAAAAGAAAAAAATAAGATCAGTCTGTGCAGCTCATGGCCATATTTTCAGATCCTTCCGTTTACTCCTGCATGACAAATAATGCTGTACTGAAGTTGAGCAGCACTGTTATGAATCAAGGTACGCATGTGAGAAGCGTGCAGTGCGTTTGACTGATGCTGGGCATATCAGTATTAGTCTCCAGGCTTAGAACGGAAAGTCGTCTGTTGTAATTTAACAGTCCTCTTGTGAATGGAAACGGTGACATTCAGACCCACATGTTTGTCTCATCGATTTGCGTCTAGCTCAAAAGGCATCGTTCATTCCCGGCGGTATCGCTCCTTCCCATTCCGCCGCCTCCCCTCGGAAGCTCAAAGATGCAGGACGCAGAATACCAATGAGATGTGATATTTAAATGGTCGTGATATTTGCACAATTCAAACAGGCGGCTGTCTCTCGCAGGGGTCGCGTTGGTGACAAATACATGCAAATTAGCTGTGCACAAAATGTGGTAATGTCATCTGTGGAGTTCAAACCACTGCTCTACTCTTCAGTGTTCTGCAAACTTCTGATTTTGATGTCTGATGACAATGTACAGACACAGTCAATTTAAAAATCAAACGATTTCATCAGCGCAATGAAGCAAAAATACCCCAGTGTGCAATCGAAAAAATGCTCAATTCATTTTATTCCATTAAGGGAGTAGCTGCATGTCTATGCAATATTCCTTCAAAAATATTATCTGTACCTTTGTTTAATAATAATAATAATAAAAATAATATTATATAGTATAAGTAATATATATACAGTATATATAACACACACATTATATATATATATATATATATATATATATATATATATATTTAAAATTGTGATATTTGTACATGTATACATTTGTTTAATAATAATAATAATAATAATACAAACTCATACAATTTTCTTCTAACAAAAACTAAATAAATTTAGCATAATCTTCATGCTGCTTTTTTCCATACAATGAAAGTTTATGGTGGGAAAAGAGGAATATTTTCAAAGAATAACATTAAAATTTGGCCTATCCCTCTTATAAAGTTTTCATGTAGCTTCTGAAGACCACTTAAAGTCATTAACTACTTTTATGAAACATTTATGATATGATTTTTGGTGCTTGACAGTCATGGTTACCATTCACTTTCATTGCATGCAAAGTAACAATGTGAATGTAAATGAGGACTATTCCTTTAAGAATCTGTCTGATGTTTTTTCTTTAACTCCACAGAGTAGAGAATCTTCCTTGCTAGCAAAATGCTGTTATTTACACATTCATTTACTTTAATGCAGTATGTGATAAACTCGGCAGCACAACGCAGTTAGACTGTTAAAGTGCTTTGCAAAGAAGACCGTACGATTCTCACTTGATTAGGTGTTAACCACACGCTTTCTCATACGTGACCCACCCACTTCATTTCCGTGAAATTAAACATGGAGTAGCGTTTACTTGAAAGGTTATTGATCACCTATAAATGTTAAAATGCTGTTATTTACACATTCATTTACTTTAATGCAGTATGTGAGAAACTCGGCAGCACAACGCAGTTAGACTGTTAAAGTGCTTTGCAAAGAAGACCGCACGATTCTCACTTGATTAGGTGTTAACCACACGCTTTCTCATACGTGACCCACCCACTTCATTTCCGTGAAATTAAACATGGAGTAGCGTTTACTTGAAAGGTTATTGATCACCTATAAATGTCAAGATGTTAAAGTGTTTGTAAACGAATCATTTGAAAACATCTCACATTACCATAATAGAAGATGGCATTGAGCTCAGGAGTTATTAACACAATAACACAGCTTGAGATAATGGAGTCGGAAATAAACGTTAAAACGCACTAGACAACGGATACGTTCTCCTGTATTACTGACTGAGAGCATCATACAATGTTTGTAATTTACTAAGCTAGATAGCAGTACTGTAACAGAGACTATTACTGTAAATTACTGTCACTTAAGTTATTAGAACACTGCATGTGATGCAACTTGACTTGACATTTGTTTTGACTGTTAGTCTAGGTCAGAAGTAATTGCATTTGAAAAAGATTAGAATATTGAGCAGATTTTCCTTACCAACAAAAATAATCTTATAGTCACATCATATGAGAGGACTTTATTGAAATAAATAAATAAATAAATAAACAAATATAACACAAACGAAAAAAAAGAAAAAGAAAAAAAACAAGTGACAAAAATAAATAAATAAATGTAAATGCATGAAAAAAAAACACAAATCAAAAAAGTAAATAAAACTTTGAAAAACTTAACTGAAACAAACAAAAATGCATTTAAAACAAAAACAAAACAAAAAAGTAAATAAAAACACAGCAAATAACAAAGATAAAATAAAATAATAAAATACTACAACAAACAAAAACCCATTATAAAAACACCACAACACAAAACATACATAAAAAAACAAAAGCAAAAAACATAGATAATCAAAAATGATTTACAATAAATTAAATTAATAAATTTGCTAAGCAAGATAGTAGTACTGTAACTAAGACTGCCTATTACTGTAACTTACAATGACTTCTATTATTATAGCACTGCATGTGATGCAATTTCATTTGATATTTGTATTGATTACTATTCTGGGTCAGAAAAAATAATCATCAAACTGTCACATGAGAGGAATTTGTTGAAAAAAATAAAAAATAAATAAATAAATAAAACACAAAATAAGTTAATAAATAAAAGACACCCCACAAATGTAAATAAATTTTTAAAAAAAACACAAAAGCACATTAAAAAAAAAAAAAAAAAAAGTATATACAGTATTTATAATATTTTAATTGCAACTTTTGTTCTATTTAAAGAAAGAACTAAAAGTAAATAAAAAATACAATATTAAAATACATTTTAAAATGCATAAATTCAAATAATGCTAGACATTTAAGCTAGACAACAGTATCATAACCAAAACTGTCTATTGAGCACTTGAGCTGTTTTTGCTAAAAATGCATCACCTAAATCACCCAGTGACCCTAAATCTGCTGACATGAGAACTCGACACAAGCTCCAGCGCATATATATGTGACTCTGTTAACGGCGTTCAGTATCTCAGGAAATGTGGTTGAAGGTAGTGAAGTCGCTGCTTAATTTACGGCCCGGAAAAGATCTCCCTCTGGACCTGAGTCAGTGACTGGTAAAGCATCGACTTGCGCAGTTTCTTCTCACGCTGGCCGCACTGAATTAAGGCAATCTCAAAAAGCACATTGTTGAATTTATCTCAAAAATGAAATGGATGAAAGATGCTTAACCACAATCCAGCTCCGTTCTGTAATTTATTCTAAATTAATTTAGTTCCAAGCAATAAATTACACATATAACATTTGGAAAGCACTAGAGAGATCAGACACGTGATTCCGAGAGGTTTTCATTCTGCATGAATCCTGCAACATAATGATATTTTAAAAATGAGAAATGTTGCCGTCAAACTACAGTTCACTGAAAGAAATGTTGCCTTTTGAAATGATCTTTTTATAGATATCTTGATTCACCTGTTTGTGTTCTTCTCGCAATTACTACAAAATCTTCAGATGTCTCTGAGATGCCTTCATTATAAAAACATAAGAACATTGCACATAAATAGCATGTTTCATTAGAGATTCTGCGAGCAGAACAGAAGGGAGCCATGGAAACCTGCCCAAACTATGGAAGTTAATAATCTGATCTAATGCCCAAAAGGATACCTTCATTTTCAAACTGAACTATTATAAATGACAATGTTACTCTGACTGTCATTCTAACACTGCATGTGATGCTATCTGATTTGATATTTGTACTGATTGTTAGTCTACTGTACAGCATAAATAATAATATTTTCAAAAGAAATTGAGCAGATTTTATTTACCAACAAATAATAATATTATATATATATATGTGTGTGTGTGTGTGTGTAATTTAAATATATTACATAACAGATAATAATATAAATCAAATATAAAAAAAGAACAAAATACAAGTATTGTAAAAATATAATTAAAAACCAACATAAAACTAAAAAAGGAAACATTTAAAAAACAAACACAAAACAGAAATAAAAAAAATAATGTAAATAAAAACAGCACAAAAAAGTAAAGAAAACACAAAAACAAATAAATAAAAATAAAACAAAATAAAATAAGAAACTCCACAATAAATACAAAGAAAGTAATAATAATAAAATCACACACACACACACACACAAATAAAATAACATTAAGTAAAGAAAAAAAAAAAAAACACAAATCAAAAAAGTAAATAAAACTTTGAAAAACTTAACTGAAACAAACAAAAATGCATTTAAAACAAAAACAAAACAAAAAAGTAAATAAAAACACAGCAAATAACAAAGATAAAATAAAATAATAAAATACTACAACAAACAAAAACCCATTATAAAAACACCACAACACAAAACATACATAAAAAAACAAAAGCAAAAAACATAGATAATCAAAAATGATTTACAATAAATTAAATTAATAAATTTGCTAAGCAAGATAGTAGTACTGTAACTAAGACTGCCTATTACTGTAACTTACAATGACTTCTATTATTATAGCACTGCATGTGATGCAATTTCATTTGATATTTGTATTGATTACTATTCTGGGTCAGAAAAAATAATCATCAAACTGTCACATGAGAGGAATTTGTTGAAAAAAATAAAAAATAAATAAATAAATAAAACACAAAATAAGTTAATAAATAAAAGACACCCCACAAATGTAAATAAATAATTTTAAAAAACACAAAAGCACATAAAAAAAAAAAAAAAGTATATACAGTATTTATAATATTTTAATTGCAACTTTTGTAATATTTAAAGAAAGAACTAAAAGTAAATAAAAAATACAATATTAAAATACATTTTAAAATGCATAAATTAAAATAATGCTAGACATTTAAGCTAGACAACAGTATCATAACCAAAACTGTCTATTGAGTAAAGAAAAGAAACAAAACAAAAAGACAAAAGTAAAAAGGCAAATTAATGCACAAAACAAAGAAAAAAACTCATATAAAAACACCACAAAGTAAATAAATTAATTAAAAAAATGTATAAATAAAAACAAAGAAATGAAAAAAATATAATAATAATTTAAAAGACACAAAAAAATAAATAAAACAAAATAAAATTAATTAAATAAAAAACACAAAAGGAAACAAAAAATAAAACAAGTACATAAATAAAAAACAAAGAAAAACACAAATAATTGCTATGTTCCTCTTTTGTCTAAGGGAAAAAATGAAAGCTTAAAGTCAAATGAATTTAAACAATTTGGGGAAAAAAACATCAGATAATCCCTTCTGAACACTAGCCAATACAAGTAAAGTATTAATCAGTATGCTGATGTTCTATCTAGAGGCCTCAACAACAGTCAAAGCCATTATAATTGCAAATTTCAGTACCTGGGACAAACATGGGACTGAAATCATTGCAATGCTTTTTACAGTTCTCATGGCAACATTATTATACGAGCCATTCAGCGCAGCCTCGACCAGAACAAGTGACTGATACACTGCACTTCGCTCATGTCACGATCTACGAGATAAAATACAAATCTATACGCTCGCCTTACATATACAGCACATGAATACAAATTCAAAAATACTCAAGAAACCGCGTCCAAGGTTTTTCGTTGATGCAGCCTGATGAGCTCATCCATTTAAAGTTGCATTTTCATATTTGATGTCCTGTACATCCTGCATTAGGGATATAAATCTCTCTTACACTTTGCCTCAAGTGGATAGAAATATCCCTTCGAGAGGCAGCTGCCATACAAAAGGAGCTTTCTGATAAAAGACCATTAGTATTGGTTTTAAACGCTGCTAGACCGGCGATGAAAGAGGCCCGTTGCTGACTATCGTAAGCCTGTGCCGTTGCCGAGGCAACCGTGTACCTCAATGTACTTGATTGTTATCTGATGATTGAACCATGGGCTGCTACATGAGAAAGCAGGCTTGGCTATTTCTCAAATGCAAGTGCTTTGAGGACATAAATAAAGCCTACAGCTCGTTCTACATATCCAGTATTCACCGTGACCTTGTGGTGTGCAAAACCGTGCTCATTGTTCGGATGTGCGTAATTAGCGCCCTCGGTTTGAAATATTCTTGTCACTTCTAATCGTTTTCTGTTGCGTGTTGAAGCACGATAGCACTCAGAGCGTCAAAGCTCACGATCAGCATAAGTTTTGACAAAGCGCGCATACAAACTCTAATCCGACAGTCGATGCAGGCCTCCTTATTTTCCGTTTTATTTGCCTGTATTTATCCAATATGCTTGGCGCGATAAAGGCATCTGAGAGGAAATGCTGTCTTTCTGTGGGATTTGAGGTGTTTTAAGGGTGTTTATATTGTGGCAGTTTAAGCACTTAAATAGCTTCAGGTGTCAGAATGTGTTTCGCTAAACCTATTTTGAGTGTTTACCGCAACGGCAAGTGTATTGAAGTAAACAATGTCTCCTCGTTTCCATTCTGACAAATAATGCATGACTAAACGCAATCAAATATTCGTTTTGAATGCATTCTCGAGGCCTAGCGCACATATTCAATAACAACATCTGCATGAAATACTCCCCCGTATTCATAAAAGATCACACTGAATGTCTGTAATCATTTACATTAATTATATAGCCGTAAAGCAATGATAAGAACAGCAAATTCAGTGAAGAAATATAAATGACGTGACATGTGACCCATACTCAGAATTAGTGCTCTGCATTTATCCCATCCAAAGTGCACACACACACCGTGAACACACACACACCGTGAACACACACCTGGAGGGTATTGAAGGTGGGAGAGAGCGCTGTACATTCACTCCCCCCACCTACAATTCCTTTTTCGTTTCATCTTGCATTTACTGCCTGATAAAGTAGCGTTTGTAAGCTGAGCGCTGCTTTGTGTACAGCCATTACCAGGGAAACCTCTATTTCTCCAGCTCTAAGCGCCTCCTGCTGGCAGAGAATGAATTTGCATATGTATTCTGCCACAAATAGAGTGCAAGTCTGTGGGAAACACTGATATATACACGTGTGTGTGTGTATAAATATATATACATATATCGAACCCGCAACCTTTGGGTTACGAGTCCGACTCTCTAACCATTAGGCCACGACTTCCCAATAACTTAACGACTAAAATGATATCACTCTGTAGGAGTCTGTAGCATTGTTGATTGTGTCTTTCATGAATGCTTATGATCATTAAAGTATAAACTAATAACTAATTTAACTAGACTGTTCAGTTGTGCGACTATAGCTCGGCTGCATAATGTAACTTTTCCAGCAGTGTAGAGTTACATAGCTGTAAGTGCAATCATTTCATTTGTTTAAACAGCCTTTCAACTAAATAAATAAATCTTTCTTGCATCATTGGGAAGTCTAAATCATATCAGTGAGCTGGTTCAGTCAAACCCTTCATTTTAATAAATAGAGTCAAAAACATTTACAGATTCATTTAAATAATCACTCAGTTGTGTTCCTGGAAATCCTGTTCATTATTTAGTTTTGTCATTGATAATAACAGTTTTTTTTTTGTGCCAAATCATACATTTAATATTGATACGAAAATATACATACATACCATAAATCATTTTTTATATATTTTTTTAAATATTTAAAATTACCTTTAATTTAAATGTATTATTTAAAATTTATTTTGAAAATAATATTACAAAAATTACAAAAATTTAAATTTTTATTTAACAATGAATTTACATTTTAAAACATTACAAAAAAATAACAATTTATTTTTAATTATATAGTTACCACATGTATGATTTAGCTACAAAAGAGCTGTTAGAAATAAGGTTATCAATATAAATAAAGAATTCAAATCTAAGATTCAAATTAAAAAGATCAGTATAAATAAAATTATCATTTTATATTTATATATATCTAGGGCCTATGAAATTCATTAAATTTTTTTCCCAAAATCCGTTTTTTTTTTCCCCTTCATTTTAATGCTTCAATTAAATTGTTATAATCAAAAAGCATGTCTAATTAACTAAAATCATGAAACTGATCAAATTAAACCACAATTTATTAAAAGTTTAACAAAAATGACATTATAGGGCTCTATTTTGTTTCTCAAATTGTGTTTTATTTATTTATTAATTAAACTTTGTTTCTGTTTTAATTTTTCTGGACTCCATTTTAATCGTTTTATTCAATTTTACTAATAAAATAAATCATGTCTAATTAATTCATAAAAACAATTTTTTTATAACAGGGCCCTATGAATGTTTTGTTTTTTAAACTTTTAGAATTGTTTTATGGACTGAAAGATTTTTCCTCACCTGAACAATTAGCATGTTGTTAAATAACAGCACATCCCACTGAACACTGTACTTCTATCCTCACAGTCTCGTTTTCATTCCTGTCAAAAATGAAACATGGCACAATCCTCACTTAGGGCTATTGCGAAGGATTGAGGACCATGCAGCGACAATGAGCTTTATGTCTAACACAATAGCAGAGCTACAGCTTCATCAGCATAGTGACAAGTGCTGGGGAAGCATGTGCTGATAAGCTTTGTCACAGAGATGATTTCAGATGTCAATGACTCCCTTATGTTCATCTGCGCTCACACATCTCCAACCTCACCGAGAAATCAGAGCGTCTAATCACAGCAAATACCATCGATGGCATTGATCCAGTACACAATGTGAGACTCTCTATCTGCCCAAAAGCCCTCCCCAAACCACAGCTGACAGCCTTAAATCGTTAAATCTGCTACTCAGTTACTCAGTAACCTTAAAACACAAAAGGTCAGTCTCACTGTATTAAACATCACTACAGTATATAGGGGAAAGCAGGGAACTGTGACACTTCAGTTCTTGTCCATTTATTCTAAAAATGCATCCAAATGCCGTTCAATTTAACCTCAAACATCTCTGACAGGTCAAAGGTCATTAAAAGTTTGGGGTTTTGAAAGAAATTAATACTTTTATTCAGCAACGATGCAATAAACTGACCAAAAGACACAGTAAAGATATTTATGATAATGTTATGAAAAATTTTCTATTTTAAATAAATGCTGCTTTTTAACATTTTATTCATCAGAGATTCCTGAAAAACAAAATGTATCAGAGTTCCGACAAAATTGTGACGTAACAACTGTTTTCAACATTGATAACAATAAGAAATGTTATTTGAGCAGAAAATCTGCATATTAGAATGATTCCCCAAGGATCATGTGACACTGAAGACTGGAGAAATGATGCTGAAAAATAAATTAAATAAAAGTAAGTAAATTCAGTAAATAAATTACATTTTAAAATATATTAACATACAAAACAGTTATTATAAATTGTAATATTTCACAATATTACTGTTTAAAACTGTATTTTTGATCAAAAATAAACGCAGCTTGGGCAAGCATAAGAGACTTTTTAACATTAAAATAATATTACAGACTCCAAACTTTTGAACAGAAGTATATAACTTAACTTAGTTTTGCAAAAATAAATGAATATTTAAAAAAAATACTATTAGTTGCATAGCTTTAAAAAAAATGCAAAAATAATTGAATCTTTTTAAAAGTATTTATTTTTTATTATTATTTATTTTTATTAAATAAATCTGCCCCTGCTTGCTCAGTATTTAATTAAAAACAGGTTTGCAAAAATAAATGAATATAATGAAACTATATTAATACAAATAATATAATATAATAAATAATTATAATAATATAATTAAATGAATATAAAAATAATTATGCCCATTGTGACTTTCAAACTGTATAGTGCATAAAACTAGGCAATTAGACATGCAGACAAAATTCATAACCATGATGGTAATATTTTTTGCATGTCATTCAGAAACCCTCATTGTTTTTGAGCTTGTATGCAGCAATAATTAAATTACAAATGTTCTATAGATGTTCAACAGAAACTAACAAAAAGCAGCAATACGTTTTAAAAGGTTGTTTGACTTTAAGCATGTAACTTGGCAAGCAACAGTATTAGTTTCAAAGTAGTTTCCTAATAGCAACTAAACAGTCTTTTCCCAGAGCCTTACATAACCAAGATACACCTTCACATCCTTATTAGCTCATCTCGGTGAATGTTTCAGAAATTATCCTGGTTTCATGCACCGATGGAGCACAGCATATCAATACATGCTTCATTGACAATTTCTGACTTTCTAGATTAGGGCAATTCCAATGCCTAGGAAGGACGATCGTCGTGACTAGTGGTTGACCGATATATCGGCCGATATTTGGCATTTTTCAAATATCGGCATTGGCCGATAAGTTTTTCTGTTTGGCCGATGCGTTCGAGGCGGTACTTTTATTTTGACAGCGGCAGCGCCTGAGCACACAGTGCTCACATTCTGCCTCTTGTTCGCCGTCGTCGTTAACAGTTCTGTCTAATACGGATAGAAGTCTGTCTAATAATCCGACAGACCTTTTAAACAAAGTAATTAAAATGCATACAAAAAGTATTATAACGATTGCTTTTATATTATTAGTAATAGAAAAGCAAACATTATAATACTGTCTCGTTTACCGTCAGCATTCAGCAAAAATGCATTTACATAATTTAAAACAAATCTTTGAATGGCTAATGAAAATTTAATTTCACAAACCTTGCAAACTTCGTCGAATCCAGTTGTGAGATCTTGTGAAGTGTGCATGTGACCTGCATGACCGCGTGTTCTCTGCGTGATTTTCGGTCCATGCAAATTGAATGCTTTAAACATTAAATTTGTGATTTCAAATTATGCTGCGCTTTATGCATTTGCCCACTGTCATATTCATGTCATTTTCACTGTGCGCTGTATGTAAAATGAGTGCTACCTGGGTTTATTTGAAAAAATATGATTAATGCACGCAAACTTCCCAGAATACTGAGTGCTCTGTTGGTTACAGTTTACTTCCTTTTTAATTATATTTTTATTAAATATTTATTTATTTGTGAAAAATACTTTGTCATCTAAAGTATAAGTGTTTATTTTACAAATTAATTTTTTTATCCATTTTCAAATGATTTAAAATTTCTTAAATATTAATTAAAATAAATACAATTATATCGGCTTTATATCGGCCACCCTGCTTTCCAAGATATCGGCATCGGCTGTCAAAAAAACAATATCGGTCGACCACTAGTCGTGACACATTTCATGAGTGAAAAGACTTTCCACAGCAGTCCTTTTTCAAATGCACTGATGTAATACGGACAATTATTTGCACACTCATCTCCATGTTTCTCTATGTGGTCCCCTGACAAAACATTATTTCATAGCCTTCGGTTTTAGAAACATAACAAGTCTCGAGAGAACACAATGTAATAGTTTTCTTACAGCAAATAAAATGAAATGAAAAACACATACGTATCCCATACTGCTTGTGCCCTCAGAGTAAAACGAGTCATAGACAACAGCAAGAAATATTCCTTACTTTAGCTTCATATATATTTGTAAGTTCACCTCATAATAAAACCGCTTTTCATATTCACTTGGGAATAAAAGGGTTTAAAAGCAATATGAAAACAAAAATGACCCTTTTTACTGTCTAATCGCACATGATTCATGTTTTGTCAAAGAAAAATGTTGGTCTAGTAATCTTTCATCATCTTATGACTTTTCCTTGACAGGCTGAATGTTTATGATAATGCATATACAAACCCGACCTGACTTGAGTTTCTAAAAGATTTCACACTTACTTTCTGACTTTACACCCAAGTTCATCCAATTTGGTTTTAAGTGGATTGGTATGAAAATATATCTACTAATAGAGAGAAGCCATTTTATATAAACAAATATAAAAAATAAACTACTTATTAAAGTTTTTATTAAATTATAATAATAATAGTTCTGCCCCATTTTCTATTTTAATACTGTTAAATACTATCTGTTGGATAGTATTTAACAAATAGCAAATTTGCAAAAATAAATAAATATCATACAAATTAATATAAATGATTCTGTCCCGCCTTTCACTATAGTAAAATAAATATGCACAAATTAATGAATATTAAAAAAATACTAACAACAATTTATATAAATAAAAGTATATAGTTCTGCTCCATCTATCAGTTGAATTATATTAAAAAAAGCTAAATTGAATGTTTAAAAAACAAACACACACACACACAAATATATAGTCCTAATATATATATATATATATATATATATATAAACGAAGAGTTTGTTTGCAAAAACAGACAACTCAAAAATCATGTTTTTTTTGTCCTCCATTCCAATTAATATCAATCAAACTGCAGTTGGGTTGTTTTGATTAAATAATATTAACTAAAATAATACAGCTAACTAACAATAAAACACAATAGAAACATGATAACACAATAAAAAAAAACATAATTTAAGAAAATTTAAAAGAGTTATCTGTTTTTGCAAATAAACTTTTTGTAGTGCAAACAGTTTTACCGTTTACTGCACATTGTTATTCTCCTCGTTATGTACCTATAGCGGCTAATGAACCGGAAGTCTCACCCATAGCTTACTTCCGCGTTGAAGAAAAAGGTGGATAGAGATAGATTATATATATATACACACACACACACACACATATATATAGTGTTTCCCATACATTGAGCTATTTGTGGCAGCCCGCCACAATATCAAAACTGACTGCCACAAATAGATTTTCCAAAAGGCTTTGACTTCGTTGAATAAACATGAGCACTGCACGTGTCAAAATTGAAACCCGGTGCAGGTGTTTTTATGTCACTGTATTTCTGAAAGAAACCGACTGTCTTCAGAAAATTTTGGATGTCATTTTCGTTTCATCTTGCATTTACTGCCTGATAAAGTAGCGTTTGTAAGCTGAGCGCTGCTTTGTGTACAGCCATTACCAGGGAAACCTCTATTTCTCCAGCTCTAAGCGCCTCCTGCTGGCAGAGAATGAATTTGCATATGTATTCTGCC